>NW_028141945.1:6270012-6640012 GCF_025532165.1 Camponotus vicinus | reverse complement strand
ATTACAACATATATATATGTAAAAACAGCTGATGGTTTTGCAATAAGATCGCATTAAAAGTTATAACGAAACATTTTATATAATTATATCTGATAATTATATCTCTAAATGTATTTTTATACATGTATGGTTCATAGATTTTTCAATTGTTCTCAATTTTCATATTAAATTTATGCAAAAGAAAAAACTTGGAATGAAACTGTTGCAAAGTGAAAGATTCAACGCCGACGCAGAGGTCCTATTATTTCTCCCTGAGATAGTGATTGAATCAAGATGTTGTAATGCGCGCGCGTTAAAGTAAGGGGTCAGCAATGTATAAAAACAGCAACCGCATCTTAGATCTCTTGTAATCGAAATCTTTTGCACATCGACACATCGTCTCACGAAAAATACATTCTATACATTTGTACGAAAGTGTTATCATGTGAGTCCCTTTTTTTATTTTTTCGTGCATATACAGTGTAATTATTTATTCTTTATTTCATTATAGTCATTATAAACTCATTCACAATGATACTATGCACATTTTGCTTGAGGTGTTTGAAGCAAACGTAATTGTTGATTCATTAATTTTTTAATTTAATCGAAGATTACATATCGCTGTGTGTAAAATTTTGTGAATTGATTAAACAACTCTACGATTTTTTTTTCAAGGTTCTGTAAGATGCCAATGAGTTTGTTCGCTATAGCGTTCCTTTTCTTAATCCTTGTTTCGGATGGTGAAGCTCAGTTAAATTTTTCTACCGGATGGGGCCAAGGTAAAAGGAGTCAAGATATGCGGATTAGATCGAGTAATACGGATTGTTCGTCGCAAAACGCATCATTGGAACAATTGTTAAAATTATATACATTCATTCAGGTACATGAAGATGCAAGATTGATTTGAAAATTTAGTGAAAGCCCTAAAAAGACTATAATACGATTAATTTTTTCGAGTATATATTTTTTAATTATACACATTTTAATTCTAACAGATTTATAGTTCTTATGTCTGTTTATATGTGCTGTTAATAAATTATAAATCACGTACACATTGAAAGTATATTTCTTTTATTTACTTATACTTCTTTTATTTTATAAATATCACGGCAAATATTTATTGGAACGCTTATAATTGTGAGTTATTATAATGATATATATTTATGATTGCGTTATTTACAGATTGAAGCGCAGAGGATCTTGGATTGTCAAAATTTGAATAAATAAACCGAGAAAGCATCATTCGTCTTATCAAACGGACTCGTCCTAAATTATTGCCCGAAGATATAATTGAATAAAATATTTAAAATATTTTTGAATGGATACAATGTAATTAAAATGTCACATTTTCTAATTTTGTATAGCGGATATTCTATTTATTCCTTATATCATGAACAAGTTTCTTTTTTTGTTAAAAGACACGAGCATCTGGTATCGAATATTTAAATTTATTTAATGTATGCTTTGTACATATTTATTATAGCAAGAGCTAATATTGAGGCAAGTGATGAATGACACTGAAGTTGATTTTTCTGCAGTCGAACATTTGCTATATTACAATTATTTATAAATTTTGCATTTTACCAATATAATGTAATTTTAACAAATAAACAGGTATTGTTAATTGTAGTCTGAAAGTATATAGAGCGGAAATAAATATATTTAAAAATAGTCTGCAATGCTCTCACCCTCTATTATTTTTTCTATAGCTTTTTTCCATTATTCTTTAAAAATAAACGATATATGTATACCTTCTGTAAAAAAACAATATATATACATCATTAGTATTATTTTCCATTGTAAAATATCTCAATTATAAAATATCTCGAATATCGTTTTATAATATCAAAATTATCTGTTAAGATATGCTTAACGTCACAAACATTCGCAATCGCAAATTTTAATTATACATTATATAAGTTTCCTGCCTGAATACATACAGATTTTGCTTTCAAATGTATTCAATTAGAAACCGGTTGACTTTTGTTATTGATTTACGAACATCATTCACATGTTGCATATATATATATACATCAAAACAATCATATATATATTAAAACTCAGTATATACGCGAGTGTCGTAATTTAAGAACTACAATTTTATGAAATTTCAAAGAGTGTGGATCATCTCATTGTTATACGATCGTTAAAATTTGACAACGAGGTGAGCAGAATTTCTACGTCTTTGACAAATTCATTTTTTATCAAAATTTCTTGACTGTAATTATTAAAAAATGTTGTGTTTAATATAAATTATGTCCTAATAATTGCGAGGTAAACATTTTTTCAAAATGAAGAATTAATATACAATTTTGGAAAAATATTGTTAATTATAGATTAGTACTTTATAAAAAAATACTATTCATCATAAATTAATATTCTATTCTCACGATATACAGAGCAATATAAAACATTATTTTATAAATCTTTTCACTTATAGATGAATTAATTTCTACAATGCAAGAGATAATCTGTCTTTTAATCGCATTTTTAACTCTTTCACATGGTGAATTTAGCTTGGAAAATGATCTGAGTTATCAAAAAAGACTTTACAATATTGAAAATGGTAAGAATTTGAATCTTTTTTTTCTGATAATTTAATAAAAGAGACAAAAAAATTAGTTAGAAATTAGCCTAAATTATTAATTTAATGTGAATTTATTTTTATACTTTGCTCTGGATAATTAAATATTTATTGTAACTACAAAAATATTATACATATGTATATCAGGACAAGACAACATATTAGCTTAATTGATTGATTTAATTGATAAAATCTCCTTTCTACTTTATTAAAAATTTTAATTTGGTTTTTTTACAGAGACACATAATTACAATAACTTAGAAAGACATGCGAGTTTTGAACGACCACAATATTCTCAATTTTATCGTTTCAAATGCATACAATCAGGTCTCTATGCTGATGAAAATGATTGCCAAACATATTATGAATGTGCGAAAACTGAGAACAAACATCGCCTTGAATTTCGCCAAATAGTTCACAAATGCAATTCTAACAAAGTTTTTTCGTATGCATATGGTGGTACTTGTATACAACCTCATGAAAGTAAAAGAGTGAAATGCAGTGGTTATTCGCGGTTCAAAAGAGCAGCAGAAGAGCTGAATACAGGTAAAGAACATAATACAGGTAACAGATTCATTAACAATTTAGTATTGTATACATAACATGAATATATATATATATATATACAGGGTGAGCCATTTTAATTAACGCACGCAATTATTTCGGAAACAAAGCATTTTAGAGAAAAATGTTTCAGACAAAAGTTTTATGGTTTCGAGGGGGCCATAAGATGGTATCATTGGTTTGACCTTGAAGAGTTATTTGAAGGTCACATGAAGGTCACCTTCAATTTCTTAAATGGAACCTACTATTTGTCATTGCATATTCTTGTAGCTTATCTCGAGAGCTTTCCAAAACACTATAATAAAGTATTTCTTCATTGAATACTTTTCGAGTTATAAGGTTTGAAATAATTTCTTAATTTTACATAAACCATAAAATATCTAGTAAAATATTCATTTCTCGATTATCTTACCTTAATACTTTTATGTACAAAATAATGAGAGGAATCAATTAGTGTAAAGAAAAAACATAGTTGTTTTTAAGAAAAAATATGTAATTTGCAATTAACAATTCCATATTTTTTCTTAAAAACAATTGTATGTTTTCTTAACACCAATTATTTTGTACATAAAAGTATTAAGGTAAGATAATCGAGAAATGAATATTTTACTAGATATTTTATGGTTTATGTAAAATTAAGAAATTATTTCAAGCCTTATAACTCGAAAAGTACTCAATGAAGAAATACTTTATTATAGTGTTTTGGAAAGCTCTCGCGATAAGCTATAAGAATATGCAATAAAAAATTGGGGTTTCCATTTACAGAATTCAAGGTGATCTTTACGTGACCTTGACAACACTCTTCAAGGTCATACTGATATCGCCATGTAATGCGTTACTTGAAACCTTACAACTTTTGTCTGAAATATTTTTGTCTGCCGCGATCAGTTTTTGAGATATTCGGCTGATACGGGTGGTCTGCGACACCCTGTATACACACACACACACACACACACACACACACACACACACACACACACACACACACACACACACACACACACACACACACACACACACACACACACACACACACACACACACACACACATAGAAAAAAATATTAGAAGTATCAAAATATAAATACTCGAAAAAATGAGGAAAAACACCAATCTCAAAATAGGACTTAATAAATCGAAAAGGTTTTCTACATGTAATACCAAAATAAGAAAACAAGAAAAAAAATAAAAAAGACATGATAATATATCGTTAAATATTATTTTGAATTCTAAAATTAAAAGGATGTATCAACACACAAGGATAATTTGCATCGCGTTCTAGAAGCAAAGAGGAATAATATATACCTCTGTTCAGCGAATTTGTACTATACGAGTTCTTATTATAATAATAAAATCAAAACATTTAAAATTTCTGTTTGCTGGAAAAATGTATAAAAGTAAATGTATAAAAGAAATGCTATATATTAAATGGTTATTTAAGTAGAAAAGGTTATATTAAATAGAAAATCCATATAAATATAAGCAAAATTACAAGAAAATAAGAAGTCAAGATATAATAGCCAATAAAACAGACAAAAATTTAAACAATAAATACAGATCATTTTAAAGTTTCAGGGACTTCTTCAAATATATCGTTTAGTATAACAAAAAACAATAACTCAAATAAAATAGACAAAAAGGAAAATAGCGAAGAATATAAAGTGCAGAAAACATCACAACATGATACAAATAATAAGCAAAACGACAACAAAAAAAAGAAGAAAAAAAAGAAAAAAGATAGTGACTCGAGCAATAGCAGTAGCAGTAGCAATAGCAGTGAAGAACATATAAAAAAACCGAAAAAAAAGAAAGAGGCAAACAAAGAAATAGAAATTACAATGCAACATGTCTCGCAAGAAGAATACCTCATAAGCAAGGAGGATGATCAGAGCGATGAAATTACAATTTCTATCCCTGAGATTCTTACTGAGAATCAATCCAAAAATAAAGAGAACAAAAATAAAAATAAGAAAGATGATAAAAAGGAGAAAAAAGCGAAACACAGTAATGAAGATTCGAATAGCAGTGAAAAGCACCCAAAAAAACCTAAAAAGAAAAAAGGTACAAGCAAAGAAATCCCAACGCAACAAACCATTACACAACATGTCTCGATAGAAGAATACTCCGGAAGCAAGGAGGATGATCAGAGCGATGAATTTACTATCCCTGCGATTCTTACTGAGAATCAATCCAAAAACAAGGAGAACAATAATAAAAATGATAAAAAAGATGACAAAAAGAAGAAAAAAGCGAAACATAGTAGTGAAGATTCGAGTAGCAGTGAAAAGCATCCAAAAAAACTTAAAAAGAAAAAAGGTACAAGCAAAGAAATAGAAGTCCCAACGCAACAAATCATTACACAACGCATCTCGCCAGAAGAATATTCCGGAAACACGGAGGATAATCAGAACGATGAAATTACTATTCTTCTTCCTAAGATTCCTCCTGAGAATCAATCCAACAGTAAGGAAAACAATAAAAATGATAAGCAAAATAATAAAAAAGAGAAAAAAGATAAACATAGTCATGAAGACTCGAGTAGCAGCGAAAAACACACCAAAAAACCTAAGAAGGAAAAAGGTGCAAGCAAGGAAATAGAAATCACAACACACCGAACCACTTCAGAACGCGTCTCGCCAGAAGAATATTCCGGAAGCAAGGAGGATGATCAGAGCGATGAAATTACTATTCCTAAGATTCCTCCTGAGAATCAATCCAACAGTAAAGAGGACGATAATAAAAATGATAAGCAAAGTGACAAAAAGGAGAAGAAAGATAAACATAGTCATGAAGACTCGAGTAGCAATGAAAAACATACGAAAAAACCTAAGAAGGAGAAAGATGCAAGCAAAGAAATAGGAATCACAACGGAACGAATCACTACACAACGCGTCTCGCCAGAAGAATATTCCGGAAGCAAGGAGGATGATCAGAGCGATGAAATTACTATTCCAAAGATTCCTCCTAAGAATCAATCCAACAGTAAAGAGAACAATAATAAAAATGATAAGCAAGGTGACAAGAAAGAGAAAAAAGATAAACATAGTCATGAAGACTCGAGTAGCAGTGAAAAACACACAAAAAAACCTAAGAAGGAGAAAGGTGCAAGCAAAGAAATAGGGATCACAACGCAACGAATCCTTACACAACACATCTCGCTAGAAGAATATTCCGGAAGCAAGGAAGATGATCAGAACGATGAAATTACTATTCCTAAGAATCCTCCTGAGAATCAATCCAACAGTAAGGAAAACAATAAAAATGATAAGCAAAACAATAAAAAAGAAAAAAAAGATAAACATAGTCATGAAGACTCGAGTAGCAATGAAAATCATACGAAAAAACCTAAAAAGGAGAAAGATGCAAGCAAAGAAATAGGAATCACAACGGAACGAGTCACTACACAACGCGTCTCGCCAGAAGAATATTCCGGAAGCAAGGAGGATGATCAGAGCTATGAAATTACTATTCCTAAGATTCCTTCTGAGAATCAATCCAACAGTAAAGAGGACGATAATAAAAATGATAAGCAAAGTGATAAAAAGGAGAAAAAGGATAAACATAGTCATGAAGACTCGAGTAGCAATGAAAAACATACGAAAAAACCTAAAAAGGAGAAAGATGCAAGCAAAGAAGTAGGAATCACAACGGAACGAGTCACTACACAACGCGTCTCGCCAGAAGAATATTCCGGAAGCAAGGAGGATGATCAGAGCGATGAAATTACTATTCCTAAGATTCCTCCTGAGAATCAATCCAACAGTAAAGAGGACGATAATAAAAATGATAAGCAAAGTGACAAAAAGGAAAAGAAAGATAAACATAGTCATGAAGACTCGAGTAGCAATGAAAAACATACGAAAAAACCTAAGAAGGAGAAAGATGCAAGCAAAGAAATAGGAATCATAACGGAACGAGTCAGTACACAACGCGTCTCGCCAGAAGAATATTCCGGAAGCAAGGAGGATGATCAGAGCGATGAAATTACTATTCCTAAGATTCCTCCTGAGAATCAATCCAACAGTAAAGAGGACGATAACAAAAATGATAAGCAAAGTGACAAAAAAGAGAAAAAAGATAAACATAGTCATGAAGACTCGAGTAGCAATGAAAAACATACGAAAAAACCTAAAAAGGAGAAAGATGCGAGCAAAGAAATTGGAATCACAACGGAACGAGTCACTACACAACGCGTCTCGCCAGAAGAATATTCCGGAAGCAAGGAGGATGATCAGAGCTATGAAATTACTATCCCTAAGATTCCTCCTGAGAATCAATCCAACAGTAAAAAGGACGATAATAAAAATGATAAGCAAAGTGACAAAAAGGAGAAAAAAGATAAACATAGTCATGAAGACTCGAGTAGCAATGAAAAACATACGAAAAAACCCAAAAAGGAGAAAGATGCAAGCAAAGAAATAGGAATCACAACGGAACGAGTCACTACACAACGCGTCTCGCCAGAAGAATATTCCGGAAGCAAGGAGAAAGATCAGAGCTATGAAATTACTATTCCTAAGATTCCTCCTGAGAATCAATCCAACAGTAAAGAGGACGATAATAAAAATGATAAGCAAAGTGACAAAAAGGAGAAAAAAGATAAACATAGTCATGAAGACTCGAGTAGCAATGAAAAACATACGAAAAAACCTAAGAAGGAGAAAGATGCAAGCAAAGAAATAGGAATCACAACGGAACGAATCACTACACAACGCGGCTCGCCAGAAGAATATTCCGGAAGCAAGGAGGATGATCAGAGCGATGAAATTACTATCCCTAAGATTCCCCCCGAAAATCAATCCAACAGTAAAGAGAACAGTAATAAAAATGATAAGCAAAGTGACAAAAAGGAGAAAAAAGATAAACATAGTCATGAAGACTCGAGTAGCAATGAAAAACATACGAAAAAACCTAAAAAGGAGAAAGATGCGAGCAAAGAAATAGGAATCACAACGGGACGAGTCACTACACAACGCGTCTCGCCAGAAGAATATTCCGGAAGCAAGGAGGATGATCAGAGCTATGAAATTACTATCCCTAAGATTCCTCCTGAGAATCAATCCAACAGTAAAGAGGACGATAATAAAAATGATAAGCAAAGTGACAAAAAAGAGAAAAAAGATAAACATAGTCATGAAGACTCGAGTAGCAATGAAAAACATACGAAAAAACCTAAAAAGGAGAAAGATGCGAGCAAAGAAATTGGAATCACAACGGAACGAGTCACTACACAACGCGTCTCGCCAGAAGAATATTCCGGAAGCAAGGAGGATGATCAGAGCTATGAAATTACTATCCCTAAGATTCCTCCTGAGAATCAATCCAACAGTAAAGAGGACGATAATAAAAATGATAAGCAAAGTGACAAAAAGGAGAAGAAAGATAAACATAGTCATGAAGACTCGAGTAGCAATGAAAAACATACGAAAAAACCTAAGAAGGAGAAAGATGCAAGCAAAGAAATAGGAATCACAACGGAACGAGTCACTACACAACGCGTCTCGCCAGAAGAATATTCCGGAAGCAAGGAGAAAGATCAGAGCTATGAAATTACTATTCCTAAGATTCCTCCTGAGAATCAATCCAACAGTAAAGAGGACGATAATAAAAATGATAAGCAAAGTGACAAAAAGGAGAAAAAAGATAAACATAGTCATGAAGACTCGAGTAGCAGTGAAAAACATACGAAAAAACCTAAGAAGGAGAAAGATGCAAGCAAAGAAATAGGAATCACAACGGAACGAATCACTACACAACGCGGCTCGCCAGAAGAATATTCCGGAAGCAAGGAGGATGATCAGAGCGATGAAATTACTATCCCTAAGATTCCCCCCGAAAATCAATCCAACAGTAAAGAGAACAGTAATAAAAATGATAAGCAAAGTGACAAAAAGGAGAAGAAACATAAACATAGTCATGAAGACTCGAGTAGCAATGAAAAACATACGGAAAAACCTAAAAAGGAGAAAGATGCAAGCAAAGAAGTAGGAATCACAACGGAACGAGTCACTACACAACGCGTCTTGCCAGAAGAATATTCCGGAAGCAAGGAGGATGATCAGAGCTATGAAATTACTATTCCTAAGATTCCTCCTGAGAATCAATCCAACAGTAAAGAGGACGATAACAAAAATGATAAGCAAAGTGACAAAAAAGAGAAAAAAGATAAACATAGTCATGAAGACTCGAGTAGCAATGAAAAACATACGAAAAAACCTAAGAAGGAGAAAGATGCAAGTAAAGAAATAGGAATCACAACGGAACGAATCACTAAACAACGCGGCTCGCCAGAAGAATATTCCGGAAGCAAGGAGGATGATCAGAGCGATGAAATTACTATCCCTAAGATTCCCCCCGAAAATCAATCCAACAGTAAAGAGGACAATAATAAAAATGATAAGCAAAGTGACAAAAAGGAGAAAAAGGATAAACATAGTCATGAAGACTCGAGTAGCAATGAAAAACATATGAAAAAACCTAAAAAGGAGAAAGATGCAAGCAAAGAAATAGGAATCACAACGGAACGAGTCACTACACAACGCGGCTCGCCAGAAGAATATTCCGGAAGCAAGGAGGATGATCAGAGCGATGAAATTACTATCCTTAAGATTCCCCCCGAAAATCAATCCAACAGTAAAGAGAACAGTAATAAAAATGATAAGCAAAGTGACAAAAAGGAGAAAATAGATAAACATAGTCATGAAGACTCGAGTAGCAATGAAAAACATACGAAAAAACCTAAAAAGGAGAAAGATGCAAGCAAAGAAGTAGGAATCACAACGGAACGAGTCACTACACAACGCGTCTCGCCAGAAGAATATTCCGAAAGCAAGGAGGATGATCAGAGCGATGAAATTACTATTCCTAAGATTCCTCCTGAGAATCAATCCAACAGTAAAGAGGACGATAATAAAAATGATAAGCAAAGTGACAAAAAGGAGAAGAAAGATAAACATAGTCATGAAGACTCGAGTAGCAATGAAAAACATACGAAAAAACCTAAGAAGGAGAAAGATGCAAGCAAAGAAATAGGAATCACAACGGAACGAGTCACTACACAACGCGTCTCGCCAGAAGAATATTCCGAAAGCAAGGAGGATGATCAGAGCGATGAAATTACTATTCCTAAGATTCCTCCTGAGAATCAATCCAACAGTAAAGAGGACGATAATAAAAATGATAAGCAAAGTGACAAAAAGGAGAAGAAAGATAAACATAGTCATGAAGACTCGAGTAGCAATGAAAAACATACGAAAAAACCTAAGAAGGAGAAAGATGCAAGCAAAGAAATAGGAATCACAACGGAACGAATCACTACACAACGCGGCTCGCCAGAAGAATATTCCGGAAGCAAGGAGGATGATCAGAGCGATGAAATTACTATCCCTAAGATTCCCCCCGAAAGTCAATCCAACAGTAAAGAGAACAGTAATAAAAATGATAAGCAAAGTGACAAAAAGGAGAAAAAAGATAAACATAGTCATGAAGACTCGAGTAGCAATGAAAAACTTACAAAAAAACCCAAAAAGGAGAAAGATGCAAGCAAAGAAATAGGAATCACAACGGAACGAGTCACTACACAACGCGTCTTGCCAGAAGAATATTCCGGAAGCAAGGAAGATGATCAGAGCGATGAAATTACTATTCCTAAGATTCCTCCTGAGAATCAATCCAACAGTAAAGAGGACGATAATAAAAATGATAAGCAAAGTGACAAAAAGGAGAAGAAAGATAAACATAGTCATGAAGACTCGAGTAGCAATGAAAAACATACGAAAAAACCCAAAAAGGAGAAAGATGCAAGCAAAGAAATAGGAATCACAACGGAACGAGTCACTACACAACGCGTCTCGCCAGAAGAATATTCCGAAAGCAAGGAGAATGATCAGAGCGATGAAATTACTATTC
Source organism: Camponotus vicinus (assembly GCF_025532165.1). Lineage (NCBI taxonomy): Eukaryota > Metazoa > Arthropoda > Insecta > Hymenoptera > Formicidae > Camponotus > Camponotus vicinus. The sequence goes on along the minus strand of NW_028141945.1, from coordinate 6,628,978 downwards.
CTAAGATTCCTCCTGAGAATCAATCCAACAGTAAAGAGGACGATAATAAAAATGATAAGCAAAGTGACAAAAAGGAGAAGAAAGATAAACATAGTCATGAAGACTCGAGTAGCAATGAAAAACATACGAAAAAACCTAAGAAGGAGAAAGATGCAAGCAAAGAAATAGGAATCACAACGGAACGAGTCACTACACAACGCGTCTCGCCAGAAGAATATTCCGGAAGCAAGGAGGATGATCAGAGCGATGAAATTACTATTCCAAAGATTCCTCCTAAGAATCAATCCAACAGTAAAGAGAACAATAATAAAAATGATAAGCAAGGTGACAAGAAAGAGAAAAAAGATAAACATAGTCATGAAGACTCGAGTAGCAGTGAAAAACACACAAAAAAACCTAAGAAGGAGAAAGGTGCAAGCAAGGAAATAGGAATCACAACGGAACGAGTCACTACACAACGCGTCTCGCCAGAAGAATATTCCAGAAGCAAGGAGGATGATCAGAGCGATGAAATTACTATTCCTAAGATTCCTCCTGAGAATCAATCCAACAGTAAAGAGGACGATAATAAAAATGATAAGCAAAGTGACAAAAAGGAGAAGAAAGATAAACATAGTCATGAAGACTCGAGTAGCAATGAAAAACGTACGAAAAAACCTAAGAAGGAGAAAGATGCAAGCAAAGAAATAGGAATCACAACGGAACGAGTCACTACACAACGCGTCTCGCCAGAAGAATATTCCGAAAGCAAGGAGGATGATCAGAGCGATGAAATTACTATTCCTAAGATTCCTCCTGAGAATCAATCCAACAGTAAAGAGGACGATAATAAAAATGATAAGCAAAGTGACAAAAAGGAGAAGAAAGATAAACATAGTCATGAAGACTCGAGTAGCAATGAAAAACATACGAAAAAACCTAAGAAGGAGAAAGATGCAAGCAAAGAAATAGGAATCACAACGGAACGAGTCACTACACAACGCGTCTCGCCAGAAGAATATTCCGGAAGCAAGGAGGATGATCAGAGCGATGAAATTACTATTCCAAAGATTCCTCCTAAGAATCAATCCAACAGTAAAGAGAACAATAATAAAAATGATAAGCAAGGTGACAAGAAAGAGAAAAAAGATAAACATAGTCATGAAGACTCGAGTAGCAGTGAAAAACACACAAAAAAACCTAAGAAGGAGAAAGGTGCAAGCAAGGAAATAGGAATCACAACGGAACGAGTCACTACACAACGCGTCTCGCCAGAAGAATATTCCAGAAGCAAGGAGGATGATCAGAGCGATGAAATTACTATTCCTAAGATTCCTCCTGAGAATCAATCCAACAGTAAAGAGGACGATAATAAAAATGATAAGCAAAGTGACAAAAAGGAGAAGAAAGATAAACATAGTCATGAAGACTCGAGTAGCAATGAAAAACGTACGAAAAAACCTAAGAAGGAGAAAGATGCAAGCAAAGAAATAGGAATCACAACGGAACGAGTCACTACACAACGCGTCTCGCCAGAAGAATATTCCGAAAGCAAGGAGGATGATCAGAGCGATGAAATTACTATTCCTAAGATTCCTCCTGAGAATCAATCCAACAGTAAAGAGGACGATAATAAAAATGATAAGCAAAGTGACAAAAAGGAGAAGAAAGATAAACATAGTCATGAAGACTCGAGTAGCAATGAAAAACATACGAAAAAACCTAAGAAGGAGAAAGATGCAAGCAAAGAAATAGGAATCACAACGGAACGAGTCACTACACAACGCGTCTCGCCAGAAGAATATTCCGGAAGCAAGGAGGATGATCAGAGCGATGAAATTACTATTCCTAAGATTCCTCCTGAGAATCAATCCAACAGTAAAGAGGACGATAATAAAAATGATAAGCAAAGTGACAAAAAGGAGAAGAAAGATAAACATAGTCATGAAGACTCGAGTAGCAATGAAAAACATACGAAAAAACCTAAGAAGGAGAAAGATGCAAGCAAAGAAATAGGTATCACAACGGAACGAATCACTACACAACGCGGCTCGCCAGAAGAATATTCCGGAAGCAAGGAGGATGATCAGAGCGATGAAATTACTATCCCTAAGATTCCCCCCGAAAGTCAATCCAACAGTAAAGAGAACAGTAATAAAAATGATAAGCAAAGTGACAAAAAGGAGAAAAAAGATAAACATAGTCATGAAGACTCGAGTAGCAATGAAAAACATACGAAAAAACCTAAGAAGGAGAAAGATGCAAGCAAAGAAATAGGAATCACAACGGAACGAGTCACTACACAACGCGGCTCGCCAGAAGAATATTCCGGAAGCAAGGAGGATGATCAGAGTGATGAAATTACTATTCCTAAGATACCTACTGAGAATCAATCCAACAGCAAGGAAAATAGCAGAAATGATGACAGCAGCGAAAGAAATATAACCAGTCCTCAGTTTCCAATTGAACATCAATCGGAAAGCAAGGAGGACAAGAATGAAAACAGCGACGAAAATGAAATAACCACTCCACAGATTCCAACCAAAGATGAATCTGGAAGCAACGAGAATAACAAGAATAATGACGGCAGCGAAAATAAATTAACTACCACCCATATTCAAACCGAAAATTTTTCCGGAAGTAAAGAGAAAGGCGAAAATAGTGGCGAAAATGAATTCACCACCCCTCAGATTCCAACCGAAAAGCAATCCGCAAGTAAAGAAGACAATGAGAATAATAAAAGCAGCGAAAATAAAATAAACATAACTCAAATTCCAACAGAAAATCAATCCGAAAGAAAAGAAAATAACGAAAATAATGAAAACAGCGGAAATAAAATAACTACCCCCTATATTCCAACCAAAAATCTTTCCGGAAGTAAAGAGGACAACAAAAATAGTGATAGCAGCGAAAATAAAATAACCACTCCTGAGATCTCAACTGAAAATCAATCCGATAGCAAAGAAGAGAACGAGAATAATCAGAGCAGCAAACATAAAATAACTACTTCTCAACTTCCAACTGAAAATCAATCGAATAGCAAGGAGGACAAGGATAGGGACAGGGACGAAAATAAAATAACCACTCCACAGATTCCAACCAAAGATGAATCTAGAAGCAACGAGAGTAATAAGAATATCGACGGCGGCGAAAATAAAATAATCACTCCACAGATGCCAACCAAAGATGAATTTGAAAGTAACGAAAATAGCAAGACTAACATTTGTGGAAATAAAATAACTATCCCCTATAGTTCAACCGAAAAACTTTCCGAAAGTAAAGAGGACAACAAAAATAGTGATGACGGCGAAAATAAAATAACCACCTCTCAGATTCCAACTGAAAATCAATCCGCTAGCAAAGAAAACAACGAAAATAATAAGAACAGCGAAAATAAAATAACCACTCCTCAGCTTTTAACCGAAAATCAATCGGAAAGCAAAGAAAACAACGAGAATAACAAGAGTAGCGAAAATAAAATAACCACCTTATACATTTTAACCAAAGATGAATCTGAAAGCAACAAGAATAACAAGAATAATGACGGCAGCGAAAATAAATTAACTACCCCCCATTTTCAAACCGAAAATTTTTCCGGAAGCAAAGAGAACAGCGAAAATAGTGGCGAAAATAAATTCACCACCCCTCAGAATTCAACTGAAAATCAACCCGGAAGTAAAGAAGATAACGAGAATAATAAGAGCAGCGAAAATAAAATAACCACTCCTAAACTTCCAACTGAAAATCATTCGGAGAGCGAGGAGGACAAGAATAGGAGCAGCGACGAAAATAAAATAACCACTCCACAGATTCCAACAAAAGATGAATCTGCAAGCAACGAGAATAGCAAGAACAACGATGGTAGCGAAAATATAATAACTACTCCTCATATTTCAACCGAAAATCTTTCCGAAGATAAAGAAGACAATAAAAACAGTGATAGCAGCGGAAATAAAATAACCAATCCTCAGATTTCAACCGAAAATCTGTCCGGAAGTGAAGAGGACAGCATAAATAGTGACAGTAGCGAAAATAAATTAACCACACCTCAGATTCCAATTGAAAATCAAGCTGGAAACAAAGAAGACAACGAGAATAATAAGAGCAGCGAAAATAAAATAACTACTCCTGAGTTTCCAACTGAAAATCAATCGGAGAGCAAGGAGGACAAGATTAGGGACAACGACGAAAATAAAATAACCACTCCACAGATTCCAACCAAAGATGAATCTGCAACCAATGAGAATAGCAACGAGAACAGTAAGAATAACGACGGTAGCGAAAATATAATAACTACCCCTCATAGTTCAACCGAAAATCTTTCCGGAGGTAAAGAAGATAACAAAAATAGTGATAGCAGCGAAAATAAAATAACCACCCCTCAGATTCCAACTGAAAAACAATCCGGAAGAAATGAAGACAACGAGAATAACAAAAGTAACGAAAATAAAAGAACTACTCCTCAGCTTTCAACCGAAAATCTGTCCGGAAGTGAAGAGGACAGCATAAATAGTGACAGTAGCGAAAATAAATTAACCACACCTCAGATTCCAATTGAAAATCAACTCGGAAATAAAGAAAACAACGAGAATAATAAGAGCAGCGAAAATAAAATAACCACTCCTGAGTTTCCAACTAAAAATCAATCGGAAAGCAAGGAGGACAATAATAGAGACAGCGACGAAAATAAAATAACCACTCTACAGATGCCAACCAAAGATGAATCTGGAAACAACGAGAATAACAAGAATAATGACGGCAGCGAAAATAAATTAACTACCTCCCATATTCAAACCGAAAATTTTTCCGGAAATAAGGAGAACAGCGAAAATAGATTTACCACCCCACAGATTTCAACCAAAGATGAATCTGGAAACAACGAGAATAGCAAGAATAACGACGGTAGCGAAAATATAATAACTACCCCTCATATTCCAACCGAAGATCTTTCCGAAGGTAAAGCAGACGATAAAAATAGTGATAGCAGCGAAAATAAAATAACCACCCCTCAGATTCCAACTGAAAAACAATCCGGAAGAAATGAAGACAACGAGAATAACAAAAATAACGAAAATAAAACAACTACTTCTCAGCTTTCAACCGAAAATCTGTCCGGAAGTGAAGGGAATAGCAAAAATAGTGATAGCAGCGAAAATAAAATAACCACTCTTCAGATTCCAACTGAAAATCAACCCGGAAATAAAGAAGACAACGAGAATAATAAGAGCAGCGAAAATAAAATAACCACTCCTAAGTTTCCAACTGAAAATCAATCGGAGAGCAAGGAGGACAAGAATAGGGACAGCGACGAAAATAAAATAACCACCCCACAGATTTCAACCAAAGATGAATCTGGAAACAACGAGAATAGCAAGAATAACGATGGTAGTGAAAATATAATAACTACCCCTCATATTCGAACCGAAGATCTTTCCGGAGGTAAAGAAGACAACAAAAATAATGATGCCAGCGAAAATAAAATAACCACTCCTCAGATTTCAACTGAAAATCAATCCGATAGCAAAGAAGAGAACGAGAATAATCAGAGCAGCGAAAATAAAGTAACTACTTCTCAGCTTCCAACTGAAAATCAATCGAAGAGCAAGGAGGACAAGGATAGGGACAGGGACGAAAATAAAATAACCACTCCACAGATTCCAACCAAAGATGAATCTGAAAACAACGAGAGTAGCAAGAACAGCGATTGCAGCGGAAATAAAACAACTATTTCCCATATTCTTCCCGAAAATCTTTGCGAGAGTAAAGAGGACAGCAAAAACATTGACAATGACAAAAATAAGATAACCATCCCTCAGATTACAACAGAAAATCAATCCGGAAGCATAGGAGACAACGAGAATAATAAGAGTGAAAATAAAATAACCACTCCACACTTTTCAACCAAAGATGAATCTGGAAGCAAAGAGAATAGCAAGAATAACGATGACAGTGAAAATAAAATAACTAATCCTCATGTACCAACCGAAAATCATTCCGGAAGTAAAAAGGACAACGAAAATATTAGTGGCGGAAATAAAATAACTACCCCTCAAATATCTACCGAAAATCAATCCGGAAGTAAAGAAAACAACGAGAATAATAAGAGCAACGAAAATAAAATAACCACTCCTCAGTTTCCAACCGAAAATCAATCGGAAAGCAAGGAGGACAATAAGAATAAAAACGACGACGAAAATAAAATTACCACTCCACAGATTCCAACCAAAGATAAATCTGAAAACAATGAAAAGAACAACAATTGTAACGGGAATAAAATAACTACCCCTCAGATTCCAACTGAATATCAATCCGGAAGCAAAGATAGTCGGAATAATGAGAACTCTGAGAGCGCAATATCAAGTACACAGATTCCGTCAGAAAATTATCCAGAAATCGAAAAAAGACCAAATGAGTTTGTTTCAGAGTGTGTGTCTCCTGGTTTTTTTCCAAATCTCAATGATTGTACAAAGTATTATAGATGCGTGGAAGTAGAATCGAAAGCATTGAAAAAGGTAGACTTTGATTGTCCTCGAGGAACAGTATGGGATCAAGATAATACAATTTGCAATTTTCCATCGGCTGTGAAACATTTGTCATGTAAAAACAATGAATCATCATCAAGGACGGTGGTTTTATTCAAGAGAGAAATTAATGATAATGGAGAAAGTAATGATAATGAAAAACAAACTATTACTAACTTCTCAACAGCTACCGAACCTCCGACAGAATCAACTATTTCTACTGAATTACCTTATCTTATTGGAAATTTGATTGGAGATCAAATGGTTTTAGTTTGTCCAACTGGTTTCCGACGTCATCCAAGATATTGCAATCTTTTCTATCAATGTACCACAGCAAATAGTATACATACTAAAGTTATTGTATTCATCTGTCCAGAAGGCAGAATTTTTGATAATAAAAAGATACAATGCGTGAATGAAGGAAGCTTCCATAAAATTCTATATTCGTACAACAATTGTAAGAATTTTGATTCCTCTGCCGATATGTCAAAAGCATTTGTAAGTATGAAATAATTATACTATTTCATATGATTAACTTATGTATTTACATACCTATATATTTATTGTTTAAGTATATATTTTGTCAGAAATGTTATATCGTCATATATTCTAATCGTGAATTCTAATTACTAAAATTTATAAAAATAATTATTGCATTCTTTTATTTTCTAATAATGAAACAACTAATAAAGAAATTAAATAGTCATTCAGTTTTGTTAAGTTATATAACTATTTAATTCTAAAATAAAATTTTTAATACTTTTTTCTGTTAATACATTTTTCTATAATTTGTTATAAATTATAATATTCAATAAATTAGAACAAATTACTTATAGTATCGGAAAGGATAGTATATGTGCTTTCAAATTTTCAATTTTGTGTAAAGTTAACGTTTTTATAAATGCAGTTTTAATAATATTAATTATTAAATTTTTTTAATTATATAAAAAACTTTAATTATAAAATAGCTGTAAAACACAGAGAATCTTCCAAAAAATATAAAACCATATAAAAATTATATAACCATAATTAAATTACTGATTTCTAATTAAGTATAAATTTTACATACATTTAATTAACTAATGAAAGTTACAACCATAATTAGGAAAATAATCGTTATTAAAAAATTTCTTGAAAACTATCTATAATAATATTATACATTTCTAATTAGTTTATCTGGAAATTGTATTTGTATGAATGAGAAAAGCTTATGTGATTAATTTTTATTTTCAGCTAAAAGCCCCTACGAGAAAATTATGTCCAGGACAAGGTCATTATCCTTATAGTAAAGACAGTTCCGAAGCATATTATAAATGTAAACGTGATTCGCATGGTGTAATTCAAGGATATCTCTTTAAATGTTCCAATGGACAAGTATTTTCAAATGTTTCAAGACGTTGTGAACGCATTGAATACCCAACTTTGCAAACAGAGGAATGATAATAGACAATTTACGCTATTTAAAGTATTTATCAGTCATCATGAAGTATTTCATGTAGGTACGACTTTATTACCTCAAAAATATGGTTAAAACTTAAAAAAAATAACAATATAAACTATTAATTCTATACATATACTTTTATCAATATTCGTTATTGTAAAACAATTCTTGTGTAATAAAAATCTTTGAAAATTATAAATATACTATATATATATATATATAATTTTACGATAAATAAATATATATAATTTCTATAAAAAATATATCCATGACATAATTTCATTAATTTATATAGAAAAAAATATTTAATAGAAAACAAATATTCCTGAGTTTTCTCTTTCTGTTTTCCTTTCTCTCTCTCTCTCTCTCTCTTTCTTTTTCTCTGACAAAGTAAAATGCAATAATATAAAAATAATAATAATATAAAAACATTGTTTAAAAGAAAATATACGACACATAATAAAAAGTATATTAGATTATTATTATATAAGTCAAAAAACTATCATAAAACTCTTCACGATATGTATAATGTTTTTCAAAATATATTAATTGTTTTGCACATCATATATTAATATAATATATTACGAATATATACTACACACACAATATACACACACACACACACACACACACACACATATAGATTATATATAATCTACGTCTTACCTTTAATCGAAGCGCAGACACGTATATGCACATTATATGCACGTATTTCTCACGATCAAATATTTCAATTATTAAATCTTGTATGTAAATAATCACGCGCAAACTTATACACACCGAATTGTATAAAATCTTTTTGGATTCGCCACACGCGGAAGATTCAAGTTTCTTACTTCGAGAATCGCAAACGATGATATATCGATTTCCGGCGACACCAATGCCGGCAACTTAAGCGGATATTATATTTGTGTGCAAGAAAAATTTGTTCGACATATGTTGGCTGTAAGATAGAGTTCCTATAGTTCCAACTAGAGGGACTCGAGAAATTCTCTATCTACCTTAGCCAATCACTGAACTGTAACGGAATAAAGTAAGATGGATATATATTTAAAAGTTTAAAAGAGAGAAAAAAATTTAATAAATTTGATTATAAAAGTCAAATTTATTGACACAACAATGTTCATTTTTATTTCACTTTTAAAGGAGACGTCGCGTGATTAAAAAGAGAAATATCAATCCGTCATTTTTCAAAAAAACATCGCTTTTATTTTGTTATAATATATTGACAATTTTTTCTTGAGCATACTATTATGACTCAAACGACAGGTTAGCTTTTTTTTATTATGTTTACGTGTTTTATATGTGGCGTAGATTTTTTCTTTTGTGATGTTTTTTTCTTCCTTTTTTTCTTCGCCAACATCTTTCTTCGCTTACATGCGAGAAATCTGTGACTAGCATATAAGATTACGCCAAGTTCGAACAGTGATTCTCAATAACGATTCTATTAATTTTTTCCGCAAACATGAACTTTATCATCAAATATACATATTTGAAAAATAATTCCTGATACATTTGCGTTTATTCAATGGTCATATAAAAAATTGATTATTGCATATTACATATTTTGAATAATTTATAAATAAAAACTTAAGGAGCGTTATGACAACCTCTGAAGGATAAATTCCTACCTCATTATTTTCCGTTTCTGAGAAGATACCGATAAAGAGTATCACTTACAGCTGCTTACAGTCTGACATAACAAAATAAGGGCGATATTATATTCGTGCGACAAAAAGATTGTCCAACATACCACACGGCTATCGAGTGGAGAATTACTGGAATCTCTATTAGGCATCTAGGAAATTCTCTATCCGACAACCAATCGACGCAGATCATTCGTACCGTGCCCATGTAACATCAAGCTGGCGGCGCTAGTATCATGCAGATATCGATATCATTTGCTTGCGATTCTCGAAATGGGGAACTTGAAAGTTTACGCGGCTAACCCGAGGAAGATTCCATGAAATCTGCAGTGTGATATTTACGACTGGTTTATACGAGTCGTCGAATTTTGCAAAACATTTGATCAAGGATTTAAGGAATGTAACGTGGATGTAATATGCATATACATGAATACGTTTCGGTTAAAGGTAACATATGTGTATATAAGGTAATCGTATCGGTATGTAACGTACAAGAAGATTGCACGATGATAAAATGTATGTATTGAAAAGAAATTGCGTATCGCAAAGAGATTCTGGAAATTTCTTGCCTGTAGTATTAATAAAATCTGATATTCAGAGTTTTTATTATACGAAATATCGTGTAGTTTTTTTTAAATAATATTTTTATACACAATTTTAGTATGAACTCTTTACATTGATATGTATATTATATTTTATTGTTGTATTAATGACATATTTCTATATTAGGTTCTGTAATTTACATCTATCCATGATTTTTTATGCAGTTTGATTATGATGTGGTAATGCAAATATTTTATCATACATGACTTTTCTTGAGAAACCAGAATGATGAAAACATGTGCTTTTAAATCAGATATATAAAATCTTTTATTAGTGCTAATAAAAAGAGAAAGAGAGAGAAAACTTTTTAAATTATTTAAATTAATAGCAAGACATATATAATAAATATATAATAAGACATAATGACACGCAAAAGAAAGACTCAAGAGAAGAGTAACTCTATGTCAAAAGGGATTCGTGCATGTACTGTTGTACTACATGACATTGCCTTAGAAACAGATTTAATTCAACGCTACCAGTTAAATTTACCTTTAAAGAAAGAGCAATTGTCAAAACAATCAGCATCATGTATTAATACATCTCTACATTCTAACATACCTACTGATAAACAGTTGATAAAAGAAAATGCACGAAAAAAAAATGCTACAGAGAATGAAAAATATACAATAACAAAAAATTTAAAAAAAAAGAGAAAAGATTATAAAAAAATTAAATCCCAACAAAGTGGCAAAGATATAGGAATAAACAAAAATATATCTTCAAACCATCAATATTATGAAGCAACTCCATTTATACTATCAAAACTCATAGCACCGAAACAGCAATTAATACATCATAGCAATGTTGAATCATTTTCTAGTACAAATACTGATGAAACATCTAGTACAAATACTGATGAAACATCTAGTACAAATAATGATGAAACATCTAGTACATCTACAGATACACATTTTACTTATATGCAAAAAATGACTACATTAATGAATAATAAAAATAATAAAAATGTTAGAAGACCAAACACAGAAAAAAACAAGAAATTAGATTCTAAAAGGATATTAAATTTGAATAAGCCAGATGGAACATGTGGTAAATTTATTTTTGTATTTTATTATATATTATAATATTACTTTATTTTATATATTTATTTTTTTCATAAATAGATGCAGATATAAAGTCAATCAAAATGGGTTCTAATAATGCAAATTGTTTGGATAAGAAAAATTTAACTGTTATTGATTATAATAGCAATATGCAAAAGATGTCTAGCAAATCTATTACATATAAACAATATAACAATAATTTACATCCATTTAATTTTTCTGATGAGATAAACTGCAAAATAAAACAAGAATTGTATGAGAAGAGTCAAAACAGCAAAGGTATGTGTATATTGTTTAAAGTTTATTTTTTCTTCTTTACATATATATAATAATAATAGAAGTGCAAAAAAATAATTTCACATTAAAATTTTTTAATTGTATCTTTAAATGTATTAAATGCAAAATTTTAAAAATAAAGTTTTTATAAATGGAACTAATAGGTATTAGGATAAAAGTAAAATTTAAAGATCTCTATTCTACTCATAATTTTTTAATTATATAATAAAATGAATAAGAGAAAAGACTAGCAAATAAAAAAGTTGAATAATAAAGGCATATTTTTAATTATAGATAATATAGTACAAACTACATGTGGAGGAAAGTCATCAAAAAATGAGACAAAGACGCCAATAAGACAAAATCTACCAAAGATAATTGCGAATTGTGTTTTACCAAAAGGAATAAAAATTCTAAAAGGAGTGAAAATTGAAAAATTACGAATAAATAACAGCTTACAGAGCAATATTCCTACACAGATTTCTTTAGAACAAGATGTAATAACAAGATGTAATAATGATAAAAGTATAGCTCAAACTTTTTGTAATGATACAACAGAAACTATTGCTACAACTGAAAATATTAGAAAAAAAAAACATCATACATTCCATGAAATAAATGAATCATTTGATACTTTAAAAATATCAAGTCCACTTAATGTTGGTTTAAAAGATAAAGACTTATCAAATAATAAGTCACATAGTAAAGTTATTGATTATAGAAATTTAAATTCTGCGACAAAAGTAAGAAATAATGGTGATATAGGTATTAATAATATTGGTAGTGAAATAATAACGACACATGAAAACTATACGTTAAGTAATCAGGAACAATTAAATAGATTTACCAATAAAACTGAAGTACATGAGAATAATATATTACAAGACAATAGAAAATGTGAAGAAAAATATACTAAAAACATATTAAACAAGAATGTTTCAGATCTTATGGATATAGATGATGAAAACTATAATATTAGTACATCATCAATATTTGCAAGCAAAGAAGGAAATATACTACTAAAAGAAACTCTAAAGCGTACTCTGAAAGAAAAAGATTGTAATCAGGGTAGTAAGAAAATGAAATTAAATAGGAACAGTTGGCTACAAAGTAATGTAGCATTTAAATCGAGTAATTATCAACAAGATAATGATTCTCTAAGTAGTGTTACAACAAATACAACAGTAGAAACAAATAAAACTAAAAAATATAATCAAGAAGAAAGACCAGATTTACGTAAATTTTTGAATCAAATGAGATCAGAAAAAAGTTTTAAGTTAAAGCCTACAGTTGAAAGTACGTATAACAATTGAAATATAATACATTTCTAAGTAAATAGATTTAATCAATAAAAATAATTGTTCTTTTTTTTTAATTATATAGTAAATGCAGTAGCAAATGAGGAAGTTTGCAAAAAACTTTCTATCAAAGAAGAATCAACTTTAAATGGAACTTTATATGAAAAGAAAAGTGATGCCCAAGAGAAGCATAGCTCAAGTGTTGCAAGTGATGATGAAGATGATGATTGCATTTCTCTTTTTGCAGAATCTTTTGCAGAATTTGATACAAGCCAGTAAGTAATAGACTAGAAAAATAATATATAAGAAATAATATTATATAATAATATATATTATAATTAATTTCTTTTTGAATTTAGTTTTTTTTATTAAATTTATAACTTTTTAGATAAAATATTTTGGAATTGTTATTAATACTAATAATGAAATTAATATAAGTATAAAGTAAATATTCATAATATATTTAAAAATGATATATCATTATAGATGTGAAGATAAATCTTTGAATGAGAAGGACAAATCATCTAAATCTCTACATTGTGATGTACGATATACAATGACTGCTAGTAGTTTCGATAAGTACGTGAAAGAGAATAACAAAGAATTTAATAAAGAATATGCAAAATGCATAGAAATAATTAATTTCTTTTTGAATTTAAAGTTTTTTTTATTAAATTTATAACTTTTTAGATAAAATATTTTGGAATTGTTATTAATATTAATAATGAAATTAATATAAGTATAAAGTAAATATTCATAATATATTTGAAAATAATATATTATTATAGATGTGAAGATATATCTTTGAATGAGAAGGACAAATCATCTAAATCTCTACATTGTGATGTACCATATACGATGACTGCTAGTAGTTTTGATAAGTACGTGAAAGAGAATAACAAAGAATTTAATAAAGAATATGCAAAATGCATAGAAAATGATATAGAATCTTTGAAATCTGATAAAGCAAATGAAATATCCAATAATCAATCTACACAAGTTTTAAATACAGATTGTGTACCTGCAACTGCAATACAATCAAAATCACCACAAACTAAAAACGTTTACTCAAAAAAGAAAACTCTTTACGATTTTGTCAGGGGATATTGTTATCAAGTATTAAAATTTGGTACATGTTATTACAAAAATCATTATCAGTGTAAATTTAAACATGATGTAAGTATATTTATTCGTTTTTTTATTTTTATTTTAATATTGTTTAATATAATTATTTATATCGTAATATAATTTCTCATTTCTAGATAAAAGAAGAATTATTTCAAATAATTAATTCGGAGGATTCTAGAACAATCCTTGACATAATGCCAGAGGCATTAACACAGAATTTTAATTATTTTTGTGAAGAAGTATATATAGCTTTATTAGAAAGGTTAAATATTGATGAGATTTTAATAACATACAAGATGCTTTATGACAATTGGAACGTTAATTGGAGAAAGGAATTCACAAAATGGTCGAGAAAAAATATTGCTTCTAATGTTATCGAAGAACTATTAAATAGACAAATGTCATTAAAAATTATCGTCGACTGTATGATGACACATATTTTGCCCACTAAAAATTTAAAAGAGCTTAACAACATATTACTGACTGTAGATAAATATGTGAAACCTGGCGAATATTGGAATACTACTAGAAATTTAATTTTAACATTGCAATCAAATGTTCCTAAATATATCATTGACCAAATATTATATGAATGTATAAGAAGTAAAGAATTACAAAAGATTCAAGATGTTAATAGTAACTTGATAAGTAAACTTGACTCTACATTAATATCAACATTGGATCACTATGTAATGAAGTGTTTTAAAAGTATGTTAGTTGAAAAAACTGCAAAAAATTCTGAAGTATTGACTCAAAATTTTGGGGAAAGTTTAATAACAACAGAAACTATTGCTTCTCCTGATTCTCCTGATCCAAGCCAAAGTATAAACTTCACACAACAGGAACCTCCAACAAGATATGATGTTAGTTCTATCAATGAAACTGATGTAAATCAAAATGAGAATTGTATAACTCAAGATGTAAATGTACCAAAACCATACGTATATGGTTTCATGCAACCTATTGGTAATTACTTTATTTTACTATCGATTATTTATGAGAATATGTATATACACATGTGTATACATATACATGTATATACATATGTGTATACATTTTTTAAAAAGTATAGAATATACATTATCATTATATTTATATATTTTTTTCTAGATGCACCCTATGCGCGATCTATGTATAGAGATCACGAACGTTTCTGGAAATTTTATATGGATTTAGAACGATTTGAAAAGGGGCTTATACATGAAGATTATAATTATGTTATTGATATCTTAAAAAATTATACAGAAAAACGGGAAAGTGAGTTATTTGTTAGTAAATGTTGTCTTATACTTCGAAATATAAAACGTTCAGAATATCATTTAAAAAACATCCTAACGCTAACAGGTAATCAATATTTTAATAAAGATACACTTATAGAGAGAGGATATATTACATAATATATATATAGTATAGATAATATTACAGTTTCTTCATCACTTTTTAACAAGTAACTATAATATGAAGCTGGTTAACTTTTACATATATAAACTCAACTACTATTATTTTGCACATACAGAAATATAACTAATTTTAACCTCTGATGCAAATAATATATACTCTTTTATATAAATTTAAAGTATCAAGAGTTATATATGTCAAAATTAGAATCTTATAATTAATTCTTTCTTTTTTATTTATTAATATTATTATTAAAGATATATGCATTTTTTTTAATAACTAGGAAAGCATTTTTTATTACATATATATGAATATCTCTTATATAATATAAATAATATATATATAAATATATATATTTTATTATCGCACTATCATTTATGTTATATATTGTAAAGTATTAAAATAAATAAATCACTATATATAACTAAATCTTTTTTATTTATAATCTCACCTAATTCGTATTTGGACATTTCAGTCCAAATAGGTATCTTCAGCAGTCTAGGTAGAATCTTGCTCGACATAGGATTAAACATATTGACCAGTTTAGTGGATGAAGAGGCTTGGGGACTTGCTCTCCAATTCATTCAATTACTTAATATATATAATTTACCATATAACGCAAAATATTTTCTACTATCGGCTGAAATTTATTTAGCTAACAATAAGGCAGTGAAGGCATGCGATTTACTCAAATGTGAGTTCATTCCTCTTGCAAATACATAATTCTGTTTCTTTCTATAAATTTTAATATACATAAATGAGGAAAGAGATATATATTGAAGATATATATATAAAGGAAATATCCATAAATGCTCTTTTTAATATAATAGATACTATAAGATACTATCTTATATTTCATCGATTATTTTTCATGTTAAACATGTTTGATTTTTTAAATTCATATTATTAGAGAATATAAGAAAATGCTACAACAAATCAATACACGGCAAATATATTTTAATTACTTTTAAGTTTGTTATCATTTATTTATGATGTATATATATATTTACACATACACACGCGCGTGCGCGCACACACACACTCGCTCACATAGTATATATACATGTATTGTTTATTTTTCTGTATTTTTTTCTGTATTTTTTTCAGATCAGAATATAATATGTACAAGTCGTGATAGGTGGCATGTTAACAGCACTATTAATGATGAATACGTAAGGAACAAAATAATATGCATTCTGTTGGATTCATTTTGTAATGAATTTCTTGAATATGCTTTCTTTCTTTTCCAATTTTTACTTAAAGATCAATCCAGTTATTATAATCCAATAGGTAAAATAAACTCTTATATATGCATTTTTATATTTATAAATTATATATTTGTAATTGTTACATTTGTATTTTTTATCATATATCACTTATAATTAACACTATATGTCACTTATATAATTATACTATATTCTCAATAACATGTATAATAATAAAGACTTATCTCATGTTTTAGATTTATCTCGTTATGTGGACAAATTAATTGTATTATCTTTGTCAAAAAATGATACGAATTTAATCACAGAAATGAGCAACGTAATACTTAAACATAATTTTGCGTTAAGTACAACAACGTGTCGTGCACTACTTTCAACAATAATTCATATAGATGAAGCTTTAGCCAGACAGATATATAATTATGCGGAAGGTATGGGTATCTATTCAACAGTGAAGGTAAAGATTTATGATTTTACTTATAAATTTATACAAGAAAGAAAAAAATAATTTCAATCCATAAAAAAAAATTTCTGGCACAAAAAGTACTTTTATTTTTTTCCTTTATTTCTTAGCAATCTAGTAACTTTTAAATTATATTTGATATATTTATTTTATTTTTTCTCTCCCTCTTTTTTCTTGTTTTTGATATAGTTGCTGCCAATAATACACACTATTATAAATACCGACTTAACAGAAGAAGAAATATATCTTATATTTTTACAATTATTAAAAAATCTTATAATGAACTTTGGACATGCGATTGAATTTGCTAAACCTCGTGAAATCAAAGTATACTTCATTTTAGAGGTAAGCATTAACAAACAGAATTTTCTCTAAAGAAGAAAATTAAATTTCTAAAGCACTTCACACATTTAATATTACATTATATATATATATATATATATATATATATATATATATATATATATATATATATATATATATATATTGAATATAATTATTGAATATAATATATAATTAGGTCTTTCTTCCTCTCTTATTGCCTTATTTTTTCTTTTCCTATTATTTACTATTTCTTGCATTAATCTTTCACTTCTTTATTTACATGATCACGATATGCAATTTTAATTTTTTGTTTTCTCATACTACATATAGTATAGAATTACACAAATGCAAGAACTAATTAAAATCTAAAACAGTAAATAATAGAAAAGCAAAAAATAAATAACACAGAAAGCTGATCTGTAATAATGTTTTTTATTTTATACTCAATTACATTATATATCTTAATTTACAGATAAAAACGAATAAACAGTTTTATTGCGCTGCACTACAAAGCCATTATAATAATAAGGCTATTATAAATGCAAAGGCATTAATTAGAAATGTCTTAAAGAAACGATTTGATCCGCCTATATTACTAATGAAGTCAAATGTTAAAGGTAGAATAGGAAAGTTACAGAGTACAAGTCTTATAAATTATTTGAAATCAGAACATTGTAATTAAAATCATATCTATGAACAAAAGTGCAATGTAAAATTAAGCAAGTAAAAATCAAATAGAGATTAGAAATTAATTTTTATTTCAATATTCAATACTGAGAAAAATACTGTAATAGTTTTATTACTCCAAATTTGAAGAAGAGATTTTATATTATATTGCATACATTTCTCTTTCTTTCTCTCTTTCTATGCACTTTATGTATTTGAATTATATTTATAATTTAATTGCAGTACTAAAGAAATTTTTTAACTATAAAAGTATACATAAAGTATACATAAAGTGTACAAAATATCTATATTAAGATATATATTTTTATGCGTATTATTTATATGATTTAATAATTCCTTTATAAATATATTTTTTATTTGTTTTTATTTTTTTAAATATTGTGCTTTTATAAAATTTTCTTGTTTTCAATATTTATCTGCATATTATATATAACATTATATATTATAATTGATTCAAATGTTATAGGCATGCAGAGATTCTCTTATATTAATTTTTATTTTTTGACTCATTTACATTCTTATAATATAACTTTTGTCACAAGAACATAAATATATTATATATATATATTGCTTATATAATTTTATACATAAATTTTGAGATAAAGTTATGGATTAGCTATTTATCCTGTAAAAAAATTATATAAAAAATAATTAACAATAAAGAAAGACATGAATATTAAATTAAGTGTTTAAGAGTTAAGAATTTTTATTTTATGTATGTGTACATGTATACATATGTGTATTATAATTAATTCTCATTAATAGTGCATTTACCAAGTTGAAAGCAGTATATGAGCACATATAAACATACAAGTTTATAGAACTTTAGCGAATATATATTTCCATACTATAATCACAGTTTTTGTAAATACACACAGATAAATTTATATTTTGAAAATCTTTTAAACATATTTGTAATGTATTCATGGAATAGCTTTTTGATATTTGTGTTAATTATATAAAATATTAACACATCTCTGTAGATATTTTGAAATATTTTATAAAAAATAGATAGCAGTATTATATTGTTGTTACACAATTTATATATCTTTCTTTAATAAGGAAATATATATATATTTAAGTGTACATTATATATATAAATGCTTCAATGTAAGATGAAAAAAAGCAATTTTTTACAGTATTTCTATATATTCTTTAAATCTTATCTATTGCATAAATAGATTTTTTTATATTAAATGCATTTTTCGATACACAATATGGATTAAAATTAATAAATAAGTACTATGTGCATATATATACATAATCATTCAATCAAACTCAGGTATATCATCAAAAGAATAGCCAGGTACTTTCTGATATGCTAAAATAGCTACCCTCATATGATAAGCTCCCGGTATAAACATCAAGGCCCCTAAAATTATCACTGGCCACATGCGATCCGAATACTGTAACATAAAAGATTTTTTTCTACAATATTGCAATTTTGATAGATGTGTTCTCTTTAAAATACAGATTTCCATATTTTTATATGTATTTATCAGACAATAATTCTATATACTTACTCAAATTATTGATTAAAAATAAAATGTCATCACACATGTAATTAGAATTTTATATAATATCTATAATAATGAGATAAATCTTACTTTTGAATCAATGCGTCCACTCACAATCAAACTTCCCACAATGAGCATAACGGTACCTCCCACAAATAGGAGAGCCGCTAATGTAATAGCCTTCCATGGTATCTTCACTGGTGGACTTACAAACTATTAAAAGAGATTAGTTATATAAAATAAATATTTCAAACATGATATTTTAACAAGATGAATATAGATGTATAAAGATAGATATTCATAAGGTATCATCGAACAATAATGCAAATATGTTATATTTTGTAATTCTTATATTATTTTTTACGTACTTGTGAATCAAAGAAACCATTATCGGTTTCTGTAAGTTGTGTGTAATCCACGTTGCCAAATTGTCTATCACTTTGAACTTTCTTTCTGCACATGCTCGCCTTATGAATATAATCTGTGAAAAAACATGTTTTATTTTTTATTTGTTGCCAATACTTTTATATATAATTCTTATTTTTAATATTGTAATTTTTAGAATGACTTTTTTGAAATCAAGTGGTTTAAAAATTTTAACAAATTATATATAAAAAATTATTTAAAATATTACTCATATATTTCTAATCATTATGCAAGCTATAAAAATTATTCTTTTATATACTGACTCTTCTCTTTCTATTTATTTTTAATTCTGTGACAGTGTCAATTGTGTTGGACACAGTTTGACATTTTCTTATGTAGCTTACACATTGTGACAAATAAATAAGCGCTATTACCATAAAAATTATCTCGCGATGTTCATGTTTGTTGCATGTTGAACGTAGAGCATAATTCTTGCTAAATAAAATTGTACACTAAAATCGTTCGAAATATTTATATCAAATGTATAATATCAATATCATTCATGACGTAATAGTTTTAACAACACGGGGACAGAAACTACGTCGGCGCATAAATATTGTTTAGCGAATTGCTTGAAGATGGCATTACCGTATTTGCTGTCTACCACTGCTATCTATGGCTAAAAGTGCAACTAGTTATTAGCATTTGAGGCGGGAACAAAAAATGGAGGAGAGATAAAAAGTAATTTTTTTAGCAAGTATAATAGTTATAATAGTTATATATTCAAGATATTTTTAAGACCCGCTCTATGTTAAGACTTTATTTATATATGGTAAGACTATAATCATCACTCTAAATAATTATAGTAATAATATTAAAATTTTTAATGTATTGTTAAATTAATATAAATTTAACGTGTTTGCATGTTGTAGAAATTAAAAACTTTTTTTTTAATATAAGCATTGAAAAAACAGTTTCTTGTGAGTATAATAGAAGAGATTGCGCGCACATAAGACAAGCATTTTCTAAATATAAATATGTTTAGCAAGTTCTTTAATATTATAATTCTCTTGCAGATTTATGAATCTTTTTGCTATGCATATACTTTATAGCATCTCTGTTTCTTTTATATATATTTTTTTATTTTGAAACAAACAAAGGAATTTCTCATTAACATCACTAGAGAATTTAATTAGTATAAATGCGTTTTTTTAATATATTTACTGTTAACTTTGATACATAGTTTTCATAATCTTTGCACAGAATTTTTTTCCAATTTGCATAGTTATCCTATTCATTCTTATTCATCTATCAATTTTATATATACAGCCTCAATGTGACTCAATTCGATTGTATCAATTGTGCGAATTTTTGCCAATGGAGTGAATAAAGAGATTTTTTGTTGAAATTATTAAATGCGACTAAGATCTTTGTATATAGTAGAATTTTGATCTTATTCAACTATAACTATCGGTTAAAATAAATATAGAAGTATAAGATAGTATTATGTAATTCCTCGTCGATGTTGCTGCACATCGAGAATCACTCGTTATATTCAGTCATAGATTAGAATTGTAATCACCAAAAAGGGATGGTTGTGGCATACAAGGTTACTCACTGACAGATGAGTCTTAAGGTTAGAGTCCAAGTGTAAGTTATCAAAAGATTACACGCGTTTTTTTTGTGTTACTCATACCGAATATGGAGTCCCGATAGCCTGGCATAGCGATCAGCGTTGCACGTGCTGCTCGTTGACATAGCAGACTCTAGCTCTCCAGACTTTTCGGCGAGTTTACTTGCCAGTCAGACACGATCGATCTGAGAGAATATAGGAGGCTGTGTTTCGCCCTGCGTCGCGACACTGATGACAGTGCAGCGTTGGGATGGAGGGTGGTTTGCACCCCAGGATGCGCAGTAAATACTGAGCATGCTTAAACGATAAATATGTTATAATTATATATATCTCTATTAAAATCGTTGACGCTGTTGATGATTTTTCATCAAAGATCAAACCACCTCTTAATACATTTACCCAGGCAATTAAAAAAGCGCAAATTTTGCATTTTTAAATGTAAAAATTTTGCGCTTTTAAATATAAAAATTTATTTTGGGCACTTTTTTATTCTTTGCAGTAAAAAATAAATATAATCGGTAAAGTTTATATAGAATTGTATTGTACAATTATGTATGATTGTATCTCTGTGAACCATGCTTATTATATATATTTATACATGATGCAAGACTTATATATAATTATATATTAGATTAATAGAGATCCATATATAATTATAACATATTTTTATATTTAAAACATTGTAAACATTATATACAGGGTGTCTCGAAAGGTAAGGTCAATCGGTCAGGAGGTTTAAAAATTTTATTTACATTATGTGTTTTACTTATGCTCCTTTTTCATCTCCTGGCCGGTTGATCTTACCTTTCGAGACATCCTGTATAAGTGCAAAGTGCGCACTTATATATAATTATAATAATAATATATATATTTGTATATATTTGTATAAGTGCAAGAATTGCTACATATAATTATATAATTGCTACGTATAATTATGTGTCCCATTTTAAATGCATGTTGACATACATCCTGTATATAAATATATATAATGTCTTATACTTTATCATTTATAATTATACACAATTATGTACAATTATATTTAAATTTCTATAATTATATTCAATTTTGCATGAATATATATGAACAATTTTTTACCGGCAAGTAGCAGTCGATAAAATGTTCACAACTATACGATGAATCATCATCTATATTTAACGTCTAATTTAGATAGAATTTAATATGGACTGAAATCCGTTCTGTTTCATTTGTTGATTTATTAATTAAAACACGTGGGCAAATATCCTGTGAAAAAGAGAGATAAATTATGGCCACGTAGGTTGATTTTACATTTTAAATCAGATATACTACAAAATTACAAGTATGAAACTAGACAATATTTTGAAAATACTGTGTGCTTTAACATTTCGTGATTCTGTGCTATAAAGCGAATTTCTTCCGGCTATATTTTGTGCAATAACAGTGTTCGTAGCACGATCTCACGTGCATAAAGCGCATTGTCGTTTACACACTTACCGTCTTGGGTTAAAAAGATACAGTAGCATAATTCTGGAGAGTAACAATTAAGAAGGAAAAAGGATAATAGGAAAAATAGTAGATGATACGCAAATGATAGACGTTCTTCTTATATAAATTATAAATTATAAAGTTATCAGAAGGAGAACTCGGTTGGTGTAATCGCGTTTTAATGTTATTTTAATTATCTACGCACGAAAAATACATTAGTAAATAAATTTATATATGCATAGTCTTTTGTGTCTCCTATTCGTTTTATGAGCGAATTTACTATCGATTCTTACCACAGTTAAGGTTTCGTGGCACACATAAGGATTTACATAAGGAGACAAATATCGTATCTCAAATTATAAAATGTACAAGACGCTGTATCACTTTACAAAGCTTATATGCGAGATATACTTTATTAAAATTGATTGTTTATTCGCGCTTAATCGGATTTTTATCGCAACTGTATATATTTTTATTATATAATATATATATCTCAATTTCACACGAGTTATTTTACGTTCGCCTTTCTTTAATTTTTTTTCATCTAGCAATAATATATTAATGTAAATTTATTTTACAGCATGTGTACGGAATTTTAATCTGCACATTGTGGATGCACTTTGCTTCTAATCATTTATATTACGTTTTTAAAAAATAATTAATCGTGGAATATGTATTTATGCATTTGCTAATAAGGTTTTTCTTTGCAGAAGAAAAGAATGAAATACAGAAAAAAATACAGAGACAATATAAATTCGTTAGGAAATTGATTCGAAGCGTTATATATTATCCACGACCATTTTTCTAATAAACTTGTGACGCATATGCGACAGCAGGATCTGCAATCCTGGTTTCTATTCCAACTATACTTTTTTGAAGATAGAGGCAATGCGGGGAAACTCTGCAGCTCTGTGCAACGAGAGCATATACCGCATCAGAATCTGGAAATTATCTCCTTCATCCATTCGTCGCATTATAGTTGACACGTATGTATCATTTTCATAAACTTTTTTTCTCACTTGCATTAGCTAAAGTATTGTATTGTCACGATTATGTCTAGCTAACAATAAGATTCACCGTCTGTGTTTTATAAACGAAAGTGCGAGAGAGAGAGAGAGAGAGAGAGAGAGAGAGAGAGAGAGAGAGTATATAGCTTCACAAATTTTAAATTAGAAAATTAGTTATCGATATGAATTCGCCTCATTGCTTTTAATGATCTTTCGAGTATCATCTTCGTATCTACAATTATAAACTGCTTTGGCCCACTTTAGGGGATTTACTAACACCCGTGAATTCATTGTCCATGAAGAGACGTCATTTCCCCGATAAAAGTGGCGGGTTGAGGACCTAAGAAAAGAGCTGACTCAGCTTAGTCTAGGATTGTTCGAGCAACATTAGCAACATTAGCAATTATCACGGCCCTGCGGGTTTTTCAAGGGTGCCACGTGTTTGAACCGCGGCACTGTTGGCGTCACGACGCCTGCGCATCGTCATCCCGACAGCGCTCGGTGCATGGAGGACGACGATGGCCCAGGGGCGGCAGTGCGGGTTCAGGGGGCGGCGAGGGTGGGTGCCTCCTTCGTTGGAACTACAGCCCCTTGACAACAGCCCGCGACCATTCTCGCCCTCGGCGGCAAACCCGTACGTTTTGCACACGTAGTAGTTTCGCACGCTCGAGGCCGCGATCAATCGGGAGTAATAGTGCGATTAGTCGACGATCCCAGTGCACGAACGTCGCCGTCGCCGTCGTCGTCCTCCTCTCCAAGAGGAGGATCCGCGCGCGGCGTGCTCGGACGACAGGCTCCCGCTCGTTCAGGTAAATCGATTATTAAGCGTACGTACGTGCAATTTCTCGCGGATTTACAACGAGATGCAAGCGGCGAGAGAGATCGCTCGAGCAGCGCGAGGATACGAGACGTGGGGATACGCAGCGATGTGTAGCTTCTAGATTGGACCATTCTTGAATCGGGGTAGAAAGGGGGGAGTTAAGAGGGGACCGGGAATTGCACAACACGCGCAACCGGCACCGCTTGCGGTCTCGTGACATACCGGCGGTTTGAAAATGTATCTCTGTAAAGCGAGTGTGTTCTCATCTCCGATGGCAATTGCTCGTGCGATGGGCCACTGCTCTTGTAATTTGCAAATTCCGCGTCAAAGTATCGCTATTCTCTCGCGTTACAACTTTTATGTATCGTGAATAAGAGTCTCGCTTCATGATACTTGCTCCTTGATTTCCTTTGATTATCGCACCTGACGATTATCATTAAAAATGCCCCGTACACTTTCGCTATAATGTGAGTAAACTCTTCTGCTCTTTTAATTTCCGATAAAATATACAGACAAGATATAAATAGTTTGAGTAACAATTCGGCGCAAATTCGTATTAATCTCTCTTCAGCTAAAATTAATTATATTAATCTCTATAGTTATATATATTATATTTATTTAAAGATACAAATATAAGATATAATGAAGATAAGGAAATTCTCTCTAATTTCGCTCATTGTTTTGTAAATTATTTCGCGTAATCGGTCTATACAATAAATGCGAGTGCAAATTTCTTTGTATATTTTGTTATTCGATATTTTGTTGTACGAATAAAAGTCAATAAATTTACGAAACTTCGAAATATTTATCCGGAATATATCTCGATCATATTGCAATTTTCGCAGCGTTTCATCCGAAGCAATTTGCAAGAGTTAACACGATATGTACACTGATAATAATGTATGTTTTATTTTAATAATCCATCGATTTACATAGATTTCTATCCTTTGATAAAGCGGTAATGAATGTCTCGTTTTTTTAATCTATTTCTTATACAAACGATAATTGGACATTCGATTAAACTTGCGCAACGCGAATTTATCGTGTCTCTCGCATCGGTTGCGTCGTAATCCTACAAATTTAAGATTGTGCACGTTGTTAAAAGACAAGAAGCCCTTTACTGTTCGAGGAAATTTTACAAAGATCATACTGACCTATATTGCGCTGACATAGTATAAATACGTCAATATTTCTTCCGTATTCGCAAAATTTTTAAAAATTGTTATATAGCTATTACATTAATAAAACAAAATAAGTAGAGACAAATTTTTTGATCGACATTTATCTTGAGTATAGTTACATTTTTGTGTGAGTCACATCACTTATTTTTATATTTACTTACATATATCTTTATATCGATAATAAATCGCTTAATCATATTTTATCAATATGATATCAAAAGATCAATTGTATTTCACAAGAATAAAAATTAGCTTAAAAAATCTAATTAGGCTTTAAATCGCCGCATATAATGAGTAAGGCCTTGAAAAAAAAACTCAAGTTGTAGATTTTTCACTAATAACACGCATTAACGGTAAGCTCGTCATATTGTTCGCGATTTATGATTATACATAAATATTTCACCGATATGAATCAGCCAACAGTCCACGGAAACTGAAACCCGTGTAGCGATAATGAATAGGTGAAGCCGCGTTGCGTGTCTTTGCTAATATTATACACTTTTTTTTTTCATAAATTTTCAAAGTGTCACGAACAGAGGATTTAGCAACCTTGAAAAATTATGTATTAATTCCTTGCGTCAAAATTAGATTAATATCGATTTTAACTAAAAGTAGAGCCACGAATTATGTGTTTCCAAAATCAATTCCGAGTTGATCGCCATTTTGCTCCTGACATTTATAAGAAGACTTGAAGGTTTACAAGGCTTTAACATTCACGTAATAATCTCCCGATAATTAGTTTCAGCATGGAGTGTCCCGAAGCGGTAGAACGAGGTCGGAATTTTCGTCTACTCGCCGAAGAAGAACTGTCTAATCTTTTAGATTTTCTTACGGGATACTTGCCTGATTCGTTGAAGGTACGTACGTCCTTCTTTATTGCAATCGAAATAAATGTCCTTTTACATTTGCGATTCGTGCGATGTTAAATTCTTCGTAAATATTTCATAATCGGAAATATTTCTTACGTATATTTTTGCCAATAACGACGCGACAAAGGAAAATTATACGCGTTTATAATATATTTATGCTTTTATTTATTAAGGATATAGTTCTATATTTAGGCTTAAAGTGCATCTTCCTGCCGTCACTTGCTTCATGCAATTAGCTTATAAATTAATAATATGTTTAGAATAGCAACTACGTAAAACGTCAACTTTTAATTTGATGTTGATGAGAGTGAGAAAAATATTATACGAGAATAAAAGTTCTCGACACACACATATTCATAATGAGAAAAAATAGTATGTAATGAGACTCATATAAAATGCAAATAAAAATAAATATATATATATATATATATATATATATATATATATATATTTTGTAAAAAAAATTGTCGATCGTGTAATACTACGATAACAAGTTAAATTAACTTGCATTGTATATTTCTCAAAGATGTTTAACAAAATTTCTAAATTGTAGTGTAGATATTTCACAACTGTATTTAATTTCGAGTTTATTTTTGTTGAAAATTTATTTTATTTTTTCTACTGTTATCCAATTACAATTTGTATTCTCTGAAAATCACCTCATTAGAAGACTGAACATATTTCTCCTCCTTACATCTTATGAACACAAAATTGAAATTTCATGTTTATAAGATGTAAGGAGGAGAAAGAGAGATGGGACACTGCGTTCATCAAAGATGGTTAATTGCTGCGTTCAGTGTGCAAATTAGCCTCTGTTTAGTCTGTAAACGACCCCAGCCTCCGCTACGAGCAATAAATTGAACTAATGATTATTTTACCGATCAATAACACAATTGAAAGGCCGCCGAAAGCGAGTTTACAATGGGAGAACCCGGAGCTTAATCCCATTATTTTACAATCTTTGTAATAAACATTCCCGCTTTCTGCACACTGCATTCGACGTTTTATTCTGTTTAATAATAACACGTCTCGAAATCAATATAACTCAACATATGTACGACGTGAAAGGACGTATATTTAGAAAAAATTCTTCTTGTTCAGGATAAAATATAAATTTCTATACAGACAATACGTATCCTTGAACATAACAAGGGATACAAGAATCGAGATTGGATTTATGATTTGCTTCTTACAATTTTTGGTATCTCATTTGACATCGAGTTCTCGAGAAATCGTCGCATCGTCGTGATCGCAAGAGAGAGATCGCTTTGCTCTCGAGAGACCAACTTCATGTATCGATGGGATAAGATTACCGTCATAGGGAGAAAAAGTGCAATGTCTAAATCGCGTCGTAACGTGGCCCAAGTGCCGATGGTTGTAAAGGGTCAGGGTTAAGATTGCATCGCGTGTGCCACATATATGTATACGCGAATCTTTTATTCGGCGAAAGTAATATGTCGAATATTACAATATATAGAAATGATGCTCGAATATTTGTGAGCTCGATCGATCATTGTACAAATTACCGGAATAATCAATAACTTGTATAGTGAATTCAATTACTTATTGAATAGCTCGTTGACCATTATTAACGCGCAGCAGCGTAATATAATAATTTTAAATGCTATTTAAATGATTAATTTAGCAAGCAAATCCCTGCTTTGTCATTTCAATCGCAAGAAATATGAAATTTTCAATGGCAAAAAATATCTTTTTATCAAGGGAAAAATGTTAGCTTGGTACGAGAGAAATATATATATTTAACCTTTTATTAACTATAACCCTACGATATAACTATCAACTACCATATATTTAATGGATCGATATGAATAATTGCATACACTTGTGTTTTCAGCTTTATTCTCACTTTTCATTTCTTCAGCAAATATTAATATTTTATTCTCAATTCAATTAAATGATAAAAACAACTGTCATGATACATAAAGTTCTTTTATCTTCTTTTTTTAAATTAATCTTTTAAACTCAATTTATATTTAAATTTAATAGAACAAACCATTTCATCGAGTAATGGATTGCACATTTTCTTTTCTCATATTTTATTAAAATTATATATTTCACACGATATTAAGATAATTTATTTTTTTTCCTTATCCCTTCTACCCTTCATCTAGTTTAATCTTGTTCCGATCTATGTCGGATTATATCGGACTATGAAAATATCAATTCAAAAAGCTCCGTTCATTCTTTGATTATTAAATGGATCAACATTATGACGCGCGACCACGCTAGCTTAATCAAAAAAAACGGTCGCGTATACCGGGATGAAGGCCAGGGTCGTTTCTCGCACACGTCGCGGTCATATTACTCGCGAATCGCCGCAGTGCCGATCTCGTGACCTCGCTCGCGACCACGAGGCATTAACACAGAGTTTCCCCTTCCGGTATCACGGAGAAGAGAAATCTGCGACAATCGATGTCAATAATCGTGAACACAATCGGCATTCGTAAGCTCCGTAACCATTATTATTATTAAATTGAAATCACATCTGGCACAAGTCACAACGCGATATCGTGCGCTCTAAGAGAGACAAAGGTAATTCGTATCATCAATTTATTGATTCGATTACATAAACGGTCACGCTAAATCCCAAAGATATATATATATTTTTTCGTCTCACGGATAGGCGAGCACGCTTGTTTTTAACGTGAAAGGTCGCGTTCGGTTTTTCAATCGTCGCATAGTCGCGCCCTACAAAAAGAGATGTGTACCATTGAATCGAACAGGCTGTCTCGCGTGGCTTTTCCATCGCCACATTCTCCCCGCTAGTCTCGCAACGGAGAGCTATATCAAGCCAGAAAGCAATCTGCGGCTCGCCTGACAAATTATTTATAGAAAAACAAGTAAGTAGCGTAGGTGGACGCGGTGTATAATACTCGAGGGAGATAAGGGGAATAGCTGAGCACGTCGCAACGATCATGACCGTGTATCGTTGCGACGATCACTCATCGGTAAACTCTGACGATACGGCGCATGCAAAGTGCATCGATTATATGCTACATGTGCGGCGACGAAAAAGCAAGGTGTGCGTCAGGATACGACCTTGACCCCTGAACACCTTTTCGCCGCTCGTTGGAACCGGTATGTGTCTGCGGTTTATTCCGGGATAAACTGCAGGGGCCTGCGCACAATCCTTTTCGTGCCGACTCGATCTAACGATGTTTATATAGCACGGCGTCGTTAACTCTTCCGGATCACTTTCGCGAGTCTCGAAGCGATGCGGATAATCGTGTTGCATCTCGGACGCATGCAATGTCGCGTATATATCGAAAACGTCACGCGAAAATCACAGGGTGCGGATATGCATTCGAGAGAGAAAGCTCCATCTCCTTTAACAATCCTCACGAAAAATACGAGAGTAAAGTACAAGCTGGGGATTTATTTACCAGGGGAAATAGCGATGCGAAGGCCAACGTGTCGATGAAATGAAAATCTAAACAATGTTCCGAGTCAGAGCTCGCTAGAACAAGCAAAGAAAGTTGGGCTTTCATGTATTACGATAGTAGAAGTAACATAAGACACACATAAAGTACATATAACGATATAATAATTCTCGGTAAAGTTACTAACAATAATTGATCGATATATTGTATATAAATTAGATTTTAAAAAATCTCCCACACTCTAAGGTTGATGAAATTTTCATTGAGATAGCTTGTCATGGCTTTCTTTATTATCGTGATAATATATTAGCGATATGTGGATGAAGTAACGACTTCGTGCAATGATCTGCGGTACGATTACCATATCGCCGTTAACCTTTGTGGTTTGTTTACGGTTCTCAAAGCGATTTAAGCATGAACATTACTTTGGATATACGAGCTGTATAATACAACCGATCGTTCACGTTTATGCATATCTCATGTTATAGGACAATCAAAATTCTATGGCTTTTACAACCTTTTCCTCGAACATTTCCTTATAATTTCCGAGCATTTAAAATATATTGTTTTTTTTTTTATTATTATATGATAATTACATTATAAATTTTGTTCTTAAAGTATTTTTTTTAAATTTTGATGTGTATCCATTTCTGTTCGTCCATTACCTAAAAATGGAATCACGTATTATACCTATTTTATTTCGAGATTTAACTGACATTTATAAACGAACATGCACTCGCAGATATTACAAATATTACATCGTGAGATCATGTTATATATCGCGAATTTTTATTACACGAGTATTAAACTTTACATGTTTCCACTCAGATGTCCTCAACGATGTATTCAATCCTGTGAAATCATTTTGTATTTAAATAATTTGTCGGCTTAATAACAATCTTTCTACATTTCTCATATTCGCTTTCCCAATCTTTGCAGTTTAATTATACATACTACATGTATGTTATGTAATCTCAATTCGTGACTTTTAATCGTTATGTTTTAAAATTTATTGTTTTCTGAAAAGTAATAATGTATAAAATTATTAATTTTTATCGTACAGTCTTTTTACATACTTTATGACATAACGTTCTTGATAAAAATTACTGTCATTATAAATTAATTTTTTATATGATTTTATTTGCAAATAAATCTTACGGTAAGAATAAAATTTTTTACTCGTTAAAAATACTAACTTTGTTCAACAAAAGTAATATATCTGCAAAAATATTATGTTCCAGAGAAAAGATTCAATAGTAGATTGTGCGTTTAAATCGATAAAAAGTACATATTGTATAGTATGATGCATGGTCATGCCAGGCTTAATATACATTGCAATAATTAATCAGGAAACTTTTTCATAAATAATGTCAATATGTGTGCGCATAGATTTTTTGTAAGCAGGAAATTCGTTTACAGAAATATGAAACATGTGTGTATAGTTTAAAAAATAAATTATCTTTTGCAAAATCTCAAAAATAAAGCAAGAATGTTATTATTTCTCTTTTTATTATATTATTTTTATAAAGTTGATGCATAATATTTTATTGAAACGTGTATTCATTTATGTAATATATTTTATAACAGCTATTCTGTTAAACATCAAACGCATTCATAAAAATATTTTACATGATTCTTAGAATCCGTATAAAAATAAGCTGATGTTTGTGATTATTATTCGGATTGACGTCAATTTGGTAATTCAGAAAGTCAAAGGAAGCTGTCGTGTAAAAGTGCAATTACTTTTATCGATCCTTCCCATCTAAACTGCATTAACATCACTTGTGTTCTGTTATGCTATTTTTGGGAGAGATGTTTTATTTCGCTCGTTATTTTCACCTGGTGCATTCAATCAAAAAACTCTTGAAAGTGATACAAATATATAGTTAACATTTAACATTCATTTAAAATAAACTTCAATTATACCATGTGAATGTAAAATCTCATTTTTTGTACATTTAGAAACAAGTATATGCAGTTTTTGAGCAAAACAAAATATTTTTTTTACAATAGGATAGATTTTTTTAAATAGTTAATTTAAGACATTGTATTATTTTTCTTCTATCTTTTCTTTTCTTTTAATTCTCTAGAGAATTCCTTCCTTTTTCCTTTAATTCTCTAAAGAATACCTTTTTATTTCTCTATGAGTAAAATTAATGAGCTTAGAAAAAATCCTTCTATTCATTTCAATAGAAATGCCACTCTCTTTTTTTCTTTCTCTTTTATTCTATATTTTATAAAGAATAAATAAATTCGCCCGCTTTTTGACATTTTTTATTAAACTATATATACAGGGTGACCCATTTTAACTTAGGCAGCCAAATAACTCGAAAAATAAGCAAGATAGAGAAAAATGTTTTAGACAAAAGTTGTATGGTTTCGAGGGGGCCATAAGATGGTATCATTGGTTTGACCTTGAAGAGTCATTTGAAGGTCACGTGAAGGTCACTTCAATTTTTTTAAATGGAACATCCTATATATTTTTGTACATTCTTGTAGCTCATCTCGAGAGCTTTCCAAAACACTATAATTAAGTACATTTTCGTTAAGTACTTTTTGAGTTATGAGGCTTGAAATAATTTCTTAATTTTACATAAACCGTAAAATATCTTGTAAAATATTCATTTTTCGATTACCTTACCTTAATAGTTTTATGTACAAAATAATGAGAGGAATCAATTGGTGTAAAGAAAACACATAGTTGTTTCGAAGAAAAAATATGTAATTTGCAATTAACAATTCCATATTTTTTCTTAAAAACAACTATGTGTTTTCTTTACACCAATTGATTCCTCTCATTATTTTGTACATAAAAGTATTAAGGTAAGATAATCGAAAAATGAATATTTTACAAGATATTTTACGGTTTATGTAAAATTAAGAAATTATTTCAAGCATCATAACTCAAAAAGTACTTAACGGAAAGGTACTTAATTATAGTGTTTTGGAAAGCTCTCGAAATAAGCTACAAGAATGTACAAAAATATATAGGGTATTCCATTTAAAAAAATTGAAGTGACCTTCACGTGACCTTCAAATGACTCTTCAAGGTCAAACCAATGATACCATCTTATGGCCCCCTCGAAACCATATAACTTTTGTCTAAAACATTTTTCTCTATCTTGCTTATTTTTCGAGTTATTTGGCTGCCTAAGTTAAAATGGGTCACCCTGTATATGAATGTGTATGTGTATGTATAAAATATATAATAATTTATATTATTAATTTAAAAAAAAATCATGCTAACATTATACATTTTTTACAGTTTCATCAAACCGTACTAACTTACATACGGGATAGAGTCTGGGAATTTCATTTCTACGTGGCCAACGATTGGCCCGAAGATGCAATCTGCTTACATTTTCCTGGAATGACATTATCTGTAAGTATAAATTAAATTTATGCTATGATTTAAGATTATGAAGGAAGTTAGTCTGATGCAATTCTAAACAAAAGTTTTAATTTTTATAACGATATTTTGTTATTTACGATAAAACACATTCCCGTTCTTACTTTCTTAATTACATTCTTACACTTTAAAAGATTGTTCTATCTCAAACTTATCTAATCTAACTTATTTCGTTATTTGTGACTTTGTGTGTAATGTATTTTGTATAATATAATCTCTTCCCTCAACAAAATGAGATACATACATAAAAGATTGAAAAAGGCGAGATTGAATGAATCGTCGACAGAAAAATGTAATTCTTCCGCAACGGAATGTTGCATGAATCATTTGCGAAATATCATATATAGTTAAAGAAAGCATTGCTGCTACAAAAAATTCTTGCCATAAGTACTGGAAAAACTCATTATTGCAGATGCGCTATTCTTCAATTTAGAGTGTAAAAAAGTGGGTTGGCCCATATTCTACAAGCTTGGCTACTTGCCAGACTTTCCTCTCTCTGTCCTCGTTATCGTTGATGCCAGTCTTCTAAAATGATTTGGCTCGTGCTCTTTAATTAATTATCATCTCCGCAGTACCATAAATTCAGTAACTGTTAATTATTAGATTCACATACGTAAATACTCTTTCTCACAAATATCAATGTACCATCACATCGAAGAATTACGATGTATCCTCTGACATTTAGCATTCATTCGCGTTAATCAGCATTTGTTTCATGAGTTTGATATTAAGCGATTATTAAACACGAGTGTTTTTCGACATTTATACCATGAAAAATAAGAGTACTCTTATTTCATGATTTATACACAGATTCAGAGTATAAATATTCGATACATTAAATACAGAATGCGTATCATTAACGTATCTCAGAGAATCAAATCTATTTCTATAACTTTCATAGATTTCAAAAAATGCAACGTGAGAAAATTATGACAGCAGCAATAAACATCTCGTTAAAGTTTTACAGATTTCCAAGTCGTTTTTCGCTCACGTTGTATATTTTTCTTAATGTTAGACATTACCATACTACAGATGCTTTAATCGCGTCTTCCGTTGTACTTCCAGCCACATGGTTTGGTGCACGAGAGCGTCGGTGTCTTCTGTCCCAATGATCGGCTCGAGTTACTTCGTCTTCTCCGAGAGGAGGACGTTCTGCTAGACTGGTCGAAACCTTTGTACATTAATTTCGTTCACGGCGATATCGCCGAGGAGTTAACGCGCCTTTACGAAGATACCGGTACCATTGAAACGGTCGTGGGTGATGTCTGCGCGTGCGAAATCTTCGAGCTGGAAGGAGAGGAGAGCCAGGACGAGATGACCGATCCTGATGTTCAGGTACTACCTCTAAAGAGTGAGCATGCCGAAGGAATACACGAATTATATCCGGCGAATGATATGGAGTGTCACGAGCTTTTTCTTCGACTCATTGGAAAACTACCTGCGGCGGGTGTGTTTGCCAAGGGCAGCTTGGCTGCTTGGATGGTTCA
This sequence comes from Camponotus vicinus, assembly GCF_025532165.1. Taxonomy (NCBI): domain Eukaryota; kingdom Metazoa; phylum Arthropoda; class Insecta; order Hymenoptera; family Formicidae; genus Camponotus; species Camponotus vicinus. Next base: position 6,593,776 of record NW_028141945.1, on the reverse strand, counting down.
ATCTTATTACGGGGCTATGTTCTCTATGCAAACCAAGCCGGAACATCGTAGAAAAGGTTATGGGACGAAATTAGCAAGGTACGCAAATTTATGAGCTTTGACATTCGTACAGTTTGCAATTAATGATAACGATTTAAAAGGATCTTAGGAATATTTTATTTTTATAAAAAGAAATAGCTTGTAATTGAATTCTATTATATATATAGTTAAAATATATGATGAAATATACGTGTGTTTAAAATTTTAGGTACCTGACAAAACGCGTAGCCGAGAAAGGGTATTATCCATTTGTAGTGATACGTCCAGAAAATGAAGCTAGCCAAAGTCTGTATAAGAAGCTGGGCTTCAGGCGGCTTTATCAACTTGTTCGAATGACTTTTACGCCTTTCATATGGCAAGAGAATGAGAATGATTCAAACATTCTTAGGGATAACTTGGAAAACGCCGTTAGACAGCTCACAATCGAGCAAAGGGTAATAACGGCTTTACGCGATCAGCAGGAGAGCGAGGAAACAATACGAGATTTTACGGGAACCACGGAGGACGATTCGGTCATCGTCAAGTCCGAAGGTGAGGAACAAGGCGAGGAGGAAGACGCCAATGAAAAAGAACTTCTTGAAACTATCGAGGAACAGCCCGAAGACAGGATAAATATCGCGGAGGACAACAGTACGGTAACTGAAGATGCACCGGAAATTGTGGAAGTTAACGGCTCTTGCGATGGCGACGAATAAACTTATAGGGAACGTTTATAGCGATAAACGCGACGGTCCATAATTCACGTTTTGTTTGCTCGAAGACACGCTCTTCGCCACGGAATGTTGATAAACAGCGAAATATTTACGTAAATCGCAAATGGAAGTCGTAAAGTTCTCTTAGGAATGATATGCAAATATTTCTGTGTATTTTTTCTAACAGCTACTTGTATCTATATTTAGTTCGATAGAAATAAACGTCCACATAACTATTAATAATTAATGAATCATATTCAAGATAATGATTCATAGTGAATAATATAACATTATATTTTTGAATTATTATCACAAAGATTAATTAAAAATATAACAGCTTTATGAAATGAGAAATACTAAAATATAACAGTTTTATGAAATGAGAAATACTATCGATTTTTAATTGCACATTATAATGCGAAATGTGGATATGCATATATCATGTGCGAGGAGCACTTTTCTTCGAGCGATAAAAACGAAAGAGTCAAAGATAGAACATATTTTAAGAGATTTCGATATTACGCATCGTGTTCGTGCGAGGCTTCAATATACAAATTTAATGTACGAAGAATCAAAATTCCTCGTATGATTCCTCATATCAGACTCTTTCCAAAACGTCGTGAAAAATCTCAGGTATTGGATAGCTACCTTTAAGTTGTCAATGTTATGCATCTTATCAAAGTCTATGCGAATATATATTGGTAAATACTTTAAAAGAAACATCGTCGGTGTTGCTAATAATTTATTCAGCAATGCATTCAGAAAAACGCACTTATTTAATATATATATTTAAATATATTTCTAAATAAATTAAAGTTTAAATTACAATGTAACGGTTATTTATATCTATTCACGTTTTTTATATCTATTCACGGTTATTTATATCTATTCACATTTTTCTTTTACTTACTTCACATACGTTTATTTATCAGTAAATCATATGTATTTTGTGTATGGCGCATTATATATATATATATATATATATATATATATATATATATATATATATATATATATGGTATAAGATATGCATTTATTACAAGTATTTCGTATTAGTGTTTTACAATGTTAAGGAGTTTATAATTCGTAAATTTTACATGTATTGATTTCTAATTACTTAAGTTATATAAATAAATGAGACCTTATTGATTTAGGCTTATATTTTATGAATGTATAAGCCTAAATCGACAGTAAAAATAGAGAACGCGTTAATTTTCATCAAATACAAAATCTGCGAGGTAATTCAAGCTCTCTGTGATTATTTTCATGTATAAAGTAGAATTTCGAGAGAAATGACGAAGCCTCGTGCGATCTCGACACGCTTTCTTTAATTTAATAAAAGTAATTTGCTGTGTCGGTGTAATTGTGCACAAATTATAGATAAGCTTTTTTTGATAAAAATTCGTCTCACTAATATTTTATATTCTTGAATTTACGTACGTTACACACGTAATGATTAATAGATTGTAGAAATAAAATTACCTCGGTTAATTAAATATATAAAATTACTTGCAAAATCATAATTGCGTTATGGAAAGAGCTTTGCTTTACAATTTTCTGCGCGTTTTATGCACCGTCACAGCGATTACCTTAGCGTTTAATAATAATAATAATAATAATGATAACAAGAGGAGCATTATTAATATTATTATTATTAATATATATAATAACGATTATATATATGATATATATATGACGAATATGATATAAATACCGCGCAAAAAGGGAGTTTGATCGATTCAGCTCCGTCCATCGGAAACCTCGAGATCTTAGATAGCTACTATTTGTATAATTTTTTCTACGTTTCATAGATGACTTATCAACAATAATAAGACGGGTAACATGTAAGAAATCTGGTTCCGAGCGGACGGAGTCGAAGACGACCGTATGACTCTTTTAAGGCCCCCTCCCCTCTCCTCCCTTCATCCGATCCAAAAAAATTCCTCGTTTAATTTTTGTTTTTAATATTATATCGGGGGCCAGCTGTGATACTTTACCCAATCCATTTACATTCTGGTCGTACCAGATCTGGTACCAAATCTAGTCTAGGCGAGGATCAGTCGTTGTTAATGGTGCGCTAGAACTCGATCAATTTCATATACCTTTTGCGCTTCGCATTATCTCGAATTCGGTTTCAATTGGACAAAGGGAGCTTATTCAGTATCCTGCATCCAACAATAGGCACAAACAATCAATCGAAATTGTATGTGCGTTTCGCGAATGTCAACATAATACACATACATACATGCTATTACAATGCATATACATACAATACCATTTTCGTAATTATGCATTCTCAGTTCTTTTTAGATATCAGTACTATCGAAAATAAATCAAATTGGCATGCAAAAAGTTCCAACATTCTCGATCTCTCAAAATTATGAGTTTATAGATTTTGATCTTTTATTTTAATCTTGTCTCATCAACGTTTTGCATGTAAATTCTGAACATGGTTGAAGAAAATTTGGCTATTACGGAAAATTCAAGAACTTCAAGCATACTTAATTATGTCAATTAAAAGTGTGATAGATGTTTATATCTTGTCGTTTAATCGTCACGCAACGACACTTGACGTAAAAAAATGACGACATTGCACGCACTTTTTGCTCGATGCGACTTGCGATTATAAAATAAAATAATTCTTGTGCAATTGTTGTGGTCGATATATCATTTAAAGCATCGCAATATCTCATTTTACGGTGATAAAAAGGGTACAATAGTAGATGATACTGTTTATCGTCCCATCATTAAAAAAATATACGTATTGCGATACATGTACGAGTACATATTGCACAATTGAATTTTCCGCAATGGCTTTTATTACACTTGCATCTCTTTTGCATAAGCAAACATCATCCTTTTCCCACAGCTTCAACCTCTACAAATAAGTTTATTTTCTCTACAAGACACGAGAGATTTTTTTTACGCACAATAACAATTGATGGAAACTATTTGATAAAATAATCATCTTTCGCCTCCAAAAACACTAAAGATTCATTTTGCCCCCATTGTCAAACTGTCACTGGAAAATTGCGGAAATCATTAAAAGCGCGAAAAAAAACAACGAACTTATTACAACATTACTATACCAGCCTGTATGTAGTACGCTAATCCTAGCGCTGTGTTAATCAGTGTCTCGCGAATTAGGCCTACACCTAAAATCTGCCTGAAGAGGCATCTGATACGTATGTAAATATAATATATATATAATGTATTCTTCCTCTCTTTCTTTGTCTTTGTGCACGTTGCCTTCTATTGCAACAAAAGAACGTTTCTTCTAGAACAAACGCAAAATTAAACCTTGATCCTTATGAAAGTTACACGAAAAAACGAAATAATTATGTAAAACGTTTCAAATCTGTTTGTTATACAGAGCGATTACGGAAAGAAGAACATTTGATGACATTAAAATGCGTTTTTTTGTTGACAGCGGGCGATACGCATGTGTATAATATCTGTGAGCGAGAGGAAATTATAATGTGCGAAGAATCCGTAGTTTTATGAGAAATGGATAATATTGGAAACTGGATAAAAGAGCTTTGGATAATAAATGGGACAAACATATATAATTTTTTTTAACGATAGTGTCGTTTATTATGCACTTGATTGCCACATCTTTGATTGCGTATATTCATTCATATCGCACATTTATACCATTTGCAAACAATGAATACATGGTATATATTTTTTGCACAGAATATTAATTTATCTGGCGCGAACGATAGCAATTCAATTAAATAAATCACTTGTCATAGAACATCCTTGATAAGCAATATTAATTTAACTCTAAAACTTGAAAATTGACACATTTTTACTTTTTTCTTTAGATTTTATAAGAGTTAGAAAAATCGCCCTCAATTTTTTCTCTTTTTTTTGAAACATATTTACAATAAAAATCGAGTAGGAATTTAGCTTGTGAACAAACAAAACGCAGTGATTTAATTATTGCAATAATAATTTCACACATTATTGACTTAAACTTAATACATGCAATTTTGCTTTGGACAAAAGAAGTTAATTTTTAAATTTTTAAACTTCTTGATCGACAAACAAATCATTAAACGAAGTAAGAAATTCGCACATTGTTTCACGTTAATACACATGTTTATTTTGCAAAATTGTCCGCATTAATTAGTAGCTTCAATATAAATAAAATATAAGTAAAAAGACATAGAATAACAATGCTTTTTTTTCAATCACATTTTTTCAGAGATTTTTTGCGAAACATAACGAAATGAGTAAAATAAATCATTTTTTATTAATATTTCAAATTTATCCGATATGACGCGTTACTTTGTACACGAATTTCTAATCTCGCAATTTTTTTGTTACTATTTATTTGTTGTATGGATCTTTCATAAAATTGAGTGAAATACTTTTGCCTAAAGAAAGTTTGACGCAGGTATTTTCCATTGCTGGCAGTTGGTATCGTTGCACTAATTTTCGCAAATACAAACGCGAGAACACGAACAATATATGTATCTACGTATCATTAATAGCGAATTAATCATAAAATACCGATTGCAAACATATATGTATACACAACCACACACGCACACACAATGTAATAGGAAACGATATACAGCATTCACTCACTGAAAATGTCGCGAAAAGTCTTCGCTTCATCGCACCTCCATGTTCTCGAAAAATTTTCATCATTCGTAGCAACACACGGTTTTCACACGTCGCACAGTTTTCCGACAGCGGAATACATCGCGGAATATTACTCGGAAAGTGATCGCGAATCACTCTCGACTCCCGTGGATACGCGACGAACGCGTATAAATCTCCTCGGTGCGAAAAATCCGGAACAACGACGATGCTACGCGGCGCACGATCACGCAACAACTGCGAGCAAACGCGAACGATCGCGAGCGTCGTTGCCGCGAAGAGAACGTGACGCGAGGCGAGACGACAAGTGACTGGTCGACGAGGCGAACTCACTGAACGGCCGCGCCATGTGCGCCGTCGCCGCGGTTACAGGCGGGCTCGGGCGGACTCGGGCGAAGTCGGCCGCGCTCGGCCGCCTTCGGCGGGCAGGAGTGGGGCGAGCAGTGTATCCGTGACGTCACATAATTAGAGTAAATACAAAGTAGTCTTGATGGGACAGCGGCGTGCGCCGCACCGTGAGTCGCTGGTCCGCGCGCGTCAAACCTATATCGCTCCGATACACGCACACCGCGCTCTCGTGAGTAGCTCGTGATACATGTTCGCGCGCTATGTGCCGTCAGTGTGTGTGTCCGCCAAGGGATTCTAGATGACTGTGGGAATAGTGAGTGACAATCGTGCGGCAAAGAAATGGAAAAGATAGAGGTGAGAATCGCGAATGGAAAAGCCGGCTATGTAGTAAAGCGTGAATATATCGTCGTTTAAAGCGCCGTCAACGTAGCGCTGCAAACAAATTTCGCGCTTAACGTCTTCCTCTCTCTCTCTCTCCCACTCTCCTCCGCTCCTTTTTCTCATCTCTTTCCTTTTAATCACCGCGTTTCTGGCTTCCCTCCCCCGCGCGTTTCCCATTCCCTCGTCTCTTTGCCCCTTCCATGTAACCGTCAGATTTACCTCGGCGAATATTCGCTCGACTGTAATGCAGAAGTGACAGCATGGTGACGAGTGGGAGGAAGGGGTAGCGGATGGTGGGGAGATTATCGTGTAGTTAGACATCTGGCAACGAATACCATTGTATATATCTTCAATACAGTGCGATACTTATTAGATAGACTAGTTATTTCTCTCTCGCTCTCTCTCGCTCTCTTTCTCTCTCTCTCTCTTTCTTTTTCTCTCTTTTCTTTAAAACCATATCATCTCTCTTTTCATTTTCATCTTTATCTCGCATTCGCGCGTTTCTCACCGATTTTACTCCCTCTCTCTGTCAGTCTTGGTACTTTCTTTCTCCGTCCTTCTCTCTCTGTCTCTCTCTCTTCTCTGGTCTTTCTCCGTATGTATCTTTCTCCGTTAGTCTCGCGTTCTTGTTCTATCAACCATACTCGATATCTCTGTCCCTTTTGCTCCGACTCTTCTCCATGCCATTCTCCCTCTCCTTCCCTCTCACTCTCAGTTAGTGAAGTATTTATAGATGTGCCTTAACCCGATTTAACGCAGCCAACTCGACTCGCATTGTCCTAACGACTATTTAATACGAAATTGCATTGTTTTCGGATCTTTATCTCTCTCGTTGCTAATCGCTCTTCGAATGGTGTATCGCGCTCGCTGTGACAAATGCTGCGCGATGTAAGAATGAGAAAAAAAAAAAGACGTTAGAGGAAAGCGACATTATTCGTCACATGTCCAAGAATCGAATCGATAAACGGTTACGTTGTTATTACAGCGGAATTTCGTTGTGTTTTGTGCACCGTATGCGAATCCAATTTCGCAGCGTTTAAGATCATCTCGCTAATAAAATCGTGGCCACGACGGCGAAGATGGAAAAAAAAAAAGAAATGTTTTCGCAGCGCTTTGTCGAAAAAGGCATGTACAGTCCGCGAGGAAAATTGATCGCGATGAGAATGTTATTGTTATCGCGAGAGACATCATTTTCTTCTCGGCCGTTCGTCGAGCGTACACGCTATTTATTTACACGATATACCGGAATATCGTTAATACGGCTATATTTATTTGCGATACACGCCGAGTCATTGACAATATATGTATGCGGATAAATATACCGCGCGCGCGCGTGACAAATTTTCCGGAGGGGGGGAGGAGGGGGATGCAGTTTTTTCGGCACGTTCTCTCCCCGTGCATGATGCTCCGCTTCAACTCTTTTCGTTCCCCCTCGCCCCCCCTCCCGTCGACCACCTCCGACTCCCCACCCACCGCTCGCATTCGTTCTAGCGGACGAATTGAAAGTATACGTTTCAGAATTAAATCGATAAACGCTGAATCGCGAATTGCAGCGAGTAATTATTTTATCGATGATTCATATCTTATTTTGTTACATCTTATTTATTTCGAGAACGAGACGAGTGGAAAAATATTGATACAATCTTGGAAACTAAAATAGGAGGAGGAGAGTAGATGTTATAGAGTAGGTTACGTAAAATTTGGATTAAAAATTAAATTATACGCGTAAAGTGTTATTTAACTCGTCATCTACATAAGTGACATATGATGTTATGCCCGTGTTTTTTTTATATATGACTTCTATATTTATCGCTGATACCGGTTACTTCGCATATTTTATTCGCGCGCGAACAATGAAACAGTGCCGGCCTAAAACCATCTCTCGCGAGCAAATTCTACGACGAAATCAAATTCCAAGGTGGAAGACGATCGCTGCGATTCAAGTCGTCCTTGCTTTCGCTCGCTTTTGCACGATCGGAGCTACAAACGAATCGTGCGCGGAAATAAAATTCGCGCGTTGAAAACAATTGTAGTGATTTATATCGGCGCGTCTAATTTGCGCGGATTCTCCGTGCTATGCGAACAAACTTTTCGAGAAAATCGAATAAGAGCGCACAGAATAGGATTTTATTCGTGTGTGTGTGTGTGTGTTTTCTTTCTCTCTATCTCTATCTCTATCTCCCTCGCTCAGACTTCTCTTTAATTATTTTTACGTTTAACTCGCGAAAGGATTGCGAGATGAAATAAAATGTCGCGAGGAAGGTCATGCAGCTGCATTTATAATGTCACGTATTTGCTAACGCGAGCTGCATCGCTCCATAAGCAAAACGTAAAAGTAATATACATGCAAAATAAATTTATAATTTTTTTCTTTTCTTTTTGCGCGCAGTAAAAATGTAATAATTTAGTATTTTATTTAGCGGTACACACACACACCCAATAAAATAATGTCACATATACATTTATATATATATATTTATTTATTTATATATTTATATATATGTATGTGTGACATTGGCGTATTATGTCGCGATAAAAATGGACGGCTTTCCGGATGATCGACGCGATGAGAGAAATATATTCGCGCATAATCATATACTCACTATAGAAAATATATATTTAAAAATTCGCAATAACGTGGCAATTCTCTTGGAGAGTAATAAAATCGAGTGTTTTCTCGTGCTTTATTTACGCGCAAGGTTACTTAACGCTACTTTAATCGCGTGACGTGGATTTTGTTTTTGAAATTGTATCGAATACCAAGCTGAAGCGATATCATAACATTGACGCTCAAATATCGCATTTCATAGCACGTAAACGGAGACATTAAATGCGACGTTTTGAATGCGAGTTTAATATTTGTTATGCTAATCGTGCAAAAAAAAAAACATGACTTTTTATATTTGTTGGCACGTTAATATGTGATTTTTTTCAAGTTTTTTTCTTTCCAAGTTTTTGTGTAGTCTTATTGTATGTTCTTTATATCACGTATCATGATGAAATACGGAATTTTATCATTTTTTTTATTTCAACATTATATCATTATTCAAACGATGCGAATGTTTGCTGTAACGTTTATATTTATTCATAAATTGCTTTCAGAATAATAAATTTCTCGCTAATTAAAATTATAATTGAATATTGTATTCACTGCGCAATATATCTAGTGACGCGACAATATCTCGTCTCTATTAGAAAATTGCGAATTCCACTTAAATTTGTAATCATGACACATCATACACACAGGCGCACACTCATACACGATTACGTACATATATATGTATGTATATATATATATATATATATATGTGTGTGTGTGTGTGTGTGTGTGTGTGTGTGTGTGTGTGTGTGTGTGTGTGTGTGTGTGTGTGTTTACTTGTATATTGAAATTATTCTTCCCATTACATAGTGCGAAGGCGGAGCACGTAGACGAATTCTTTTTATCTCGCTATTTTCCAAGTATCCTTTTTTATATTAATTTATCCAGTAATCGTGCGTGCATACATAGCCTATTACGTGGAGTCGCATATCCGACGTGTTTACACGCCTGTATCTCTGTGTGAAATCATCAGGATCGTGCGTCGCGTGCGTGTGCGTGTATGTGTGTACATACGTGCAAGCCGGACTTGTACAGGACGAATCAAATTCAGTCGACCGAAAGTGGGACAGGTGTTGACAATTTTATTGACCAGTTTACGCGGCAAACAAATACAATATTTACATAATGGAACATGGGTAAAAATGCTCTTTCATTGGGGAAAAACATTTTCTCAAAAAGTGATCGCGCGTGTTATATGCATCTGTGCCTATTATTAATTCAACGTGCGCTAAAAAAAATATTCGTGTTATAAAGTTAAACCAGTCTACGAAACCGATCGTTCGAATTTAATTATGCGTGCATTTCAAATTGAATCTTACTTGACTTTATTACTTTAAACTACGTTGGATATTATTATGGAGCTACGACCTTTTGATTGAAATACGAAAAGTAATAGAGAGAGCGAATGGAATAAAAACAAAATTAATCGTGTTGATGGAAAAAGTTTTTTCGCCGGCGTATTTATTCGAATTTATAACTCGCGCGGACGTGCATACATTTATTGATCTTTTTGTGCCACCCATTATCCATCCATAGAATCTGCCTTTTTCTCTCTTTCGCCCTCTCTCTCTCTCTCTCTTTCTATCTCACTCTCGCCTTTCCTCGCTTATCTCTCCAGCCTTTTCATCGTACTACAGCATCAATGTCTGTAAATATTAACGCCGTTAATCTCTAAATCCTCGACGTTGATTTGACCCGTCTCGTCGTCTTTTTCGAGCTCTTTTATTTCTCATTTCTCTTAGCTAACGACATTAAACGGAAGTACCCACTGCTGCTTTAATGAAATTTACTTTTGAAGCTTCCTAGAGCTCACAGTCTGAATTGCATTATAAGAGAATGAAGAACAGAAAGAAGGAGAAAGAAAGAGCGAGAGAGAGAGAGACCAAAATAATGATGCGACATTAATTATCAGATTAAGAATTGTTTATTGCATTGTATACTGTCGTTGGTTGACGTGTAACAGCAACTTGGCGCATTACATTTGACGTAATTTTAGCAGTTGTATAAACTTGGAAATTAAAGTAAATCGTATCGTATTTTTCTCCCGTTAAATTGTCTCTTTAATGTAGCGTCAAGGTTATCTTCCGTGTCCCTCTAAACTGTTTAATCGGTATAAGCTCAGATTTCTTCTTCTAAACTCTCGCGTTAAAGCGTACGCTAGAGTTTCATTGAAATAAGGAGAGAGCGAGGGCGATAAGAATCTTTTATTTAGCTATGATAAGGTATATGATATTGAATGATTCATTCAGTCATCAAAAAAATTCAAAACGCCATCTGAATTCGTTCGTATAAAAGTTATGCGTAAAAAATGTATTTTTCCACTCGGAATATTTTATCTCATCGCGTTCTTACCGTTCGAGAAATCGCGGAAGAAAGATTAAAATTAAAACTCTTTAAAATGAAAACTTTCCTACATTGATTCACGATTGCTATGTCATTTGAATCAATGTAATGGAATTAATGAATATGTGCGATTAGATATCGTACATTGTACAGTGAGGAAAACTGTCAGCCAAGGATGCTACTTTATTCGGAAATTCTGCAGCGAACTGTACATCATGTTAAAATTCTAATCGGTAAAATTAGTCGGGAGGGGATACAGTCACGCTAGAAAATCTGGCTGACCGCGATTCCGAAGCAAGAAAGTTGTGAAATCAATTCAACCTAAACGCGATTTATATTATATGGCATTCTCGCAAAATAAATAATAAGATTACAACTCTTTCTTCATTTAATTTAATTTAATTTAATTAATTAATGAAAAAACTTATTCCCATAATTTGAATATTAATAACGACGAAGATATTAATTCGTGCTATTGACTAATTAAACATTTTCAATATGAATCTTATGAATAATTTTTCAACGTTATACAAATATGTATTAAAGGATAATAAATTAAATATCAGATATATTATGATTTAATTACATCGAAATACGCTGTTATTTAAATATTAATCAATATGTCAATATACACGTACATACTTTGCGTTTGATTGTATTAGTGTCAATGTTTGTGTAGCGGGTCACATAAACGAGTATTCTCCAATAAGCGCGTTATCATACATTATACATCGTATCTTTTTCTTTTTTTTTATCGATTTCACTCGCACATTGAAATATTTCTGTGTTGATTTAGTTTCGCGGATGTAGTACGCGAGGTCAGCAATTGCGGATATATTATTATCGTGATTATGGTCGCAAACATAACAAGGGTGTTTGTGAATTTTATTGCGATATAATTACAATACCGAATGAATAATTTCTGTACATATGAACATTATCAAAGTTAGTCTAATCTACACTTTGGCCGACCGTATTATCATAGAAATTTTGTCATTATAAAGATAAAGGTACCGAATGCTTTGAATCATTAGTCACGTTAACTTGCTGCGATCGTCCTCGCAATTACGATCACGTCATTGCTATTTAAAGTTTGCCGCGCTGTTATTAGAGAATTATTATTTTTGTTATTTCTTGCGTATTCCGTATCTCTCTATCGATTTTATCGGCTTTTGATAATACTCGCGTATTGAATTATAATGCGGTCTTGGCTTTGAAATAATAATATCTTGTCATTAATATATTGCGTTTGTTTCCTTTTTTTGAAACAATTAATATAATTTTCGTCGCGGTCGACGGTCTGCTCGCTCAAGTAAGAACGTGGGTTAGAAAATCTTTTCCATTTTTACTGTACATTAATATTCCACGGTTATAATCGTAATATAATTCCTTTTACATTTCTCGTTAAATCTTTTTACGAGCCAGTCCATATTACTTACCGTTTTACCTTCTTTTTCCTATTCGTTTGCCTGTATATTAGTATAGAGTGCTCTTATATGTATATATATGTATATGCGTTTCGTATATATAAAAGATCTTGTTTATCAAAAAATAACATTCATTTTATTAAGTTTTAAAATCCATATACTTTTTACTTACATTTATTAAATTTTATTCCACATTAAATTTACAAATCTTGACGTTTCCATTATAATCTTTCGCAAACAAACTTTTAACAAGATTTTATAAAAGTTTCGAATTAAAATTTATAAAATGTTTATTTGAAACATATCAAAGTTATGTCGATTCTTTTATTATATTTGCATCTTGCGGTTCTTATAATCGTGAAATTATATGTAATTGTTCTTCATTACGGACGAATGCGATATTCCCATGGTATTCTTTATTTATGGTATTCCTTATTGCGATCAATAACAAATTACAGTAACTCCCCGTACGTATCTTATTTGCTGATCGGACTGTACGTCTATACACGCATATGTATGTACATACGTCCGTGCGATTACATTGCTCGTTTCAATCGGCCGAAACGAAAAAGTTGAAAAATGAAAGCTACGATGGTAATGTAAAAAGGAACGTGAGCAAGCGCCTGTGTCGACTTGATTCTTCTTTATCTACATGAATTATGACTGTGTGTTCGTTATCTATGAGAGTTACTTTATCGAGAATCACCGATAAATAATGTATAAGATCTAATTTCGTTCTAGTTACTTCATATTTTGCGTTAGGCAATTTAAATATGTCGATAATATATCGAATAGTCTCGTACATAATGTAAATTATACAGCGTTATATAAAAATTATAACTAATTTATAACTAATTTAAAACTACATAAAATTTATACGTTATAAAGCGTTACACGCGGGACCCTCGGCAATCATTTAAATTAATAGCATAAAGTATATAGTGGATATAAAAGTGGCATTATAGATTGTTATTATATTTTTCAAGCGTATTTTGTGGGGAAACGCGTGTATATAATATTTATATTTCTAAAAAATTTTATATTCTACTTTTTTTTTATATTGAGCAAAAAAATGAATAATGTCGGAAGGTGGTGCGCTTTTATAGTTGTATCCATAAAACATGTACATTGCTATATTGATCCGAGCCATGTAATACTTTGTTCTCTTCCTCGTACGTGCTATCTACATATGCTTGGTTCCAGAATCAATCGATGGTTTCCATTATTTTCAGAATAGACTAAATCATCTGTTTATCTGCTTAAAACGGCAACAAATCGCAATTTGTGCTTTATTTTTTTTTTTATTCTTGATATCGCATCGGACAACGCATTGTACAGTGGATTAATGTTTATTCAGCCTTGACACGTAAGCTCTTATCGAGCTGCTCTCTCGCGTTTCGGTATCGTCATCCGCTCTAAAACGGCCTTAATGAGTCTTGGCAACATTTTCTCGACGCACTTTCTCACGAAATTTGTCGACGAATCTTTAGAGGATGTGTATACATACGGAAATACTCTTCGTTCGATAAATTGTACGATTATGCGCTTTAGAATTGAGACAGACATAGCAAAATACGATAAAATAAGCTATAGCGAACCTAATAAATATTAGAAATAAATATTAATTGAAATAAATATTAGAATTTAACGTACAATATACTGATACGAAAAAAAAAAATATATATATATATATAAAATTAATAATAAAAATAACAGCAAATAATATATAATAATTATTATTATTAATATTAACAGTAATATATACAAACTTAATATTGTTAATATTTTTATTTAGTTACTATTTACATATTTTAGAATTATATTTTGTTTCTCATCATCTATATTATCCCAGAGTTGAGATTAATGAATGGCAAAGAATACAAGTGCGTTTGATCAATGATGCCGTTGAAAAATTTTTTTCTTTCTATCACGTAAAGTGCAAAGAAATGTACTTGTAATATCTCTAAATGTACAATCAAGCATTTCGCACTAAGGTACTAAACGCGAAACCTGTGTATTTCTCTGTGCAACTCCCTCATGTTGTGGGGATTAATCGATACATTTCACACACGTCGAGAATTCAGGAGAAATCGACAAAACCGTGAGAAGTTTAGAAACGGCCGTTGCGTCATTATTCGAGCAGAAATTACGCCATTTCGTTAAATGCGATATGAATGGAATGAATAAATCTGTATAATAGATTGTAATGATTCACTCGTTGATATATTCTTCCATAAAAGATCGTTACATTTATCTTTTTATACAACATTCAATACGTGACAATAAAAATTTCTTTTGACATAAATTCAAAGTACAAACTTTTAAAATAATTGTCAGGAAATATAAATAACAAAGTTTTTTTCTTTAATTTATTTGCTACAAATTTTTTATAAAAATTTCCATATTTGATTATTTAAATAAATTTAATATTTCGAAAATAAAAAATGCAAATGTAAATGAAAATTGGACATTTATGTTTCCTATCAAGTCAGTTTGAGATATTCTTTAGCGACATGTTTTTCTTAAAATATTTTGATCTAACATATACATATCAGCCTTTCAGAAAGAGATCAAGAGATCAATTCCATTTTTTGTAAAATTTTTAATTTTAATATCGGAAAAAGTAATTACTTTGACACTAAAATTAGAAAATTTAAAAATGAAGTGAATCAGTTTCTGAGATTTATATATCGTATAAATTATTAAGATTTTCATAAAAAAATCACTGTGCTCTTTAACTCTTTTATTTGTAGAATGTAACGCACCGATGCGAAGAAAACGTGACTCATATTTGATGACCGAATTTAATACATGCCATTTAAACGTTACATTGTTGTCCCTCTCTCATCGGGCTCCTCCATTGGGCTTTCAGTTTCTCTCTTCCTTCCCTTTTGTTCTTCTTCAACATGTTCCCACGCGATCTGGCAGGTAATCGTAAAAGAATGAAGAGTCTGTATATACCGGGCAAAAAGTAATGGTTGTAAAATTCAAAATCGCAGTAAATTGCAGTAAATTTCTCTAGCTTTCTATTTAAATATTTTGACGCTATGATATCCACAATAATTCATAGATTTATAAAATGATTAGAACACAGTGATCGGAAAGAATTTTAACACTCATAGATAACCAAATGTGTCGAACGTCTAAATAATATTTTTAAAACTATTCAAGATCGAGAAGTGTCGAAACGAATACGTTTTCCATTGAAGGGATTAGCTACGAAAACCGATCGAGGAGAATATCACGTTATGTTCTGATTACGCGGTATCGATCCTGCGACATTGTACCATTATCTGATTCCATTTTCACGAACGACTGTGTGATATTTAATTGGTGGAGTGAGAATGTGACGAGTGGCTTTCCAGGAAAACAGATTAATTCCGCGTTCATCGAACACGTCAATGTTCGAGTACCGGAAATTTCTGTTTGTTTACCCACAATATATAAAAACCATTTTTTTCATCGATTCAGTTTTATCAGATATGATCAATTTTCTCTGAAAAGAACATATTATCTATTTTCACATTACAAATATTATTGCTTAAAGAGAAAAATTAATTTCAAATATATTTATTTTGTATGAAATATATTACATGTTTCGTGTGCATGTATTTAATGAGAAAGATTTACGATAAAAATATAAAATTAAAGTTTTGAATATTTCAAGAAAACCATATATCATGAGTAGTATGAAAAAGCTTTCTTGTGTTATTTAAACGGACAATAAACTCTGATAAATAAATACTCAAGAGTTTCTAGTCTATAGTCTCTAGCGTCCATTAGTTCCTAAGAGATACATATATCTTTACTATAGAAAAAAAAACCGAAACCATTTATCATCTTAAGAATTATACACATAAAAGAGAGGGATAAAATCGCTTGAGAAAAAGAAAATTAAAAAAATGTTATAATAATTTAAAACGAATATCCAGTATTCGTTGTAATGCAAGCAAAATAATAAAAGTTTTAATAATATAAAGCACTGAAAAAATGCATTCGCGTGTTACAGTTTTTTAAAGAAATTGCAACGTTTTGAAAATATATTTTTGTTGAATATTTATAACGTCGCATAATTGCGAGATTCTTCAATCATCCGCTATAAAATGATTGAATAAATTGTTTAGAGCAGCTTTGTCTATCTTGTTAATATAATTATGGAAACGAAGCCCAGCGAGACTTCGTGCAGCTGGATTGAATAATTTCAAGCTTCCCGGATTTGCATACAATTACAAAATTACTCTACAGTCGACCGACCGTGCATTGTAATCGCGACAATACCCCGATTCTATCCGTCTCGCTGTTTTTCTTATTCATTTCCAAAGTGTTTCTTCCCCGTAAAGAATTGCCCGAAGCCTCGCCGAATCGGGTCAAGTGAGAAAATTGTTTAAAAGCATCTCGTTTGTGAGGGGGAATCAACGAAGACGAGCCCCGCGCGCGTGCCACTAAAATC
Source organism: Camponotus vicinus (assembly GCF_025532165.1). Classification (NCBI taxonomy): domain Eukaryota; kingdom Metazoa; phylum Arthropoda; class Insecta; order Hymenoptera; family Formicidae; genus Camponotus; species Camponotus vicinus. The sequence continues at coordinate 6,576,886 of NW_028141945.1, read as the reverse complement.
GATATGTCGCGCAACGATGTAAGTGTCACTTCCGTTGCTTGTTAAATAGTACATCTTTCTCGTACTAATCTTCATTAAATTTTCATTCACAATTCTCGCTTCATGTCGCTTCATCGCGTTAACATAATTATAATTATAAACGTCCCACTTTCGCGAGTCTCGAAAATGTAATTTTTCTATGGGCATTCGAAAAAAAATCTGTATTTTTATAAGAAGTCTCGCAAGCGAGCCAAGAGTGCGAGAATTCACCGTAAATGTGTACAGAAGCAATTTTTGCTTTGACGACGACGCTCGGGATAGAGGCGGGACGAAGGCGAGAGGAGTGAGAACGGATGAAGAGGGAAGAGAGACGGAGGTAACACACGGTGGCAAAGCCGATAGAAAGGCCCGATGTAATTACTGTTGGGAATTGGACAAATGGAAAATGCATTCTATTATTGTACCAAGCTTCTCCGAAAAGGCAGACTGTCTACCAGAATTGTGTGTCTTTGCTTCTTTTGTATCTTCTATAGCCGGCGTTTTGTCAGTAGAATCGAAATTCGCACGGTGAGATCTTTAGCAAATAATTCAGAAGACGAATCCCAGAATGTTTGACCGCGAACTTTTCTCCTCGATTCTCACTTCCGTCTTCGTGATGGAGAGAAACCGGTTCTACTTAAACGACGGGTTACATGCCGATTGTGTTAGAGATTGTAATGCATGCTCTTTATCGTAATGTAATGTTTTTAAATAATATATTTTCCGATAAATAAAATCAAATTTTTATTTTATCGATATGCCATTTTTGGATTCACGATTCGTGATTACGCGTTATCGCGAGTGACGAAACTTGTGTTTTCTTTCGGACATCTCTTGGAGACATTGATGCTTTGATATCAATAATATGCATACAAACACTGTGCAAAAAATCGATATTTGAGTAGAAACGAGCGCGCAACACTAGTCAACCGATTTATTGGATTTGACGTCAAATTGAGAATAGATTTATATTCTTGATACAGCAGAAGAGTCGTTTGCTTAAAAATAATGATAATGTAATGTAATGTTGCCCGATGCGTCACTGTCGCTTCCAAACTTTTTCAATGAAATTTATATCGAGCGATAAATTATACCGTGCGCTGCAACTTTATACACGCATATTGCTGGTGATTTATAATAATACTGATTTATAAAATCATGAAAACGGCCTGTTATCTTTTCATAGATATTTAATCACGTAGACACGAAGGGGAATTTTGTCGAGAGCGATGAAACCAATATACTTTGTTACTTTTGATAACGATATTTATATTTTTCGCCGCATTTTATTTAATTATCGTATATAAAAAATTATTTGTTCACCTCGATGTATCGGATAAACCGGATAACCGGCGATAACGTATTTGCTACAGGCTCATGACAAGTTATGGTAATTGTTTGACGCCGCGCAATGGAATACAAAGCAAGGATTTGTATTTTCGAGAAAATGTTCGATCGCATTGCGTTATTGCGTGCCTCCGAAAATTCCTATCCGCCATTCACGCGCATTCTATCGATCGCCTACTCCTATCTTCGATACCGGCGAAACGACGAGCAAACAAAAAAGTATGTGATAAAATATCCGTCGTTTATTATTAAAAAAAGGAGGAGAAAGAAGAGAGAGAAAGAGAGGGAACGGTAAATTGAACTACTCTGAAAAATAATACGCAATATCCTCGAAGGGAAAAATAAAGAGAAGGAGGGGAGGTTTTTATCGATCGTGTCGCTTTTGCGAAATGTAATATAAACATTAGCTGTTTCTCTTCTTTCGCGCGAGATATGTCGCGCGCGCGCGCGCGCGCACATACATGTGTATCTACGCATATTTACGTATGCATCGACTCGTTCTTACGCGTATGCACGCGTGCATACGTCCCGTGAATACGGCGACGCGATGAGATACAATCGGCATACACATCTCTACTCTAAGATGAGGGGGAGGGAGAGGGTGAAATCGCTCTCCTCCGCTCTCGCGTCGCCATAACATTCACGGAGAAAGGGTGGAGAGGTCACGAGTGTATAACTCACGTTATTTCTTCGGCTTAATAGAAACTGGGTGTACACACAATCCCGCGATTCCCCGAATGCATTATCGACGTTGACAACCGACGGAACAAAATGCATTCGGCATAGTTTGCATATTTGTACACCGTTGGCTAAGAATATGTTAACTCGCTGCACAAATATCGTTATCCTTCAATTGGTTGTATGGTGTAGAAAGACACAAGCATCGTGCGTTTAATTAAAAGATCTGCTCGTCTTCAAAATCGATGCATTTATACGCTTTTGATATTAGAAATTCTCTTTATACACTTGTTTAAATTATGCTCTAAATTTGACTCATATGACGTAAAAGAAATGCCTCCGCAGAGAGATTCGTGATTTTTGCACGCATTTGCGTCGTCGAATTACCTCGTCTTCGAATTGTCAAACCGTTTGCTTTTTGAGTATCAGTTTGTTTAACGCGGCATCCCTAGGGTGTCGTCTGAAATGCACGTATATAGTTACTATGTATGGATCAGCTTTTTGTCTCTGACGCTCCCTTCGTGTTCGCATTTTCTCCTCCCTTCGTTTCTTTTCTATTCACACAATACTCGTATACAAACTTTCTACATTTTCTTTTCGAGATATTTTCTACTAAAAAAATATTCTCCAATATTCAGTTTATTTCAAAATTCTACGTATGTGTACAATATTATTTTTTAAATCTTTATCTAAATCTCCTCAGGCTACATTGCATAAATATATATTGCGTATTGTGACTCTTTATATTATTTAAACATTGATATTTATTGGAATATATAATGCATTTTATACAACAAATTTTTTACAACTATTATATATAACTTTATATTTTGAATCATTTAAAACATTAATTTTTTAAATTTTGCTATACATTAATTAATTAATATTGATATTTATTGGAATGTGTAATGCATTTTATTATATAACAAATTTTGTACAACTATTATATATAATTTTATATTTTGAATCATTTAAAACATTAATTTTTTAAATTTTGCTATACATTAATTAATTAATATTGATATTTATTGGAATGTGTAATGCATTTTATTATATAACAAATTTTGTACAACTATTATATATAACTTTATATTTTGAATCATTTAAAACATTAATTTTTTTAATTTTGCTATACATTAATATGTGCAAAAATAATTTTATTTTTCGAATATATTTTAATTCGAAAGAATTATACGAGACGCAGAGATAAATAAACTCGTAACGCAAACATTTACAGTGTACGTGTATTTTAGAAAATATACTTTAGATTATCGTAGATTTTGATATCACAATCTCGCTTATTATTGAATGCGACTTTGCTCATATTCGGAAACGCGTAGCACAAGCCGGAAGAAGTAAATAAACGAAGCGAGAAGTCGCTCAGCGAGAGTTACTCTTTGGAGAAAAGTGAATTGAATCCAGTCGATGGAGCGGGTAGGTGAGAGGAAAGATGCTCGGAAAGAGTCGACCCGGACCGGGAAGTGGCAAGGGAAAGAGGGGGAAGGCTTCTCCCCTCCCTTTCCTCTCGAGAGAGGGTGGGGAGCGCGTGGGGATGGCGCGGGACGAGATTAATCTCTTCGCGGAGAAACAGAATGAAAAATAACCAAGTATAATATAAATTAAACGACGCAGCAAATGAAACTACCAAAATGCATTAAATATATATAAAATTACATTTCTTTTAAATTTTTTTACAAGTTTCCGTCTCTCTTTCTCTCTCTCCCTCTCTCTCTTTTATATTATGCGGTAACATTATTTCGAGAGTGTTGTTCAACAGCATTACCTTTAATAGCATGGATTAATTCAAGTCGAGGCTCGTGATTTGAGTAAAGCGTATTTTAAATTTATAAAATTCTTCAACGCGCCGAGTTTATACGCGCGTTTTTTATACGCGAGGTCTCGTAAGAGAGCGAGTAGATTCGAGGAAGAAAAATGGAAAAAAAAATAGCGGAAAGATATCTCTCTTTCTTCCGCCTCTAAATATCGTATAATCGCCCCAATAGCGATTACAATTGGTCGTGTGTACATCGCGTATGTTTGTTAATTTTTGCGGCGACACAGCATCTAATCTAATTTCGCAATTACGCGACATAAAAGAGAATAAATGCGGTCGATGTCGAACGTTTACGAGCGGTCCCCCGTTCAATAATGTTTTTTCATTCTTTACGTTAGAATTTAATAATAATGCGATATCGGATCTATATAACACGTATATCGTGCGTGGCTCTGTGTATGCGTGCGCATGCGTAGCTCGTGTGCGACATATTCTCTCTGCCTTTTCTTCCCCTTTGCCCCCTCGTGTCCCACACGCACACACGGTACCTAAATCGACAATACACATCCCTCCTCCTTTCTCCGCACATTCACTTCCCCGACCGTGCGCGATTGGGAAATCGTGACTGCAATAGCGCATTGCATTATCGGCGCGAAACTGCATGTAAATGCAAAAATGACTCGGATGAGATAGCGTCGTGTACTCGGTAGTGGGGGTATTAAAAGTATTATAATTTCAGATTTCTTTCCGACGCACGAGAAAATAATCTGTAATAATTTTTTTTTATTTTCGTTTTTTTCCTGCTGTTTGCGTTGACGCATAAACACACCGTTGCTGTGTGACGCTAATTTTTCCTTTTTTACAATATTTAAAATAATCGAAATTTTTCACCGATCTCTCAACCGATTGCTCGGTAATCGTGATAAATAATCACGATTCTTGTTATTTTGGCGCGCACCTGTACTTTTGGTATCTTATCGTTATTTTCGTTGTATGTAAGATTGGAATGTACGCAAGCGAATAATAAAATCCTTTCGTCACGTTCTTCGGCGTTGACAATTTCGCGCGGCTAATGCCATACTGATTACGACATTATTCTCTTTCTCTTGGTTGATGCTGCTGCCACAATAAAGGGAAAATGGCATAATTTTTGAAATTCCGCCCTGCAATTAGTTTCATAGGCGTAGGTCGTTCACATGACGTCATAAACTTTAATGAAGACAGCAATTCACGATTTACGTACTCGCGGAGCTGACACGACGAAGCCGCTTTGTAACATTGACGGTTACCATATGCGACTTGAAAAATCTCTCGTCCTGGAAACGTGAAACCTTGGTTGGGAATCACTCAAAAATTCCAGGAATGATGCGAGGGAGCGTGATACCGGATAGACTCCGGTAAATGTTTGTACGTAATATGTGTTTTTATGCGTTTCCACGATTATCCCCCTGTGACAAAGGTGCAAATTATTTTTCACAAATTTATACATTAGTGCTTCTCTTTTATGCGTATGTTTAATACTTTATTTTATAAACTTTTTGTGTGATTCTTAAAATTTTGACGTTCGTATTTATATTTCAATGTGAACATATTGACTGATTCGTTTTTTTTGTAAAAAAACAAACAAATAATAATAATAATTCTTTTTTTCGAATCGCATTAATTGTTCAGTTTATTCAGACTCGTAGCAAACGCTATCACGTGTAATATCGTTAAAGCGAGTGTTACGTAAATGAAACGCTGTTTGTCCGCTTTTATTAAATATTTTACAAGTGCGAACGTAAAGAACATGCAAATTGAAAATGCAACAATTTTCCAAAATATAAAATGATATTTTATGAAATGTTATTTTCGTTTTGCAAACGAAGAGAAAAATTTAATATAAAATACATTTGCGACAAATAAATTAAAAAAGCGAATGTTTTTGAAAAGTAACTTGTTTTTTTTTTCTAATAGATAATATTTTCCTGCCCACGCTTAATTACACATATTTAAGTTAGTTTATTGAGAACAGGCTTATTAAGCCTATTTATCATACACTTATCGTCTGTAATATATAGATAATCAGCAGGCGGTAATCTACGTCCTGATAATGCTACGCATAATGATGTTGCATTTTTTCTATATCTGATAAATGTGGAAATAAACATTGATTAAGGATCCCTTGACCAAAATAGGAATCCATACACATCAAGAACCGGTTTTATTTTAGATGCCGTTGTCAAGGTGACTTTTGATCTGCAAAATGAAGATCTTTCTCTCTCTCTCTCTCGTGCGCGGGGAAGGAATGGACCGATTTATTTGCCGAAGCTCGGATATCTTTTATTGCCGATCGACGCGACGCGTCTTTCACGAATGAGAACCTTCCGCGAGAGTAACGACGATAGTGACCCTATGCTGTGTAATAATAACTCGATGAGAACGATGCCAAGGGGCTTTAGCGGGGAAACGAGAAAGAACGGAAGGAAAGGAGGCAGGAAGAGGGACGACGATACGGTCGGCAAGAAAACGAATAGTGCGAGCGCAACGCGTGCTTTTGAAAGGCACGATATACACCGTGTTCTCGCGCGTTCTTCTTTTTCATGCGCGAATCCTTTGAGCATTTTTCAATAAATCTTTCTTCAACTCTTTGATATAGAACAAAATGAAAATGATTTTCAATTTGCTTGTGTAAAATTCAATAATTGTTTTTATTAATATATATCTTTTACAAATATATATTTAATATATATTTAATATATATTTATTAAACATTAATAATTTAATTATTTGATTAAAATCACTATGAAAAAATAATAGGAATAGATTGACATTTAAATACATGTGCTTTTGAATTATGAGAAATGAAAATTTATAGAAAATTGTAATTATATCGATGCAAGCAGATTTTGTAATAATAACTTTAACAAAATATTAATTCCAAGATTTGTCTTAAAGGTGTATATCAAAATTGACACAAGAATACGACGTTCAAAATTTTTATCAAATACTAATTTCAATTTAAGAAATCTGTAGATGAAAAGGAATTTAAGGAAATTTGAGACACCCTGTACACCTTATACTTGATGAACACGAATATTACACGTCCCTGGCAGCCTTCAACGAATCAGTTTTCAGTTGCGCTCATTTTAACAATTGTAGGAAATATAATATAATATTGTAATATATATATATATATATATATATATATATATATATATATATATATATAATCTTTTATATCTGTTGTTCCGAAATAATTATTTCTTTTAATGTTCGATTTCTATCTTTGTTTATTTTTCCAATTCAAAGATGAAGTATGAGAGTCCATTTGTTATCGATAAATGACTTATTTATTATGCAGCATGTTCAATGAATAATTTGGTTTATCGATTGACACAAGAACTAGATACACACGTCCCGATAAAATATACATTGACGAAATGTGTTTGCTGGCTTCACACAATCGATTTTTGAATGTACTAGAGAGAGAGAGAGAGAGAGGGAGAGAGGTTCCTACATTATGTAGTTTAAAATAGCTAAATATAATCAGAAAAATGCATCATTAATTTTTATTAAAATCTTTTGAGCCATAATACAATTTGCATATCTACAGCATACGAATTTACGAAATTTAATTTAATTCTCTGTGTGAATTTAAATATAATATTTATTCAAATTTCCGTGCGACAAGCGCATACACTTTCCGCAAACATATGTTACATTTATTATTAATATCGTATTATACATTACTGCATTCGCTCCCTATCTTCTTGATATGTGCCTTACTCGCTCGGAATATCTAATGTAGGGTTTCTTTGCAGAACATCGTTCGACCGCGCGTAATTGATTCGTAGCACGCACAAGAGGGATAAGATATAGATCGGTAACAAATACGGATAAGTAAAAATCTAGAGCGTACGAGAGGGATATTTATTTACGAAACTATCCTATATATACATCGATAAACTTCATTTTCGACACGATACACGGCAGCGTATTCGCCAAAATGAGATCTTTAAATGTCCTCGTGCGCGCACGAGCGGCTTTGTGAGGTGATATGCGTTGATGAGTCAAGTGTGCCTATCCGTTGATTCATCCGCGTATGTATGCGTGACGTACCTGAGTCAAATTCCATGTATATTAGGTCGGCTAGCTGTGCGCGTGCACCCGCGCGCGCGCGCGTGTGTGTGTGTGCGTGCGTGTGTGTTACTCTCGCTCTCATGTACGCGCGCGCGGCGGTGGCCACCACACGCACACGGGAGGAGAACATGTACGGGACCCTCCGCGTCGACGTGTGTGCACGTGCAACGCGAGTTAAAGGTCCGCTCACACGATACAGTTTTTAATTAAAAACTGGCGTCGAGATATATCCACCATCTTCATTTCGGAAAATGAGACAAAAGTGGAGCGCATCGCGCGCATCGTTCCAAGCTTACTTTTCACTCGTTATGTTAATTTATGAGACGGAATTTCATTCGGACGGACGTAAACGTAAATGAAATATTATATCCCCGATGAAATATATCGCTCGCGTTAATAGGAGTACTTAATTTCAATGTCGTAAAAAACGGCTGCATATCTAATCAATGTGTAATTAATATTTTCGTATTTTTATTCCGTTGCGACATATCTTATCATTACTTTCGGTAAAATTTAGGGATTATAAAACTGAATTGTTTAAAAAAATATGTCATTCTCCCTTTCACGCGCAGAATGACGTCACGACGGAGAATAAACGAATAATTGAGCATTGTCGTCGAACGACAGCGAGCTCCTTCGCTTTCCATTTGTTGGATTCTCGAATCTCATTATTAACAATGCAACGTCATTGAATCTTCGAGTGTTTCTTAATCTTTCGGCCGCGGTGATTCATGCGATGTGTGACGAACGCTTTAAAGCGGTTAGTAAAACTCATTCGCCTCTAGAGGAAGAGAGAAGTCGAGCGGTGAGGAAGCGACGCGCGAGCGCGAGCGAGACAGCGCGACGAGTTTCTAGAGGAATATCATCGGAAAGAGAGACAGATGGGCAGGAATATAGACACAGTAACAAGGAGGGAAAATAGAAAAGGGAGATCGAGAGGGACGGTGGCTTGGCGGCGGACAGCTTCGTATATATGCGATTACACGCGGTGAGGATATACAATGACCGAGGAGAGGAGGGAGGGAATGAGCGGAGGGATGGGGTGCATTGCCCTATATCCCGTCCTTTTTTCGATCCCCTGGGTGCGCGGCAGCGTTTTTTCCTCACTGACCCGTCGCGCGCGTGCGAGATCTCTTTACTCGAGATATGAACGAAGAGCTATCCGATTCCCGCACGCTGAGAGAGAAAGAGAGAGAGAGAAAGAGAGAGAGAGAGAGAGAGAGAGAGAGAGAGAGAAAGGTTAATTATATAATGCAAACGTTGCGTTTCGCAATCACAAGCATCTCAAATGTCAGTTGACGTGGGATTTTAAATATTTGACGTTTGGCGATTTTCCGATCGCGGCGGGGCTCCTCACGAGATTCGAAATCGCATGGTACAGTGCTGCGATTGTAATTTGTAATCGTTGGTATTGCGCGATTTCATTTGTTTTCTTTCCTTTGTTCATGACCGCGCTTCTGTGGCCGATAAAAATATTTCAATTATCGCCGTTTATATCCGCGCCTTCTCTCGATAATGAGACGATTGCCATATATCATTCGTTATATTTCCGGCAGAGCTATTATATAAAAACCATTAGTACGGTACTATTAAGAGCTATCAACAGTGATTTATTCGCATTATTCTAGTCGTTTGCATTTACTAATTTCGCGCACCGCCTTTCTACTCTCTTCGCCGTCCGCCCATTCTTTTTGCATGTTTAATGAATACAATGTCGCATGTACAATGAAATGCTGCGTAAGCGATATGGTGAGACTATTCAACATTTTCGTATCTTTTCTAATCGACGAACGCATCGGCATAGCAATGGATCTTTGAATATGTATAATATTCACGACTGTAGGTATTTATATGTTTGATTAATTTCGTATTTTGATTTTTGATTTTTTTAGCACGCATTCTTGTATTTCGAAAAAAATAGAAGAAAAATACAATCATTGTTTTAAAGAAATAGAGACAAAGAAAGAAATAGCATTGACCTTTGAGACGCGCATAATAGTCTCAAAAAATTCTATGCAACATAATTTTTTTAGATATAATCGATTCTTATTTAAATTCTTATTTAAAGATCGTTTTTTTGATGTTTTTTCCGTATTTTGAATAAATACGAACAAAATATTTTGAAGAAAGATATACAAAACACACGCTCTATGAATATTAATTTATTCAAATATTTTGAAATATTACTGGAATTATAAATATTAATAGAATTTATATTCTCCTTTCTCGGATTTGGTTAATATTGTATGCAGTATAATGGGGCAATATAATGATTGTTTTTCCACGTGAATGGATTTTTGATATTCATATAACTGAGAAAAATATAAACATGAACATTTACTGAAAAGAAAAATAGAAAACTATATATCATATATATACACACACACATACATCTATATATGTATATATATATTATTCTACTCAGTGGCCTTAAAATGTTACGTGACGCATTTTTTTCGCTCTCTCTCCCTCTGATTCTCGTCGTCTCCTTCTCCTCCTTCTTCTCCTCTTCCCTCGCTTCTCTTTCCCCCTTTCGACCGTTTTAGCGAGTGTTTCTATTGCAAGAGGAAAACAGACAACGATCATTATATAAAGCTGCAGAAGTTCCGAGCGTAATGTTACGGTATATTCTCGACGGATAACGCATTATTAAGAAAGATAACAATTATCTTTGCGCGCGCGTCGTATACCTAGTGGCGAACAAGAATTTCTCGAATAACTTTATACTCGATATATTTTTTTTCTTTTTTTAGTTATCTACATTTTTAAAGAGATAAAACAAGTCCATGCCTCTTTTGCTTCGTTTTCTTCATTATTATTATTATTATTATTATTATTATTATTATTATTATTATTATTATTATTAATATTATTACTATTATTATTATTATTATTATTATTATTACTATTATTATTATTATTATTATTATTATTATTATTATTATTATATTAATATTATTATTATAATATTATTATTATTATTATTAACCTAGATTTCGTGGAACAAATTTAAATTACAAAAATTATAGAACAATGTTTATTTATCCTTAGTGCAACATAAACGTCCAATTTTGTTGTTTCATGTAGAATATATGTATAGTATGTTATTATATATATATATATATATATATATATATATATATATATATATGCGGAAGTGTGGATGTGTGGTGTAGGTATGGAGGAGGGGGGGATGCGTGCACGCGTCTCGCACCGATGCACTTGTCCGTGTTGATAAAAGAGCGCGGTAAAGATGCAATAGCGATATCAATGACGACTAAGTTTCGCGTGCGATGCAGAGTGGCGGAGAAACGAGATTAACTGCTATAAATACCATCGCCGGCTGATCTTTCGCCCGCTCGTCTTTCGCGGCAGATCGAACAAACTCTTGGCCGCGACTGTACTTTTAAAACATTGGAAATAGTTATGGCAGCGGTGCTCATTCCACAGAGCGGTCGTTCCGATGCCATTATTGATTCAATTATGTAACGTGGGCTCGATTGATAGCGCGAGGCGACGTCGACGTCGCTCGCTTGTCGATCTGCGCAGTAATGAGCGACTTAGCGACAATTTTGCATATCGAAGCATACTCGAGACTCGCTCGTTCTCGACAAACGTTTCGATTGGCTGACCCGTGCGCGGGCGTGCGACCAACATGACCCAATATCGAATTCATTTAATCGACAATTAAAGGACCTTGTTATTCGAGATGAGCCTTTCGGAATCATCTTTCTCCATGAAATCAATACATTGTCGATACATTGTCAAACTGTGTGTCCTCTCTCTCTTTCTCTCTCACACAAACGCGTTACGATATAAAACAATAAATCAAAGGAGAGAATTTTATTGACTTGAGTAAAAATGTCCAGTATTTTACGCGAATATTCTCGAGCATCGATCTTTGCGCGCCTGTCTCTTTTACGTCCAAATCCGATCCATTTGAAATTTCGCCCGGATAAATAAAGCAAAGGGAGTAATGGACAAGTTTCCGCTGCAAAGCAGCAGACGCCCGTACAGTCCGCGTCATAAGTGGGAGCGGATCTCTCATCGTGTTTTTCCTCTCTCATCGAGTGTTTTGAATTACGAAAACAATCCTTTTTCTGCGACCGCGAAGAAATTCGCGTAATATATTTTCATACATTTCATTTATTGTTCCATATACCATGGTATTTAATATTTGTAGCCGCAATATATTGAAAAATATATGAAAAAAAATGAGAGAGACAAATGGCATTTACATCTTCTTTGCAAACTCGTGTAAAAGCGACGAAATTATATAAAAATGTGATTAATTTCGCTGTAGAATATTATCAAAAATTTCGGCAATTGGAACAAGTTATCTTCGGAGAATTTGCATTGACAATACAGAATGATTTCTGCTGATTGATATGTATGTGGAATGATACACACATCGATACATTCATAAGCATGTACGCGAGAATTCTCGCATTCAACTATCTCATAGAACCGGTGTGACTGCTCTCGCGTGTTTTTTTAATTACCTGTGTTGACACAGTTCGAATCTTATTGTTAACAGAAAGAAAAGAGACGTAAAGACGTAAAAGATTCGAACATAAATCGCATAAAAGATCAATCGAGAATTATGCGAGGGACTGTACGCGCCGCGTGCACGGTTCGTTTGCTCTTTCGTTTGCGGAATTTTTTTCAGGAGCCGGATAATAAACATTTTTCTCATTGAATAATAAATAGTTTTTCTAGGGCAACGAGGAGAGAAAACTACGATGTAAAATCAACGTCACTTGTACCATTCGTAAAAGTTTTTTTTTTTTCATTACTTATTTATCGTTTTCTTTTCTTTTATGAAAAACACAGATTAAACTTTGCGTTCTTTTCATTAAGCGAGAGATTTTCGTCCTTATCGGATATTCTCTTATCCTGATGGCAATTAATTAATTTTTCACGCGCGCGTTTAGCCTTTATTATTCGCGGTCACGAATTAGTCACGCTTTATCGATTTTAATCGCGTCCATTTCACGAGTCAAAAATCGACGTGCCACTTTTAACACAAAGATTTCCTTCTCATTTTACATTGGTTTATCTCGCGTTACTCATGTGCGTAGACACGCATGTGTAATGGTGCGAATGTGCATGTGCTTTGTGCTTCGCACTGCAAATACTCTCTAGGGAGGCGTAACCCTCCGCTTTTCTGTGGGATCATCCCCTGCCACCGCCACGAATCTTTCGCGGTAGTCGTATCCGGGGAGATGATATTTTAAAAGCCGACTTGAACGAGTTTTCGCCGGCTTCAAAAAATGTGTTCTCTCTCAATCGAATAATCTTTAATTAAATTGCTCAAATTGCCGGCGTACAAAAATATGCTCTTTGCCACGTTAATCCATTTTATTTTAATATAAATATGCAATCTGTTTATCATTAATACCGATTAATATTGCAGCGTAATACATTGTAATATTCAAACGCATTTCTCATTAAGCATTAATGTATGTTAATTATAATATTAATAATGATACGAGAATAACTATTAAATGGCGTATGTGCCGCAAGCGTATTATTAGAAGCAATATTGCACGGAAATTATATAGAGAGCGAGAACATATTTTACGTGACATTCTTTTTTCCATCATATAATACGGTTTTTTTTCTTTTTTAGAAAATGAACACACAAGTCAAGTATAGGTTTTTATAAATTATTTTTTATGCTTTCAGTTATTGGGCGGTGCTTGCTTCAGCCATGGCCCTTACACATTTTATAAAGCGGTAAGGATAGGTAACGGCCGTGTTCTTCGTCTCGGCAGTTTCTTCCTAACGAAATTGTGGAGCGATGCCGATCTCGTCAGCATCGGGGAACTTCAGCTGCTGTGGATGGACAGTCGTGGACCGAATCAGCCTTTGGCGTCTTTACGGCTTTATTTCTTACCTGAGAACACACCGGACGGAAGGAGGGATACGCACGGAGAGGTGAGTTATCTTAAAGATATCTGGAAATGAACGGGGACTAGACTTTTGGCGGATTTTAATATACGGTCGTAAAACAAACAGCAAATATATCACTTTAATGAGATGTTACTTAATTACTGTGCTAATTCTCATTTGAAAAGTTTATAGTTCAAATTATATTAATTTCTCATATTTTTAATAAATAAAGATTATCTGGAAATGACCGGAGACTGGACTTTTGGCGGATTTTAATATACGGTCGTAAAGCAAACAGCGAATATATTATTTTAATGAGATGTTATTTAATTACTGTGCTAATTCTCATTTGAAAAGTTTATAGTTCAAATTATATTAATTTCTCATATTTTTAATAAATAAAGATTATGTATTACAAGATTTCCTTCGTGAGCTTTCCAATCTAATAACGTAATTTATATAGCTATAAAATTATATAGGTATAACTTTGTAATACATAAACTTTATTTTTAAAATATATGGATTTATAATTAATGCAGTTTGAAAATAAATTCTTTATCTAAATAATATCTGCTAAACTATTTTATTATGCTTTATTGTTGTAACGCGCGTGAACTTTACGATCACGGCAATTTCTCTTTTGCCGACCATCGCGTCGATAATGAACGTATCGTATGATACTTTGGCCTTATCATTTTCTTCTCTGTGTTCTTCTTGATGTTTTTTTAGTTTACTAGTATTTCAATGATAAATAGAAAATCATTTGCTATTTTCGCAACCAAATATATCCATTTTTTCCATTTAAAAAAAAGACAGAAAATATACGTATATATTTCCATATGCACAAAAAAGCTATTTATTTTGTTAATATAAATTTAAATATTCTTATACATATATATACGTATATATAATTGAAGTATACACATTGAATATATCGTATGTATGATTAATTTGGCCAACTTAATGTAATCGAAATTATCATATAATCACAACATGGCGCATCGATGTAACTATTTTCATGCACGAGATTAAATCAAACGAATCACGCAAATCACGAAAGAGGCATTATTCAAATATGCGGAAATACGTTGAACGCCCCGGGGCGCATAGTAAGAGGAAAGGTCGGGCAAACGAAACTTGTGAAATATTGGTATGGCCTTAAAGCCACTTCGAGGTCTGAAAGGATACGCTAACCCCTCGTCTGCTGTTAGGGTGGCTTTTGGGGTCGTCACGTTTCCTGCCCTGTTGTTCCATTGAGACATCGTCAATTAAGCGCACCCCTTTGCTCGTCATTTTCACTGTTTGCAGGCCGATTATTTCGGAAGGGGCAGTCAAAGTCGACTGTGTAATCAGTATCCGTCTTCGGAATCGCCATCTCTGTCATTCTCTCTTTTCACTTTTATCTATTAGCTACACATAAATGCGCGAGATGGATTCTTTCAATATGATAGTTCTATTTTTCATAAATTTAATTCTCTGTTCATTTCCTTTTATTCATCTCTTTATATTTCCTTTTTTATTCGAAATCGCGAAATAAAATTTTGCTATACTTTTGAAACGATCGATACGCATTTAGTTCATGGTCGGGGCAATAAATCGATTTATAGCGAAAAGAAATATTGTTTCTCTCATTCGTATAATACACGAGGAAAAAAAGAGTCGAGGGTGCATGGATTGTTCTTTGATGGGAACATTATGAAGGCCAATAGCAAAATATCCCTTCGTCATTGTCTTCGAGTTTGCGTGCGAGTTTAGAAATTGTTCGTAATAGCCTGTTTTTTTGAAAAACAACTGTTGGAATATAATCCATATTCAGATAATAAAAAGAGGAAGAAAGTGAATAAGAGAGAAAGAGAGAGAGAGAGAGAGGGAAGGAGGGAGGGAGGGAGAGAATTAGAGATAGAAACCCATAACTGTGGCTGCTACTTTTGACCCTTTTGTTCCTCGTAATTACTCCAGAAGGAACTGAACGTTTTCTCATCGACAATTATGTCGAACAATACGATAGAAAGCATTATCTCAAGTCAGCGTCATTGTAGCGCTTTTCCCTTGCTCCAGTTCGAAAGCGATATTGCTGCAAATTACTTTACTAATTTTTTTTTATTTTGCTATATGCACATTTTCCCTCTCTTTCTCTTTTTCTTTATCTATTTTGCTCTTTCATTTTCTTTCGAGCGCGCGCGCGCGCGCAGACGCATGTTATCGCGAATCGACCATGTCGTGTGTAATTGACGTGATTGATGAGCCCGGTTGGGATGGGGACTTTGCTTCATCTTGACTATCGAAGCAAAATATTTGTCCAACAGCTGCTGGCAATCCGGTTTTCGGTTACTTTTACAACGTAGGAAGAATTTTCATAAAATTACCCAGTAGATTGTAACAATCGAGAAAATATAATAAATTCTATAAAAAAATTCAACACGACTATACTAACTTTTTCTAAATAGAAAGATACATAAAAATTTTCATATTTCGAATGAAATAAATTGATTGTGTACTCATCAAATATTCTATAATTGCATCACGATAATTTAATTATTCTAAATAATAAATATAATTTTCTTATCTCTTTTATTGATGTTTTATTGTTTTTAAAATTAAATATATACTTGGATATTTCCATTAATACTATGTTTTACAAAAAGGAATGTTTTAATGATTTCTTAATGATATACTAATGATTTTTCAAATATTATATTTCAATTATATATCTTTGTAACTTTAATAGATCTTAATATATATCGACGAAATAATTCTAAAATAAACTATTTTATAATTATTGAATTGCTATATATATATATATATATATATATATATATATATATATATATATACACATATTAATCTGGAACCAAGAATGTTAGTGCAGGTGCATATTCGCATGGTACAGTTGATTATTGGAACGGAACCTTGTTATATTAGCCAATAATTATACCTACGTATTATCGCAATCGACGTCCGTTGCAATAATACTTTTATATTATTTCGTAATATTATTTCATTGATTCGATTTTTAATTAAAATTTTATCGAAATTGTTTACTCTGCAATTCAAAGTTGATTACATTGCATTCTCTATTTTTACTGCACGGCGTTGCCAATCGAAAGTTGGCACAAACTCAGCGAGAATCCGTTTCATGAAACTTGATTTTCGTGTAACCGCTATTAGTTTGCATAAAGTCATGAGAAATTCCAATTACGGTAAACATTTATTTATACATATACATACATATATATATATATATATATATATATATATATATATATACACAAAACCTCATTAATCTGCGAATATTTATAAATTTTCAATCAAGAAATATAATTGGAAAGATCAAATCTCTTTCTTCATGAATGTTTAATAATGATGAAATAATTCGATCGTAATAATTCAATTACTTAAAAATAAGTTTAATGAAAAGTGACGTTATATACATTAATTTTCTTGTCTCTATTGTATATACATTATCAATTTATTTCAGTATATCAATGTTGCATCAAAACTATTTTCATTATGAAGTTACTGAAACTATAGTTAATCGAGTTTAAAATCAAGAATGTTTCTTGACAAGAAAAGTTGATTAAATTATACACGCAAGACCGTTAATATTTAATTATAAAATTCCCAATAAAAAAATATGTATAATATTTTATTATCTCGCTGATTTACGTAAACCGTACCTGTCTACTCGATAAATATTGAGTTATAATGAAAAAATTTCTTTGCGATTAGTTTAGTCGGCGAGACGTTTTTAACTTGGTTGAAGTAATACAGAATAAGCTAATTAATTATTCGAGCGTGATTACATGCAGCAGGTACAGCCGGTCCGCGTGGAATGCAGCGGACTTGTTTACGTGTGTCCGATACACACCGAACACACGCACGGGCACGTATCCGCGCGTGCGCGACCCGCCTGGCTTTTATCAGATGCAACAACGATTTTACTTTCCTACCAACGCGAAAAGAGATAGCGCGCGCGTCCTACCTCGTTACTTTGTAATAGTTCAAAGAACACTGCGCACCCGCTCCTTCTGCAATTTTCGTAATTTTAAATTCGCCTGCTTGGTGCAGGCAAAAGTATGCATTTTTATCCGATGTGCAAAATTTTAATTAAAATTCTCAGACTCTCGTTCGCTCTGATTCGTTCCATAAAGCAATTACGCGTGTCATTATCTCTGCCGTACAATTAGATGGAGAAAAGTTTAGTCTCAAAAGTAGAGAGATTCGGGAGACGAGATAATCTCGAGTCATTTTTCATCCCGAATCGAGTCTACATGCGAAAATGCGAATGCGCGATTTGTTACGACCTCTCCCTATCAGATTTACGACGTGCCTACGTCGCGCTTTCTCTATCGCTCTATTTTTTTCCCGTTTACGCGAGCGCGCGGGCGCACTCGTCACGTTAGAATAATTCGATGTTCTAAATAAAACTCGCGGAATTCGCGTGCACGCGGTTGTTGTTCGGCCGCTGGAGGACGGAGGAGAATCTGCGACGGGTGAACGTACCCTTAAGGCCGTCACACAACGAGAGATCGCGCGATTAAGATTCGCATTGCTCGGACGGTTCGCTTTGACAAATTTTCAAAACCGAATCGCGATTGTATCGTTATACTTTAAAAAGTCCGTTATATTAAATTCCATTATTCAAACAGCTTTACACACGAGAAACGGTATTAAATTATTTATCTCGAGAGTAAAATTAATTGGAATGAAACTATTCTGCACTATGTATATTAAATCCATTCAAATGAAATCGTTAGAATTAATAGCGGCATTTCACGTTGATTCAATTGCACGGTAAAATAGATATAATGATATGTGCACATATATATGTATTGGCAAATTACATTAATTATCAATTAATTGAAATTATATATATTGCACTTTCAGAATTTCACTCTCGTTAAAAAAAAAATTAGTTTTTAGAAATCTTATACTTTATATTCCTTATTGTTGCAAATAAAATAAATAATTACATTAATAACGTGGCATTTTATTTGTAATAATTAAAGTGCAAAAGAATATTTACAGTAATTATTTTTTCCGTAGTGCGCTATTTATTAATTATAAGTAGTATTATAGGGTATGGCATACCTTTCACGGTAAAAGCAACGAGAACGGAATTCAATATTTAATTTCATTTAAAATTTAATTTCCATTTAAACAATTTTATATCTGAGATGTAAAAGGCGGAAAATATAGGTGTATATATATATGGAGATATTAAATATGATATAAGGGAATATAAGTCAACATTATATAATGCTGCTCCTTGCAACATTATCATTAGCCAAGCTCTTCTTATTAACGACAACAATGTCGACGTAGTTGCCAGTATTATCATTATTATTGTTACAACTTTCCTCATTAACGAGAAAATTGAAATACTTTGCTTGTGAATAGCAATATAATATTATGAAAAAAAAAACGGATTTATCCTCTTTCTTAGAAAAGAACGATTTAATAATATGAACCATTCCTCTCGTTTTTTTTTATTAAAAAGCTTGACATGAAGCAAGAAATGTCGCTTATTTGCATTATGCAATACCAGTACGCGTGTATAGAGAAAATGTAACGATTTTCATTTTTCGACATGAACATTTAAAAAAAGGTATTCAAATGATTCTAAAAATTTGTTTGGAAACTTTTAATCAAACGATTTGTCTGGCGAATTTAATTAATCGACCAATTCAAGAACCATGTTGTTGCGTTTGCATTGGGAGAGCACAATAGAGTAGTGCACGTCGATAGAAGGTCAGTGAACGCGTAATTTCATCAGCCAGCCGCTGTTGTGTTACAACAAGGCAATTAATATATTCATCGAGTCGATTTGATGAATTAGTAAAGCAACGATCGTTGCGAAGCTTCGGATTTGGACGATTCGTCGGACATGTCGGTCATCGATTTTCGACCGCGATGCAACGTCGCGTAGCAATATCTCCCCCTGCTCCCCGTCCCCCTTTCCTCATTCTAATTATTTGCGTTTCGATAATCTTTTATTATTGTTTTCGTTATTGTATCTGTTTTTCAAGAGCTTTCGGAGTATTTTCTTTTTCATAATTATCCGCGTACTTCGAGATAAATAATTTCTTCATTATTATTCGAAACCTTAATTAAATACAGAGTCTCTTACGAATTTTTATTTTGCAATTATCGCTTTAATTACATTCATCGATATAATAAAATAAAAATAGAGATTCCTGCTTTTCTTCGACGACCGGCATTTGGCGAGTATTAGGTATTCGAATGGATTTATGCGAATGCAGTTCGGCGTATGCGCTTTGCTATGATACAGTACAACGTGGTATTGGTGCGTTGCCGTTGCAACGTGGTTGGCATGGTTGGTAGAGTGGGCGACCGTGGGCATGGAAACTGGGGAAGGGAAACAGGGACAGGGGGATATGCCAACGGGGGTGTCGAAGAGAACCTATAGAGCGGGGAAAGAGGGGTTTTGAGCCACTGTATGGGGTAACTGGGAACGAGGAAGAGAGAGAGAGAGAGAGAGAGAGAGTCAGTGTTATTGGTTTTTGTTGCGCATGCCTACTGCCGGCGCCAATCTGGCGAATTATTAGCCAAGTTTAACCGGCCGGAGGTGAGATAGATTATGACAGGAGCTGGCAATTTAATACCTTCCTCTCACTGCGCAAACCTCGAATCTCGGAGATCTCGGGGAAAAAAAATCATTCGATAAGTTTCCGATGTGATGGGAATCGGCGAAAATTTTAAGACTCGCTCTTCCACCCTTTCCCCGGGGATCTTTTTGCCTACACAAGTTTAAAACTTTTATAGGGTTTTAATAAATTTCGCGCGATATTTTCACAAACTTTAAAATATTTTAATAATCATTAGTTTATTCGAATGTGTATGCAGCACTTATTTAATATATACACGGATATATATATATATATAAAATGTACGATATTCTCTTCTTCTATTTACATTTTAAGCACCGCAATTACTTGCATCTTATCAGTATTCCCAGTAAGCTTCTTACTCAGCTTAATTTACACATCATTATGAGTGCTAATGCAGAGTCAGGAAAGTTTATCTCGAATACGAATATTTTGTGTAATTCGATTTTATAAAGAAGACGACCGAAGAATAATAAAAGACAAATGCGATAAATGCAATCTTTCCCCTCTCTTATTCTATTCCGAAAGAGAAATTTGAATTTAAATTTAGATATGTTTCTTGAGAGTTGTTGCAAAATTAAAGATTTATTCGCACCATCTCGAGACGAAGCGATAATATCAATGACAATAATGATACTGAAGAAAGCATTGCCCTTCGAGCGACGTTAATCTTTAAATTGCTGCAGGTAGCAGCATCGGTCTTCGACCGATACAGACAAGGGATGTCTCGATGGTGTTTGCACATGCGTACATGTTGTGTACAATGTACGTGTATGTGTGCGTGTATTAGCCGATGTTGCGCTTTTGTGTGTGCGTATACATGTACGCATCTTACAAGTCGCTTTCATTAGTGTGCATTTGATACCTGCGGCGATTCCTTAAGGCGCATTCACAGGCATCTTGAGCACATTTTACTTGCTTACACTCAACGAGATGAGTTTCTCATGGAATTGTTGAAACTTGCTTAAACAGTATACTTGGTTCCTGTTTGCTTTGCATCCAACAATAACTGTTTAAACGTTTACATTTAATGCGCGATACATTTTCGCCAACATTCAAACGCAAATGGAATAAAAATCTAATTAGATTAAGCTCTAAGTACTACAGACTATCTGGTAATTAGATTATTCTTCAATCTAACGCTATTATATTATATTATATTATATATTCTTACTTTATAATATTATTATTTTATATGTTTAGAGGGCAAGGAAGGAGAATGAAAAACAATTTCTTGATTAATTTAGAAAAGCAATTTTGTATTTACGTATTTACTACATCACACCAGAACGAGTCTATTCATGCGCGATTTCAATCAAGTTTCTCGTAGCTCGCAGCTAAACATCGTTCTTAATCATTAGTAACGTGCGAGTTTAATTCGTAGGTATGATTAAATGTATGTAGTCGTGTATTTTGACGCTAGCAATCAGTAATTTTCCCAAGATGGACTAAACTTTATGCCGTGTACATTCTCCGGGGTGGGAAGGGTCGAAGGAGACGCGGCGTTTCCTCGAAACGTAACGTAACTCTATCGAAGTTTGCGCGTAACATTACGCTAATAGCTTTATTACGTTGCCGCACATTGCGAGCGACTTGCACTCCCAAACCGTTTCCATCATTTTCGAGATTGTCCGATGCCAACAAGATATGGTAACCGCGAATACGTCAGCGTTATAAGCCAATTATTCGATCGATCGGCACGAGCGCGATTTTGTGAATTCACGTAATCCTCTTACTTATGACATTTCATTAAAATCTTATTTCTAGGTAATAATTAGAAATTGCATTTATGTAATGATTATAGTTTTACTTATTATTTTTTAAGACGCTGCTAAGTCTGCAATTTCTCTTTCTTCTTTTCTTCGTATTTATCTGGATTGTCGGGAGAGAAATTATAATTCCTTCGTTTTATCTCAATCTGTCTATTTTTTGACGATAATCATGTCAGATTTGTGATTTATATATTTATTGATATTTCGCAAATTCACATTTTCTGCCTTGTTATGGCTTTAATTTAATTTTTTACTTTTTAAAATTTATTATTGTTTTTGAATTATTTTACTTTATGTCGCAATTAAAAATTAAATCTAACATTGCGAAAAAATGCGCGATACAGTCGAATCCGATTAATGAAAATACCATTCTCGCAAATACATACTTGCAGCTCAATGCGTATCGCACACGGGCGTGGTAATAATTATTATACTAATATCATTAGTGCGGTGCTTGTTTAAAATTCGAATTTACGGCTTCCCCTGCAGCCCCGGCGATCGATGCAGCATTAAATTATCCCAGAGTCGGGGCTAAAATTCCGCACCGAACGAGTCTCGCGGAGTGCTTCGCGCTCCATAATAAAGTCCGGCGTTGTTACAAAACATTAAGCTTGCCGTTGTTCCTCCAAATTGTTGCGCCCGCCTTTTCTCTCACAATTTTGCAACAAGCTAGACTGGCAAACTCGTGAAAAAAATCTCGTTTTGTCTCGACGCGTTATTTCTGCTATCGAACCGATACTGTGGGTTTTATCGATCATGTATGTATAATCGGAGTTTAATATTAAGACGTCGAAAAAGGAGGAAAAGGATGACGACGAAAAATAGCATGAGCGCTGCTATACATTTCGCGCGTATATATATAACTTGCGCAATCTTTTTTGATGAGATTGGTAATTTTGATACATAATCGCGCACGTTTGTGCTTGTAACAAGTTTAACCAACTCCGACAACTATACGGATTCTTTTACTATAGGAATGTGGCAGGGATTTCTCCCCTCGTACTCATCTCGTTCTTTCTTCCGAGTTTCTCATCTTTCTTAGCCGAGTTTCTCATCTTCTTCTCTTTATCCTAAAGATTGAAAGAAAAGGACAGCTGAGCTTGCTCTATAATTGTTCTTTTCTTTCTTACTCGCTCTTTCTACCTCGCCAAAAGCTGAGTATTTTCTTCTTTTGCGTCCGAGGGGAAAAGAGAGAAAAGTTCATGAATTCTATGTACGGATATGTGCAGTTATATATACATATGCGTATATATATTTCTATATATGTGTGTGTGTATATATATGCGAGAGGACAATAGAAAACTATTGAATGGAAAATTCTTAAATTAAATTATTAATTTTTGCGTTTTATTGCGCAGAAATAGTTTTCTGTCTTTTTAATGAGAGAGAGAGAGAGAGAGAAAGAATGAGAAAAAATAAAAGATAACACTCACTAAAAGACTTTACGATGATTTTTTAATTGCAGAAGAAAGTTTTTAAAAAAACCTTTAAAGCGACAGTAATTGAAAAAGCATTATGTTACAAACTTTATCTTTCTTTTCTTCTTTAAAAATTCTTCTTTATTAATCATGAAAAAATATATATTGAGAAATATAAATAATGTATAAGTCTCTAATTAATATGAGATAGTAATGTTAATATTTTTTTTTGCAGAGAAATATTATATATTTTTTTATTAATATTTTTTCATTGTTATATCAAATATAAAATACAATATGCAAATTATTTGAAGAATATTATAAATTATGTAATTACAATTATAAAACTGTTTATGTTACATGCTATGAATTGCTATTTGCGCACAAAATATTTACATATATTTATGTTCTAATTGTGACAACGCATAAATGTCCGAAATTGCATTTTTATCGTTTAATCTACGTAAAATATATTCGCCAATTCGCGTAATCCTCAACTGGCAGATCGACCGCCGCAACATTTTTGCGGTTGCAATTTTTCTCGCACGGAGATTTTATTTAAAGCTCCGAGGCACAAGAGTGCCGGTTATTTTCGTTCTCCCGGTATTTTTAAAGCCGATGTTCTCTCCTTCACGGCGAAATGATTACTTGTAGCGGTGGTGTGTGGGCAGAGTGATAACAAATTCCGAAAGTCTATACCAACACCGGTGTCGTCAGTTTACCCTGCGCATTATCGGTGAAGAGTTACACACGCTCACTATTACATTTTAACCGTATATGTACATACATATATACACGCACCACACAGTTGTTTATGAACCTTTTCTCGTTGAGAAAACGGCCTTTTTTTCGTCTATCTTTTTTTCCTAAAAGTCTTTCTTATTATATATTATTTCGAAATAACATTTAATCGTTTCTGAAACCTATTACGTTAAAACCATACAATTTCGTAGCTTTCGTGAATACGTTTCATGCATAAAACATTTTAATGAAACGAGCAGTTACAGCGCGGATCTCTGACTATTTTTTTCTATCAAATTAATTGTTCTCTTACAATGAATTATTTTTTACTTGTAGGATCCCGTTTGAAATGTTTGCAAGGCGGAATATATGTATAATCGTCAAATGTACTCTCTGGCAAAATGGGAAAATTGGTTCTGTATTATTTTATATTGCAATACACCAGGGTTTGGGTGTGGCCTCATTTTGGTATCGAACCATTCGAATGAGCTCAAACATATAAACGTGTTTTGAGCTTTGCTTTCGATGATCGGCTGTCGGCTGAAAAGTATATTGCGTATCAGTTTACTATTTATTTATTTTATATCGGTCTTTGATGAAAAACGTTAACAAATGTCGAGAAATTGCAAACGTAAACCAATTATTTAATGGGCGTTATAAAATGAAAAATTTCGAACGGTAATTGATTTTGCTGTAACGATTTTATGATGTGTATTGTTCAACAAGCTATGACTCGAGATTTTTATACATTTGTTTCGGTTGGATTAAAAATATATATTTAATTAATATACATATATGCATAAATATAACACAAATATCTTTTAACAAAATACGTTAGTATTTTTATATGCATGTGATATACGTCGTGTATGATATATATATATATATACATATATATATATATATATATATATATATATATATACAGGGTGTCCGATTCGTGAGGGACCAAACGAAAAGTGATGATAGATTGGGTCAAACTAAGAAGAAAAGTCCTATACCATTTTGCAAAATTCGCAATAATTATTAAGTAATAAGCAAAAATGTCCCGGCGCATGAGAAGCGGTAAACCGCTTGTAGTGTGTGATCATTAAGTGATCAAACGAAAAGTGGTGATAGATTGGGTCAAACTGAAAAGAAAAGTTCTCTACCATATTGCAAAATTCGCAATAATTATTTAGTTATAGGCAAAAATGTCTCAGAGTATAAGAAGCGGTAGACAGATCGCTTCTCATGCGCTGAAACATTTTTGCCTATAACTTAATAATTATTGCGAATTTTGCAATATGGTAGAGAACTTTTCTTTTTAGTTTGACCCAATCTATCACCACTTTTCGTTTGATCACTTAATGATCACACACTACAAGCGGTTTACCGCTTCTCATGCGCCGGGACATTTTTGCTTATTACTTAATAATTATTGCGAATTTTGCAAAATGGTAGAGGACTTTTCTTCTTAGTTTGATCCAATCTATCATCACTTTTCGTTTGGTCCCTCACGAATCGGACACCCTGTATATACATATATGTATACATATAGTATAATAAATTAATTATATTCAGATGTATGTTTATATATGCGTTGTATATTTTAGAGAATTAATATTTCTAGAATAATATATATATATATATATATACACGCGTGTGTGCAATTTTTATGTTTTTAATTCTGCTTTATTGAAAGATTACATTTATATATTTTTTAGTATTTTTATTATTGAATGAAACAATAAATTAAAAAATGTATATATATATATATGTGTATATATATATATATATATATATATATATATATATATATATATATATATATATATATATATATATATATATATATATGTACAAAGATTTATATTAATTTAATGAGAAAGTTATTTTATTTTTTAATAGTTGCACTAGCACATAAGTCAAACTAAGATGAATTACGCGAATTGCGGGAAAGAAAAGTTTTTATCGACTATGATAAATCTATGATACTGGGAAGGTTATCACGCTATTGTAATTAACAATGCGAGATACGCTCCGTCTCTCGCTCTATGAGCAAAGATAAAATCACAGTTTACGCCTATGTGGCTCGCCCTGTCGTCCATTAAAAGTCGTCGGCCCTTGTCTCCCTCCGTGAAGAGTACAAAAACCAGAAAACGTAAAAGGCATAGCACTCGTTCGAAACCAGTTCACGCTCCGGGGGGAAGCTGCGCGCGGCGCGGAGCAAAATAGATTGTTAACGAATATGGTGCGGGAGAGAGGGGAAGGGGAGAGAGGGAAAGTTCGACAATAAGATTAACACGTGAGGAAATAATCACGTTCATTAATGATGCGTATACGGAAACGCGGATAATAAATTATCAATGTCCTTTCGGAAACGTGATATCGGTTCATCTTTTCATCTCTAAGATATCGTCAAGCACATTGTATTTAATAATACAAAAAGAGATTAATAATTTATATATATTTATATATTCTTTTTAGTAAAATATATTATAATAATAAAAGTGTTTTGCGTCGTTGTAAAATATGTATATTACATTAAAAAATTAAAAATATAGAATATATTCAATTATTAAAATAAGATTTGTGAATAGAAAGAGCTAGAATAAATGTACGATGCTCATAAATATGCGGAATATTACGTTTGAAAAACGAGTACTTGTCTTATATATTTTGTACCTTTTTCTTTTATCTCATAAATTTATATTCAATTTATTTATTAATTGCTTATGACGTTTTCTTTGCGATAGAAATTCAATATTTTATCGTACTTATATATTGAAATTAATCGCGATCCAATCTTCATCCGACAAGTTTTCACAATAAAGCATTCTTCGGTTATATCGCTTGTTTTCTTCGCTTTCGACCTCTGTGGGATCAATATACATATATAACAAGTATACATATATGTGGCGAATATTCAACGAATTGGAATATTGTGGTAAGCTTTTCTGCATGCTTTAGTCGCGCATTTACGAGCAAATGATTTCAAGATAGATGAATTGAATTAAATTCATAATCATTATTATTATGTTAATTATCATAATTATTATTTAATACTGCACATTTTTTGCAAAGGAAAATAGTAAATTAAAATACAAAATTATTACTTGAGAAATGATATCTTAATTGCTTACAAATTTTGATAATTTTTAACAAAATAATTTTATAAAAGTATCGTGTGTGTATCATGTATATATGAATAAGAAAACATAGTTATTTTTAAGAAAAAATATGTAATTGTTAATTGCAAATTACATATTTTTTCTTCGAAACAACTATGTGTTTCCTTTACACCAATTGATTCCTCTCATTATTTTGTACATAAAAGTATTAAGGTAAGATAATCGAAAAATGAATATTTTACAAGATATTTTACGGTTTATGTAAAATTAAGAAATGATTTCAAGCCTTATAACTCAAAAAGTACTTGAGGGAAAAATATTTTATTATAGTGTTTTGGAAAGCCCTCGAGATAAGCTATAAGAATATGCAATAAAAAATAGGAGGTTCTATTTAAAAAATTGACGGTGACCTTCACGTGACCTTGAAGCAACTATTCAAGGTCAAACTAATGACACCACCTTATGTCCCCCTTGAAACCATACAACTTTTGTCTGAAACATCTTTTTCTAAAATTAAAAATAAGAAAGTTATTTGGGGTGGGACATTAAAATGGGACACCCTGTATAAATAAGGTAAATTAATATTTACACATGTCGTTATTTTAAAACAATAGATAAAAAGCCAGACAAGCTACAGAAATTAATTTGATTTTTGATAAAAAAGAAATAATAAAAAATATATAGGAAGAGTTGTGATTTACATCAAGTAATAGTATACGTGACTCACTGTTATTATCTTGGTCGACACGGTTGAACGGGAAATTCACGTCGGCGTGTGTCACATAATAATCGCTTTTAAATTTATCGAATTTCTATTTCCGCGCATTGATCTACGCCAATGTGCCCTCCCGGAGTTCGGCGCGCGCGCGCGCCGGAAGACGAGGAACGCGCGTTTGTATTCCTCCTCGGGTATCCCTGAGGCCCCATTGACCTACGGAATCGTTCATCTTTACACGCGACGTCTCTGATTTCCATCTTTGACAGGTAAATGAGGGGCTGATGAGATCCTTGAAAGTTTTCGCGGCCAAACCAAATTATCTTACGGCGCGCTCGCGCAATTAACGCGATATAATTTCATCGTCGCCGAGAATGACCAAGCGCTGCATTTACTTTTCGTTACAGTCGGCAATTTTAATCCGCGAGAAATCGTCGAGAAGAACGGTGGATCGAAAATCCACGAGCATAACGAACTTTGGCTGTTAACTCTAAGTAAACATTATCGTTATATAAATCTATTTTATTATTATTTATTATTAAGCTTTTATTATTCGTAACAATTTTTTTATGTTCCGTATGACAAGTTCTTAGCATGCGATTAATTATAATGAAATGGTATTTCCGACATCGCTACGGCTCGAAAATATATGAAAGATTAATTTAATATAAATGCTAATAATAATATCCGAATCGGTACATGTAATGTGTCGCATTCTGATGTACACTTCGCTTATAGCGATTCACGAGTGAATCACAAGAATCTCCGGAATTTACGATATCGATAAGTTTTTCGGGTCTATCAATTTATTCGCGAGTAAATTTTCCTTAAGCGCGAAATGTGGTTACAATGAACAGATGGATCCAGCGTCGTGTCCGATCGTGATTGATAATCTCTCTTTCCCCCCTCTCTCTCTTTCTTCTCGAAAAAATGTAAATTTAATCCCGACATGTTGTAACGCAATCCCGAACGAGAAATCGTCTTATAAAATATGACTTCCCATACGAATACTCGCTACTTATACCGTGTTACAGTCCTGTGTGTATATAGAATGCAAGTATGTGTAAACACATATAACTATATTCCTATATATTCCTATCCGAATGTCTGGATGGGAGAGAACGACGCGTTTCCATGGTAACTTACCCCTCCTATCAAATTTCTCTCTCCCTTTCCATGTTTCTCTCTTTCTCTCGCTTTCCTCTATCCCTCTTGCTTTCTCTTTATCTTCACATCTACTAGTTTCATCTCCCTCGCACCGCTTACTCGGAGTCACATGCTCTCTTTTTCTCTCTCTTTTTCCTCCCCAGCTTGCCACCCGTTCTTGCCACGGAAGAAAACTATTCATTGTCAATACTCGAGGCCCGACATCCACCGACCGTGAAACCAACTTTCTCTTTCTCTTTTTCTCTCTTTTCACTGCGACGGATTCCCATGAAGGTATCATTCCCTTCTTTTTCTTCCTTCAACTCCCTTTTTTCTCTTTTTTTCTAATGATCATACCGAAGGTCAATGATCTTTTATCACACTTGGGAGA
This sequence comes from Camponotus vicinus, assembly GCF_025532165.1. Lineage (NCBI taxonomy): Eukaryota > Metazoa > Arthropoda > Insecta > Hymenoptera > Formicidae > Camponotus > Camponotus vicinus. Next base: position 6,547,127 of record NW_028141945.1, on the reverse strand, counting down.
GAATTATGGAGAGGTGGAGGACGACAGGGACCGAATACAAGATTCTGTCGAGATTACGCGCGGTGAACATCGAGCGAGATAAACTCGCTCTCCTGAATTGATTTATCTCCAAGTAATTACGAGAATGCGATTATAGTTACGTAATTGTAAACGATCCGATACACGTGCAGATTTGCTCTGATTTTTTATCTTGCGATCATTCATAAATCATCAAGAAATTTGGTTCAATATTCTAAAAGAATAGAAAAAGAGGAGAGAAGAATGAATTTAAGAAAAAATCTAAGAAAGAAAGAGAAGGAAAGAGAAAAAATAGTAAGTTATAATTTCAAATTTCCTAATTACATATGTAATACTCGTTGATTGATATTCAGAGGAGTTTGTATAGTGTCTCTTTTGAAAATGGGGATCTATTCTCTCCTACGGTCCTTAAACTTGACCCTCGACACCCCTCTTGGGAGCTAGTATAGCTAGCAGCTTCCCTTCTTTTGTTGATCGATGCGGAAATCTTTCTCGCTTCGTGACATCGATGGCTGACTTGTTAAAGATTGGCTCGCGTTGCAAAACGCGCCGAGAAAGCAGAGCAATAATTGTATGCGTCCGTTTGGACCGCGTCCAGGAGGTACATATTTCGAGAGTCGCCTTTATTAAAACCGCAAAAGACGGAGAGGAGGAGCGAATCTTTCGCGCGTTATTGGCCGCGTTCTGTCGTTGTGACTCGCGATGACAGAAATGCGAATCATAAATATACGGATAATTATTCAGACATGTCGAATAAATTTGAAAATATACGAATATATGCTAGCTTTCTCGTTTATGATACTTTTGATATTTGCATCATTGAAAGCATCTTATAAGGAATATTTTAGATTTTATTAGTACATTTGTGTGTGTGTGTTTGTGTGTTGATTCAAATATTTAAATCTTGAAACACAAAATAAAAATAAAAAATTTAAACATCCTAATCAACGAATAGAAGATTTATAAATATTAAATGTTTTAAATAATTTTAAAAAACTTCAAATGCTATTTCTCAACGTGGCTTTTCTAATAATGTTTAATATGTGTGTGTAGTAGAACGAAATATTACTTGCTAAGAAAATTAAACGAAGACTACATTACGTTGAATGCTACACAATATTTACGAAACATGTACGTTCAGCTTTGAAACATACGGGTTTATTTAAGCTTCGGTAAGCGAATCGACCGCGAGGATAAATTCGCGTGTCATGGTTATGATCTCACACATTTATGCGGATAAACCGCCAAGTGATACAATCTCGAGATTGAAACAATACAATGACGAATATCGCAACAGTGATTCGACATAAGAGATATGATTTTCGAAATTTAGATTCGAGGAACAATTCATCTAATTCGTCATAATCATTTTCTCGGGAGACGTCATTTATTATTATACCTCTTAAAATTTATTTATTATTATATCTTAAAATATTTATAAAATACTCGCGATATTACATACAAGTGTCTTTAATAAAACATTTTCTCAAGATTCCGAAATGTAAGTACTAAAACTTTTAACGGCAACGTGAAACAAAAGGTGCCTTATTCGCGCAATTTAGCTTCAGGGACGACGATCAATAATAATCTCGCGCGCGAAGAGAGCGGGTTGTATGTAACATTTTCTTTTAGGTGTCAAAACTATGCGTGTTTTCCCGCTGGAATACAGTAAATAACTTGCATTGTTCGTTGATTAGTTTGTCGCTTGTGTAATCGCGGTCAAGCAAAACGATAGAAATTTTTCAACGTCACCTCGCCTGTATCCTCTCGTCGCATGAATACGCAAAGATGAGAGCATCGTTTTTTTCTGGAAATTGTTTTTTGGTCAAACGTAAATTTTTGGCGTAATAGTATATGTCGCGGAATAAAAACAAATAACTTTACGAAGAGCATTCCAGGGAGAAGTATGTTATACAGAAATTTTTATTCCCTGTCGCAAAGAGATAAACGAAGTTTTAACGTCGAGTTTATCGTGGGCGTGTCGTCTTTTCGCTTCGCAAAATATCCCGTGCATCCGGCGACCTTTAAAATATTTAGATGGTCACTGATATATTGTTCCTCTGTTATGAGAAGGCGGAAAAACTGAATGAATAGTAGAATGTACTTATACAAATGATCTGACAATGAATGTCGATGATGTGTATAAGCTTAATTTTATAAGTGAATTTTAATGCTTTTTGCGCGAGATAAAATATATCTCGCAATTAATATCAATATTTAAATGATACTTTTTAAAGGCGAGACATTGATCGTATTGTTAGTTTTATGTAAGCAGCTATTTCCTTCAACTGTTACGTGATGACGAATGTTAGTGTAAAACATTTTTTACATTTTAACAAAGATTCTCGAAGTATATATACTCGTTATTAAAAATACTATGAAATTTAACCGCCCGTTACACGCCGGAAATATAACTTGCGTGCATGAGGCAGAATAAATGCACCAGCTAAAGAGATAACAGTTATGATAACGAAAATATGGAAAATGTAGAGGATCACGTGGCTTATTATGGAGTGCTTCGTTGAAAATACGAGCACATATTTCTGCATGTATTATTTTATATGTTATTTATGATTTATATTCATTTGTAATGAATTTAATTAAGTAGTCGCGAAATATTTTCATACTAATGCACACGCCACGGAAAAATATGGAAATAATAAAAAATAAAATAACAAGAAACTGTTCATTAATAGTGATTAAGCTTTATGGAATTTTATTTTACTTGTAATCATGAATAATGTAACCGAATATTCGCGAGATTTTATTCGAGAAATAATGTTTGAACGAAAAAGGCAATTAAACGTTTAAATTATTTATTTTAAAATTAATTTTCATCTATAATTTTAAGGATAACATTTTAAGACTAAACATGCGATATTTATATTCGCATTAAAATTCTAACGCGACCCATAAAACAAACAGGTTTACGTCATCTCTAATAAAATTAATTGACTGTGCAATTATAAAATTATTATATCTTACAATTACAAGTGCACGGTTAATAACGGAAATAACGATTCCTATATAGAATGATCGTGGTGAACGGATAACGCGTTACGACGGCAAACATAGCGGCGATTAGCGAGACGTTATACGCCAATGGTGATACAGGCGAGGCTGCAGTCTGTTTAAAGTCATTGGCGTGGCCGCTAACGCGTTTTGGAGCTCCGGCATTCATGCATTCATACTCTTTACAAATTTACAAATCGACAAATCGCCGCTGGCAATCAGCCATAGTTATCCTCCCCGTTAATGTTTCTATTGCGCAAAACTCTACTCACATTAGCCTCTTAATCACTGATTTTATAATAGATTGGCTGAGAGAGGATAAGCTGGCGAATAATTTATTTCCATTTTTTTTTTACAATGAATATTTATTATCGGTAAAGTGTACGCGTCATAGACGATTTATTAACGATCTTCGAATCGTGGCGAAATATTTCGCTTAATAAATCTTTGCCATACCTGCGTTTTGCCATTGGCAAATGTAGTGGTAACACACGCTCTCGCACACAAAGAAATATCTCTCATCTATTGCCAAGTATATGCGTGTGTGAATCACCGCTGTAAATATTTGCGATATTGTATAAATTCTACAGCAAAAAAAAGCTTGTTTTTATATCGGTGAAAGATTAAATCTGACAAAACCTAAATTACATATAAACGCAAAACGAAATAGTATATTTTTCCAAATGTATTTTTTTTTTTGACATCTATTTATATATAATGACTTTTTGACGTATAATCAATGTTTGATGATCGAAAAGTACAATTTCCGCTTGTTCTATTAATATCGTAACGCAAAATTTGGCAAAAAATCTCACTCTCTGAATCTTTTTAAAATTCTATTTCAAAAAATTTGACATGTAACACACAAATTACATGCGATGAAAATAATAACTACCGCTGGTGTGATGTTTGTATTTTTCTCTCCGATATATTTTTTTCAGTATGTCAAAGGTCGGGCTTTGTTGTACGAATTAAACATAATCTGTGCCGAATCTCATGATGCGAGTCGAAAGGCTCTGCTCGCAGCCACTAATGCAGACGCCTATGTACCGTCCTTGGTACTTGGCATGCCGATCAAGTATTGTCCGCGTGTAAACCACTTGATGCACCCGTCGACGGACAAAATATCACCGATACAGTCGGCGAGGGTTTCACAATAATAGGAAAAAAAGGCAACCCTCGCTATTCAGATCCAAAGCGGTTATTTCTCACTATAATTTAATAACGATCCGTATTTTGATAACGATATTATTTTACACTGTTCGAAGGAGGATCGTTTTTGAAATTTAACAAACATTGATAAATATATCACAATCAGCTGCGAAAATACTCGAATCCAATAAAAGACACGATTGTCTCTTTTTGATTCCGTCTCGGAAAAAATTCAGCGTGGACCGACCAACTTTATAATTTATCTATTTACGAACTAATTAAATGTAAAAACAACTCTGGCGAACATAAATATTTTTGAGTTTTTATCGACACTACTTTCCTGCAGACCGAAATATTCAGTCGTAGGAATAAAAGTGGAGCAAATGCTTCTGGTAGAAGGTAAAAGTAAAAGCAGTTGTTTTGAAGTAAAAGCTTGCGAAGCGAGAGCGTATCCTACATTTTGCATGAATAATTTCTTTTGCCATGAAACGTTGGCTCGCAAATGTAACTCTAGTGTACCAATGTTCATTTGAAATTTAACAACCATTACTATAAAAACATGCAATTTATAGTTTTTATTATATGTATATATATATATATATATACATATATATATATATATATATATATATATATATATATATATATATATATATAATTTCAAATTTATTTTAAATTTAGCGAAATTTTTTATTTCGAATGTAAAGATAAATGTGCTGGAAAAATCGTTACATTTATTTTTCGAAACGCTCAACGATATTCGTTCTATTTTATTTATTCGATCAATTGCTCATGTAAGAAACGGTCTCATTAAATCCGTTTGACCCCCATAATTTCGCTCGTCTAATCGATTCCTTGCCCCGATCGTTGACGGTTCAAGAACTCTTCTCGACCGGCGACGCGCATCGTCGTTGTAAAAGCGGTTTAGCGCCTCTGTAACGCGTAGCCATTAATGTAAACGCATACTCGAGCGAGCTCTCCCGTCGACGAGCATCTTGCATGTGCATCGTGCATCGTGCCATGGCATACAGGTGTCGCGGTGCATCGCCCGACACGCGCGCGCGTGCGTGCGTGCGTGCATGCGCGCGCGGGCGGTCGTGACATACACGCACGCGGTCGCGTGAGACAGTGACAAAGCGGACGGTGACGCATTTGTGGGTACTACTACTATACGTGTCAGTGATGTGTGCACGTTCTCTCTTACCGCATGGAATAAAACGAAGAAAGCGAGCGAGGACTGAGAGTAGGAGTTTGAAGATCTCCAAGTTGTTTTTTCTGTCCACGAGAGAGGAAAGCGATTATTATTATTCGTGATTACGTGATTAGGTGTGAACGCGACGAGAGGAAAAAAAGGACACGAAATTGCTGGGAAAGAGTGAAACAGAGAGAGAGAGAGAGAGAGAGAGAGAGAGAGAGAGAGAGAGAGAGAGAGAGACCGCGACATGTAATTAAAGCAAAGGAAGGGAGAAAGCAAATAGCGAGCGACGCTTTAATTAATGCGCAGGGTCTTTGTGTACGGCGCGTTTCTGTGTTAATTAAAATTAACTGATTAAACAATTCGGCACTCTCTTTCTCCGTCTTTCATGGGCTTTCCTCTGATAACGCGCAATGCAATCTTGCCAAAACTATATATGCATTTGGTCCGTATAAAGATGATGTACTATTCAAGCAAGAAAATAATTAATGATGCGCTATCGTGTCATATACAGCTAGTGCAATCATTCTTTAATGACTCAGCCGACGACGTGGCCGCGCGCTGCTCGATAGGTCATATTAAAGATAGAGAAAAAAAGCAAATAGGGGGCCATTGTGTTTAGCATCAATGCACAGGAATGTATATCTAACTGACGTCATGTATTCATACTTCGATGACCGGTATACACAATCTGAAAAGTTTCCTCTCGTTTATTCTAAGATGTTTATTCTACGATGATTTAAAATATCGATGTTTGCGCAAGATTTCTATTTTATTCTATTATCTATCAAAGTTGAGTTTATCGATTTCATTTTTATCGAAAGTTTATAAATATCAAATCAATATAATAATTAAGGAATAAAATCAATTTTCCAATTATTAATTTGTATCTGAGAAATGTAATTGTAATATTATATTCGACAGATATTTTTTAAAGGAATATGCATATATTTGTTGTATTCTATTTATATATTTTTTTAAATTTAATAATGCACAGAGAGAAATATCATATTGCAGTAAGAGTTTCGCGAAGGAAAAAAGAGAAAAGTTTGTTCCTATTACGCGGCGCGCGTGCAATCTCGCACACAATCACACTTTCGCAAATAAATATTATATTATGCCGTTTGAAAAATATTCATGTATACTGAAAACTCGCCACTCGTATGAATAGCTAATTTGCTTTTGGCGATTACTGTACACCGCAGAGTGGAGTTTCTCTACGCACACGTTCGCATAAATGTACTGTACACACACACACGCGCGCGCGCGCGCACATATCCGCGATGTAGAAAACGTTAATGAGCAAGAACAAGTTATAAAACTATCAAATTTAATACATCAAAGCGTATTACATGGCAAAAGATGCGGCGGCGCGCATCGGGAATAGCAACAACAGATTTTACCATCGTAAATTCAAGAGTTTGCTTATCTCGGTAAGCTATCTCGGGTTAGCGAATGATGGCTTATTCACGCTCATAGTCTTATTTTGCTCTAAGAGAATACCGAGTTATTTATACGATTACATGCATTATACCCAATAAAATATCTTTTAAGAACTTGCAGCAAATTATATCGTTGAATGAATGAATTTTTCGTATTGTACAAATATATATTTAAAAATGACGAAATTGACGACACGCTGAAAAACATCAAGGTGAAATAGAGAATGTAGTAGTAAAGATTTATACATCTGTTTATTATAATTATTTAAAAGAGAGAGAAAAAAACAGAGAGGAAAATATGTGAGGTATATTAATAATAAAGAAATGAATAAAATGTAAAAATTCTCATTAGCATAATATATAAAGAATATATAATTATTTTAATATATATTATACATACTTAATTTATATAAATTATGTTTAATGTAATTTATTGTTTCATTATTATTTTAATATATTATTCTGTATCCTATAAGAGAGATTATCGTTATTATTTTCTATAATTACAAAAATTAACATTTAAAAGAACATGGTATAATTAAAAAGAATGTGGTATAATGAATTACAACCTTTTGCTTTTTCCCTCGTTTAGTGGATTAAGTTTTTACTGAAGTTCCATGTTACTCGCGCACAGCATCTCGGAAGAATCGTTATCCACGCACATGACGCACACATGCGCGCATGCATATGCGTGCGTACACGCTCTCCTGCGAAGGCGGGAGAGGCCGAAAGGTGGAGAAGAACGAGAGAATGGAAAGAGGAAGAGAGAGAGAGAGAGAGAGAGAGAGAGAGAGAGAAATGCCGTGGGATCGGAATTTCTCGAGAACATTATTATCATTGGAAATAACACGCGCATCCCAATTCGATTCAGTCAAAACGCGGTCGCGTATATCTCCTCGAGTGTTCATCAGCCGTTCTGCATTCGCGTGTGACGTATCATAATTGATCGCGTAAAAATTAAAACTTGACTATTCGTTATTCCTATCGAGGGAAAAAAATGGAAGCGAAATATAAATCTCCAACACTATCGATATATTCAATGTTTTCCGTTATACAATTTTCAACGTACATTCAATATACACACATTTAATCATAATATTATTTTTAAAATATTTTATGTCTGCAGAAAAAAATACACTTTTTCGATATTATTATAAATGTAGTATTATATTTTTGTATTATTCAAGTAACGATTTTAAATACATTATTTGAACATTTGCGTAATTATGTTTTTTTTTTCTCTTCCTCAGTCTTTTATGTCACGGTTGAGATGATTCTAGGAGAATTAAACGCTTATCGCGCGTGCAGGCGTGTTGGCGCGGGAAATAAACCGGCCAATGTATGTGTGTGTGTGTAAGTCGGGAATAAAAATTATTTTCAGAGATTATTCGCGATCGGAGAAGCGAGCGTTACACTTGCGAATTCACGTGCAAACCACGATAAAATGTATCTTTGACTCGCAATTTGCGATCAATTTAAGCCGCGTTATTACGGCGTTCTTAGATGCTGTTTTCGTAATTATAAAGGAGGGGTGATCGAAGGGGGAAATGCAAATAGACGAGAAGAAGGAGAATGTATACCCGACCGACATTTAAGCCGAAAATAGTTCTATATCGCGCACTCTCTCTAGCCTTCTCCTATTTCTCCTATTCTTATCTCTTCTTCTCCTGCCTCTTTCCTCTTCCTTGTTTTTGCTCTCAATAGTTGCATATTTTTTTCGTCCTAATTGCTGTTGGATATGCGAAAGAGAATTCGCATAACCTGCCTGCATCGCTTGAGTAAATCAGAGAAATAAGATCGGCAAGTTTATCGCCGCTTGGAAATTAGTAGAACTTTTCTCTCTTTCTCTCTCTCTCTCTCTCTCTCGTCTTTTCCCTTTTTCTCTCTCTTATGTATTCGCTTTACCGCCTGCCTATAATTTTGCGAAATGTACGAGACTAGACCACGGTGTATTACTCGCGCGAGCTGCTCTTCGAGTGGTTACACATCACGATACCGAAAGTTATTTATAATGCACCGTCGCTTTCGTAGCCGCGAGATCGCTCGGACTCGCGCGATTCATGTATGACGGAAATATGTAGATAGAAACGATAGTCGTCATATACCACACTGTCGAATACAGTGATGGGCTAAAGCGTGCTCGGCCTTCTTGGCCTCGTTACACACATTATTATTGATGCCTTGAATCATCTCTTTCTCTTTGTTTCCTCTCCTCACTCGTCGTTGATTCGCACTCTCATCGCAATATTTTAACGTGTGCTTTGGTACTAATGATTCTTGATTAAAAATCTGGGTCATCTCTTATTCCTTAAATTCGATTGGAGATGCTTCGATGAACCAGAGCCGTAGAAAAGGAGAAAGAAAAGGACATGCGCGTCTCTCGTCACGGTTGACGAGACATACGTTAGCGAGAAAGTTTAATGAGCCGAGCATCAATTGTCAATTTCTATTAAGATTGAACGCGCAGAGACAAGTGTTTGATATGTTTCTGTACAGGTAAACGTGCTATAGCTCGACATGTTGCGCCTTACATTGGGGTTAGACAGAGAGCGGTTAGGTCAAATCGATAATCCGTTTAAACCGAAAAATATCGCGTCCTCGATGGAAATGAACTCGAAAGTTGGTTTTCCTAGCATTGCAATTGTACGAAAGAGAAAAGAAAAAAATTACGGTAAATTATGCATTAGATCGCCGTAGTAGAAATTGACCGATTTTTGGAGTGGACTCGTTTTTGCAACACGTTATCGTAAAACATTACGCGGACTCGTTTTTGCAACACGTTATCGTAAACATTACGCGAAAAAGATTCTCGAAGTACAAAAATACAAACAGATTTTTAATCTCTTTAATGTTCTTAATTAGTAAATTAAAGCCACAAATGAGAGAAGGATTATTACATTGTGAAAGATTATTATTTTATTCTCTTATACTTGTGGAAGATTATTTTTGAAAAATATTAATTCAATTAAATATATTTGATTTTTTTCAAAATTATCAGAAAGCTGATAATTTTGAAAAAATTGCTGATGTATAACAACCATTCCGGGCACCATAACGTGATAAATAGCTGAGGAAAATGGCACTCGTTCTCTGGAGTGCAACAGTGCCGCAGCACCGTCCATGTTTCCAGTCAAAAGCTCGATCATTGCCAACACTTATGATGCCGCTATCCGTAAAATGACGATTTTGCCGTTGTGCGATTCGTTTTGAAAGCGTAACGAAATATATACAATGATTGCGAAATTTAATCGATATCAATTCGAGCGGTTAGACGATGTCCGAAATTGAAATGTCAGACGATTACTATCGATTTCCGGGCGATAAATATCGAGGCAAAAAGTTGGGTTTGCCGAACGAATTCTCGCCTGCGCTTCCATTCGTGCATTCTCGTTCCGTGTCTCTCTTTTTTCCGCGTCCGTCGGTTCTACGCATCCAAGTTGAACGAGAGAAACCACCCGGTATCGAGCAGCAATGCGGCTGATTTGCGAGAAGCAACTTGGCGAGACCAGACCGAGAACTCGCAGAGTTCGCAGAGAAATCTAAAGGATTCTCTCTGCTGCCGTGCTGTTCCACGATTTTACAACGTGTACAAAGATCAGCGACGCGTATGTGTATAAGCGTTATTTACAGAAAATTCATTTAAATTTCCATTTTCGCTAAAAGGGATGGAATTGAATAATATTCCGGATCTGAGTTGAGAATTTTTATAACATGGCAAAATGAATTAACTTTTCGGCTAACTTGTTCTATTTTTATAATGCCAATATTACGTTGATTAAAAACGAGACAAGTTTGAGAAGGAAAGAAAGATAAATTAATTTTTTAAATTACAATTTTTTATTCGACCGTTTTGCCAGCAGGAATAAAAGTTGAAGAAAAGTTCAAAGTAATATTTTTGCTACAATCGGATTGCACGTGTATATGTGACTTCGGTTGAAATTAAAGTCCAGTTGAAAACCGGGACAGGGTTAAATGCATCCAAGGTTTGTCCATCATTCACATTGATTGCACGCGAACGTTAAATTCGTTTAGCCGGGCATCGTACAAAATCACTCACGAATCAACTTTACCGAGAGGAACAGGTTTAAAGCAGCAATCTCACTGACATATTAATCGTATTAACTTAATTAGGCGCATAGTCAGCTTTTCCGCTTGTATTTGTCGTCAGGGAGCTCTGTGGATCAATAGAGAGCCGCGCTTAGAATTCTTCCGCATTTTCCCAACTTCGTCAGAGAGTTTCCTTTATGGATTCGAAAGGAGTTTTTGAAAGAGTTTTCATAACTTTGAGCGCGATCAGTGCTTGTCGTTCCACTTGAGGAACGCCGGACAATAACTATGTAGGACAACAATGTAAAACGGATACTGCAATATCGAATATCATTGCGGTACAATGCAAAATGGAAAAGGTAGAAAAATGTAATTAATATAATTAAACGTGAAATTATATATATAAATTAATTAATGCGTAATAAATTATTAATTTAACTTGTAATGAAGATGTTTTAATATTCAACAAAAATTGTTCATTAATTTTGGAATGTTTGCACAACGATACATTACAGTAAGAGATAAGAATTTCATTTAAATTCAGCGATATTACGCTTTATACGCGCACGCTACTTTCAAATGAATAAGTTTTGCATTGCAGGTAGCGATATTAAAAGATAACGTTTTCAAGATTACTTTCGGTTTATAAAAACACGAAATTTTTAGATAAAATTGAGAATTATTTCTGAGTAAGACTGGTAATAAATCTTGATTTTTTAACGAGTCTGTGCCTCAACGAATACGGTCAAAATCGATATTCTCGGAACGTTTTTATCGTGAGGGCGTCACGAGTAATAAAACGATCCCGTCTATTTGTGCTTTGCGCTATAATTAAATTTCCGCAAATACTTGCGTTTTATTTATTCGGAAAGTCGCGATTTTACTCGTAAACGAATCACGCTTCTAATCTTTCGCGAATATTTAAATGATACGAAATGCTCGAAGGACGTTATATTCATATACCACGACAAAAGGCGCAAATCACGCTGCAAACAAGCTTGCCCCCGACGTTTCGTAATGAAGTCGAGGAAAGGAAAGAGAGGGCAGAGAGAGGACAAGACGAGCGAGATTGCTGGTGTAGGACAAAATGTAAGAAAGGGAAGGAGAAAAGGGAAAAGACAGAGACGGAGAGAAGAAACGAGAAAGGAGATGAGAAACGAACTAGGAAGACAAGGTGCAAGCAGGAAGTCGAAATGAATAGCGCGAGAATTTTCTTTCGTATTCGAGAAGCATTACGAATGTTGCAGATACATTCGTTTTTCCGATTCCGGAGAAGATTTGCGAAGCAATTAGGCCATGCATTCTTTACCAATCGTTAAATATCGCGATGGAATTTGCGGACCGCGCGTGTTCGCAGTCGGAAATATAAAATCATACAAGTTTAGAACGGAAAGTGGCTAGAAATGAGATCTACGTTTATTATACTCACAGATCTTGAGAATATTACAAGCGAAATGGCATAGCACGACGGCTGGAAAGTTACCTCTAATTGCGGCGTGGCTTTTAAGTCGCATTACCAATTACAACGCGAGACAAGTCTTTCGATTCCGAAAGAAGATTTATTACGCGCGACAAAACGTAAAACCGAGAAGCGTGCGATAAATTTGAGTAATGAAAAATAATTCTTTGTCCGCGCCTGTTTTCTTTTAATTATAATCTTATTATAATTTATTATAATATCTTATATATCCTATTATAATTTAAAAATAATCTTTGTTATTTTATCGAATTCGGCAACAAATATTTACCGTGAAAATAGGAACGATCAATAACGGATGAGATATAATACGATAGCGCGCGAGCGTGCGCGCATGTGGGAGGAGGGGAGGAGGTTGTTCTAAATCTGAATTTCATGTTGCACGAGAGGACACTAAATTTGCACGTAATAATCTGAAAGTCAACTATCTTCCGCTAAAGGCGAAATAGATCAACAAAAACAGTCGGTGACACATCCTCGTTACAAACATTATATTTACGCGGAGAAACTGTAGAAACACTGCTGTAAAAACAATTTTTCTTAAAAGATAATTTTTTAACAATTATACCACTTTTTTTAGTTCTTATATTACACTCGTTATTAAATTGTTGGTTTTAAGTCGAATAAGTCATCATTTAAAAAATCGATGCTATTATTTGGTCGAAAAGTGTAAATCTGTACATTTTTCAAATATCATTAATATTAAATTAACAAAACAGTTATATTAATATTAAAGACTTTCGTATTTTTTTCTGTTTCAGGTATGACACACATCGAATTGTATATTACTTGCTTTAAGAAAAATAAATTGAGCAGCATGTAAAAGCAATCCAGAGGTAAATCAACGAAATGTTTTTATACGCGATGTTGAGATGTAGGTACATTTTATAATACCGCAATTCCTACGATTTTACACAATTAGGTCACTTCAATATTTTATTATGCCTGCTGAATATTCACGCAGGTCGAAAACTCAATTTTGTCGATACGTTTAATTTTAAAAGTTTATTATTCCGAGGATGGAATTGAAAATTTTTTTCTACATTAATTATTGTATTATTATATTTTGTTGGAGAAATAATATACTCAATCTATAATTATCTAATATACTCAATCTATAACAATCTAATAATATACTCAAATATAATAAAAAATATGAAAAATTATATCGAATAGAATATTATAACGATATAGATTGCAAATAGAATTTATTTACGTGAAATAATTAATTTATTAATCATTGAAACGTTTGCATAATTTAAATGGACAGCGAGCACAATCGCAGCGAGGTCGAAGTAAAGATTAAATGCAAACGATTGCATCATTCTCGATTAGTCACGTCGATGTCGATGTCGATGTCGATACGCCGGTATTTTAATTACATCTATCAAAGTTATTATCAATTGATCGTCGCACTTTTTGGAGCATACGTGCAACGATTTAACACGTACTAATTTCGTATTAACTACAATTTACAAAATGCACGCGCGCGCGCAGTAATAATATTTCCCTAAATACAAATTAATTATTCCATCTATGTGACGCTGTTTCCGCGGAATATTCGCTGTATCGAGCAAGTTTATTCACAAACTGGCAGTATTATCAACCTGGGAACAGCGTACCACCGTTGATTGCATGTTGCACATAAACCGCATTCAAAAACAATATCTCATTCAATTTCGAAAATAAATTGCATAGCGACAACGTGGCATTATTAAAAGAAAATAATATAAAATGTATAATTAGACAAGGCAACAGTGTACGTACTTTTCGTAATTTTTTTTTTTTTATTTTTAAAGAGAGAATATTAATGTTCGTTATCGCGTGGCCGTCATACACGTTATTACTCAAGCATATTCAGCCTTGATTACAATTCTTCCGTGAACGTCTTCGTGAAGGATGCCGCGCGATGAGTTCTCGCGGCAGTTCAAGGTAACAGTTTCTCTCTTTTATTTCCATAAAATTGTATTTACGAGAGAAAAACAAGCAAAAACGGGGACCGACAATGTATTAGAGGCTCGATGCGAACACAAAGGGACGACACGTCGTGCTCTTTATCGTTCACCGGCGTAGTCGGAAAATAATTCTTTGACTCCTCCATACGTGATTGCACTTACAAGTGCACGCTGCTAGTGTGCGGTGCGTGCACCGTGCAGCTGCTCTCGTCTGCTTTTATTTCTCCGCGTGCATTCACGCACGGCGAGTGCGTCGCGCACAGCACCGATAATCTATTCACAAAGTGTCATAATTTGCATACGAGCATTTCGGATGTTCGCCGTAACAAACGAATCGTTATTTAATATGTGACGGAGAAATCTTACGTCATATTTATTATTTCAATTTATTGCCGCATAGCGTGCATCGCGTGTACACCCATCTACCTACGCTTTTTTGCTAGCGAATCTGAAACGAGTCACGATTTGATTATACGTCGAGCTTGCGAATACAGCTTCTCAAGCGAATTTTCAAAGTAACACTAATTTTCTCGCCGTGTTACGTAATCATTTGGACGCTACCAATAATTATCAACCGCGGGCGCGCGTGTGTTTCTCATCTCGACTAAATCAAATAAATCTCTCTAATAGCAATAAACGTCAGCTTGTTTATCATGATTGCCTCACCTCGACTGAGTGGATAATTGTAAATTACAGTTATTCTCGCAATTTCTGTGTACACCAGCGATATATATATATATATATATTTTTTTTTTTATGTAAAAAGAAAATTGTGCAATTTCGTTTATTAGACACGTAGGTATCGCGACATCGATACATTATGGTATGCCGCGATTCGATTCGATTCCTCCGCCCGTAGAGGTACCGATCTAAAAATAAGCGGCAAAAACCTGTTCCTTACGTATCGCGTATCAAAAGGTGTTAAGTATTCCAACAAGCGAATGAACGAGCTCGCGAATGCAAAGCAAGCGAAACGAAAGCGGACTGCACGTCGCTATATACCTACGAGAGATCTTATTTCGTTCTTCTTCGTATTTAGTCATAAATATTCATAAGCGAATATCACCGCCATTCTCTCGTACTTTACAATCGCGCTGTATAAAAACTAAGTGCCAGATAGTTGTTGGTTTGCCACGGACAATTCGTGTGTGCGGAATTAATGACATTTTACAAACGACAAGTTTTTTTCTATTACATTCCCATGCAACTTCAACATTTTTCTACAGCTAGCTTGAGTGATAAATCGGTAGAAGCACGACTTACATAATAGAAGCTATTATTCATTGTTAGATGTATGTAACGTATGATATACAAAGTAAATTAAAAGAATAAAGTATATAAGGAGAGAAAAATTTTTAAAGCATGAAATTTGAATTTAAAACACGAGGACGTAACGTATAGGATAATCTCTAAAATGACGCGCTACGTTTTCATGAATTAATAATCGTTCTAAATATATACAGATATTAATATTCTAAATATATTTAGATATTTTTAAAAATCGTATTATTCGAGTATTATCTTTAGTTTCGTTAAAAAGGCACTTGGAGGAAACGAGTCTGTTATATTCTTCATTTATGTTATCTATTTACTTAAATGCTATTTATATGTTACTGGAATTTAAAATTATTATATTTTCACAACAACGAAAAAAAAAAATATTATTAATTTAATACGCTGTTGGAAATGATAAAATTTATCGGGCATCTCGATGAGAGAGAGAATAACGTAGCGCATTAGTATTAAAATACACACATCTTTCTACTATCGAGAGCATCATCTTTTATAAAAGCGACAATGATTTATCGCGTTTCTGGTTACGCGATTAGGAATGTGCACGTACACGCGTGCACTCACGCTTCTGTATTCGTCGCTTTATCGGCATAATATAACGCGTTAGTTGGTTCATACATGCACGTATACGATACCATTAAACGCTAGGTGTAAAAGCAACTGCGAATACAATATCCATCTCTTTGCGCCGTAAACGCGCTAATTATGCAAGTGCATTACGTCCGCGAGTAGATTAAAATCAGCGAAATTGCGCAACGGTTCATATCTCAAATATGGCAAACGGACTTCGCGATCGCTGCTTTTTGATGCATATCGGTGATATTCTGGGAATAACGCGTGTCACATGTCGCGAATATTCTTCAATCATCGATTGTCGATGTTACGTTTCTCTTTTACTATTGTTTTTTTTTAATGCAAACAAGAAACAAAAAATGGGACGCGCGTATCGCGCATATTGCACCCGTGTGTTTTTTTATTTCTTTTTACGAAGCAACATTGAATTGGTATTGTTACAATCTTTTTCTCTTATCGTTATGATTTTACTCCTGAATGCTTTACTGCGTTTATTTTTGTCGTTTGTTTGCGCTCGTTATTTTTAATTTGATTTTTATACATAGTTATTTTATTAATATTTGTTAACGGTTAATTAATACAAATAGTTTTCAAAGTGATGGAATATAACTATATAGATTTAAAGAAATATATTATTTTTACGTCCTATACAAAAATGTGACACAAATTAATAATGATTGTACTGCTTCTCTAATTTGACTTGAAATACCGTCCTTAATTATCGAAAATAATAAGTTATCCAATTGATATTATTGATTTCTTTCGCCTTAATCGTTTATTGCGAATTCAGTTTCGTTAATTCTTTATTAAGCAATTATATTCATAAGTCACATTTATACCCATCTTCTATAACGTTTGTGGAGAGGAAAATTTTACCAACTTGTAATATGAAATTTTTTTTAAGCAGTAAGGCATAAAAATCCGTAAAAAATATCTCATGGAAAAGTAGCGTGAAAGGGGATAAGATGAAAGCGAAGGCATTAAAGGACGCGAGAAAACCGCTATGAAGAAGGAGATTGCGAGAGATGCAAAACGATAGCCGGCAGTTGACTGTTGGCAAGAGAGAGAGAGAGAGAGAGAGAGAGAGAGAGAGAGAGAATGAGTGAATGAGTACCATGCAAGAGTCGCGAAGGGTTTAGAGTAGGGCAACATGCCGTCGAAAGGAGACTGATAAGGATGGAAACTCTCAAGTTTATCGAGTTTTTCTTTGCGGTTCATTACCGTCCTCCTTTGTTGCGTTCCGATCTTTTCTCTTTTTCTACAATCATCCCCCGTCCAGCAATGCCGCAAATTTGCATCTGTTTTTACGATCGATGCAGATTTGCATCTGATCGGACAGCGGTAATCCTCTCAAGACGGCATGTCTCTCTTCTCTCATGTTTTCCCCACTTGTTTTCGTAACTTCTTCCGAATACTTGTTCCGGCGTTTAATTTCGTTGTCTCGATATCGATCGGCGTCGAGTCAGCATTTTCCGCATACGGTAATCGCGTGTAAAGCGAACTAAACGTCATGCAAAGTTAACGAAGTCGCACTTTGAGGCGTCTCTTCATTTTTCTAAATGTCATCGGCCTGATCGATGGGCCGTCGCGCGCACGCGTAAAAATAATTGTGCCATCGCGAATTCTCTTCGAGCACCGATTTCGCCTATTCTGTTTACGCTGATATTTCCCACTTTTAACGAGACATGTCGGAGATAATGACGTAATCTATGATTACCGCGCAACTTAATTATACGTTTGATAAATGATTATAAGCGAAGCAAGTTTAGATAGATGTATAAAGATATTGTTTATTTACGAAAAAGAATTAAATTCCTCGCTTTAAAAATTATAAATTTTTATGCCTCATCATTACGCGCATATCAATTAATTTATTACGTCGTAAGAGAAGTCGATCGGATTTTCATCTTTCGTGCATACGGTACTTATTCGTTACATTAGAAAATTCTAACAATCTTTGAAATTGTGCTGTCAAACTGAGAGAGAAATAACGAGAATTACAAACAAATGACATTTCATCGCGGGAATATAGTGAGTCTGATTGTAAGTCAAATCGACGCTGCATAAGTAGATATGCATTCAATTGTGTTTGACTATGCATAATGATGCGATGTTTTATCGGTCATATATCGCGCGTTTGATATATTTGTTTCACATGCAAATGCAACCTTACAAAAATGCAATGCTGGTATTTGTCGCTCGTTCACCGATTTAAGCAATGCGCAAAGCATTTCTTACTACAAATCAATTAGATCAAGGCAATGTGAAATAATTGTTAGGTCTACCACGATTTTATGAGAAATGTATATTAATAATATATTAATATATAAAAAAATAACGTAACTTGTTTTTAGCTGCGTAGAGGAAATGGATTATACAAATTGTATGTAAAATATCTAACATTATCCGAATCGTAAATGTCTCGCTGCGTCTATGCAAAATTTATTATCGCTATCAGCGTTTTCTGTCACGCTTCGACATTATATTTATCCTGACATCTTATAGTCGTCGCTTGAACGGTTCACATTCGGTTCACATTTCTAAAATTACTCGCGCAGTCTTACAAATACATTGAGCTTTGCAAATTTTATATATGCGTAGACAAAGTTACCGATATATTCGACATACTATACGATTTAATAATACGCGAACAGTTTTCTCGCGCGAGATAAAATCCGATCGGCATGATAAGAGCGATAAACGCGTCGAATTTCATTATTTTCGTATGTTATTGCGGAAGAGAGATGTGCCAGAATAAATCACTCGCGGCGCAATGCGGGATTAAAATAAAATTAACGAGAGCCGTGGAAATGTATTGCAGCGTGCCAATCCGAATATTCGGTATTACGATCTAATATGCTTTCGCGGGAATAAAAATATCAGCAAAGTTTCAATTCATATGGTAATTATAGACTCGATTACACATAATGCAGTCGACTGTGCAACGATAACATTTGTCTAATAAGCATCGTTTATCTTTTCATCGCACAATTATGAACAAACTATGTAACGATACATGATCTTTGCAAAATTAGATGCAATCGAGGCGATTATTCGATCTCTCCCTTCATTTAATTGCACGCAACAAAGATGTATTTTACGGACTGGCGGATCATAAATCTTACGATCCAGCTCCTTGCATTTACATACATCTTCATACGAACAATTTCTTCGAGCTATTATCCCCGACAGAAAAGTAAACGAGCAAGCCCGACATATTGTAATATTTCTACATATTTTCGCATCTTTCTCTTCAACACATTCATTTAGATTTAGATTTAATTAAACGAATTTTACGCAATTGCGCGTTTTATATGTTTATCTTCTGAGATTTGTATGCGTTACTGATATTAATTTTTACATTAATTTTTAATTAGTTCTATTCACAGAATGTTAGCTTTTCTCCCATTTTCTCCTTCTCTCTTCGCAATCTGCAATTAACGATACAATTAGACCCGACGAAACGCTTCTTTCTAGCTGCTATTATTTATTCTCGCGATTGTTTGAGAAACATAATATCAGCTAACGCGTCACTTTTATCGCGCATGGTATTATAAATTATGACGAAACGGACGTGCGCAGAACGATAACACGAAAAAGAGGCTGCTCGAAGGATTACCGCAGCGTCGTGATGCAACGGCCGGGACTCGAGGAAAAATGCATTACGGGAACGAATGGCGACTATGTCAGACGGATTATCCGATCTCGACAAATTTATCAGATTTCGTATACGCTCGCTATACAACTGATTAAATTTTATCGCGACTTTCGTCGCCATGATATATAATTAGTATCGCGAGTTATATTATATAAATTGCGTACGCGCGCACTCGGTGCGCGCGACCTCGCCCATCTCGCCGTTCTATCTATTATTAACGAATGATCGAGCAGCGTCGAAACTGCGCGATATTATTAAGTATGACAATACGGGCGTGGTTTTTCGCCGAGCGGCGATTATCATAAAACGCGATATTCTATTACTATTAAAGAATAATTATATTTTATTTATTTTAGCTTAAATGTATAAATGTATTTTTCATCGTGCGCACGACTTTGAATACGCGATAAATTTATTAATAAATGGCAATTAAGGTTAATGGCTGAATTTTCACAATGAAAATTTCTAAATTTGCTTATAATTAACTTAAAAATAGCATTTTCCCCCACGTATATATTAATTATACGATACATTATGGAATTTTTTCATCGTAGCGCCGCACGCAACATCGGTTATCAGTGGCCAAATTTAACCGTTATACATATGCACGCGTTCGGGACTAATAAAAAAAATTATTTATCGGCAAACTGCACCGTCATGCGCTAACGCATTAATGAATAATTAAGCGGCGGCAGCATTAAACGCAACTGTCGCCGAAACGCATATTTTATGAACGCACGCGTGCGCGTGATTATTACGCTCGCTCGCTCGCAATCGCCGCAGTCGTATCGGTTCAATATATATTTTATTCATATGCAACATATGAGTTTGTATACCTCGCGCCGGGCTAGGAAGTAATTCGTAGGTTTTAAACTCGATAAATAAATGAGCGCTCCTCGTCCTCGGGGCGTAATGAATGTGACTCGTTTTGAATTCACGCAGAAACTTGACTACGGTAAATGATGATCCACGTATATATACCGTACTGTATAATGTGTTACACAGAAACATGTGGTTACATAAGAGAAACTTGTGTATACCGAAAGCACTTATCAATTTTAACGCGATAGAAGCTCACGTATCGGGCTATAATAAGACACAAGTTTAATATGTCGCTTTCTGTTATGGTTGGCTGTTAAATTAGTCGGATTATTGATTTTTACGCGTACGCCGAATAAGGCCAATAATTGTTATCGTCGTATCAAAACCGTCGATAAGACAGACATCAAGCTTGTCGATGACTCTTTGATATCGAGAATCTTTTTCTCGCTTTTCGATATCTTGGAACACTAGTATTACATCAATATTTCATAATGCGAATATGTCACAGATCGAGAGACGATGTAAGGGTGACTTTAAAAGAATTTTTTTATATACATGATTATCGTATTTTTCACGAACATATTATAGACTTCTTTTATTATAAATTGCAATATAATCCATCAATTACTCTAATAAGCATAATGTGTTTTCTGTCTGATTAGACATTTTTAGTTTTTTTGATATCGAATGTATATCGACAAGAGCTTTCTTTTTATAGTAGCTTTTATAATAATAGCTTTATCAACAATAAAAATTTGTATGACAAAAAAGTAATTGTACGATAAAAAAATAAAAAGGAGATATTATACGAAAAATAAAGATAAATAATAAAATTTTGTCTTGCATGAGGGCTCATTTTATTCATGTTTAGCTGTAGAACAAGCACCGTTACTTGCGACAAGTCTCATAAATATATAAAGCAATCCTATGAAACGACTTGCTGCAACGGGATGGCTTCGTTCTATTGAGACAAATGTGCATACATGGGAGAACAATGCGAAACAATAATGAGGTTCTTTAAAAAAATATATAAAATGCAAAATATAGTGCATTTTATTATTTCCTTCATTGCAACTTCTTATTCCCTTCATTAAAATTCAAATTACACGCACCGTCTCTCGTCTTTTGTATCGATACATTTGATATGTTGCAATATTAATTTAGTATCGGAGCCACTCATCAGATCCATGTATATGTTTTTGTAGTGCCTTGATACATAAATAACAAATGCTCAATAATTTTGATAATTTTTCTATCTTTATTGTAAACGCGATAAAAATCGCGAAATATGTTATGTTTATTATTCGCATAAAAATTTTATAAATAAAGAAAAGCGCGAACGCAAAATATTGAAACAATATATAATATAAATGAAATATAGATAAAATAACTATATGATTATAATATTAATTAAAGATTTACATGTTTGAATAAATTGTTTGGATAAATAATTTTCAGATAATTAACATTTCATTATACATCAATGTTCTGGAAAATTTATGCTGTTTTGCAAAACTATCGATTATGCAACTCCCTTTTTTATTTCTTCTATATTTCTGCATGATAATCACGTTGTTTGTGATCTTGCAAACCGGATCCCTCTGTGCCAGCAATGTAAACGAAAAAATCTGACAAGTAACAAATCGAAGGGGCGCCGCGTGCCTCTTTCGCGAAGAGGCAAATATTATAAGCGGACAATAGTTTTGCGATGGTGGTCACGAATGCGCGTTTCCGAGGAGCGCAGAAATTGTGACTAGCGTCGAAAAATTATCGACCGAATCAAAATAACGGAATGATGATAGTGTATACGTGCGTCCACGCATTCGTCGAATCGAAATTAAGTTAGTTCAGAGATGTCAATTTCATCGAAATATAGACGCGACAGAGAAGAGAAAAGATGTCACGTGCGGAAGAGGAAAGATGTCACGTGCATTGTATTGCCGATATCGAGATCATGTTTCTTTTCCAGATCGATTATATAATGCGCGATGAAATAATGATTCGAGTTAACGAGCGAGTTTCTCGCAAATAATATTAATAATCCAGATACTTGTCTGTCATGTAATAATTTTACAAAATACATATGCTTCTCTGAATAACATATTTATGTTGGCACATATATCAGATAAATTCCGTATGCATCGATAAATTAAAAAGATAAAGAAAATAATTTCTTTTAAAACACAGATTTTTTTCGTATTTTTACAGAGATTAAATTCTATTTATTAAATTCTATTTTTGATATCGTAAGGAAATGATATAAATGTTTTTGATTTAATACAAAGCTCTCTCTCTCTTTCCTTTAATATAGTAGCTGTAATAATGAATTTATGCCATCTTAATCATCATGACATTTATATTTTGTTGATGATTATTAGATACATTTCGTTAATCATGTCGTGCAGCCTGAAATACTTTTATATCAGCGTTTTCTGTATTACAGATCTGATCGAGTGCCAACGTTACCGAAATAAAATGTATAGGCGTGTTACGACGATAGCGAAACACAGACGGTTCGTCACCGAAATTAGTTTTAACGATTCGTTCAATCTCGCGACGGCTGTACCTGATCGAGTAGTTATCGGAATAATGGTTGAAAGTTCTCCGTTAATTGGCATAGTTACTATTGGTAATTCGGTTTGTCAGAATTAGCAATTGTGTCTGTACTCTTTAATATGCTGGAATATTTTAATTTTAGCAATTTCATTTATTAGCTTCAGTTATCAATATTTAAATTTATGTTTCCAGTTTTATGTTGTTTTGAAAAAATCGTATAAAATATTAAAGGCTTTAAAAGAAAATGAAATTATAATTTTACGAGTATAAATTATTCAATCTTGTCATATTTTTTAATTAATCTGTTTTCAATTATGCTACTCTCATTTTCCCTCTCTTTCTCTCTCTCTCTCTCTCTCTCTCTCTCTCTCACGAACTTGGCTAGAAGTAAGTTTATTAAATTTTTATATCGCGCTGATATTGCGTCGTTTGTACGCGATAAATGTTGTAATAATATCCTATATGCTTATTGAGAGCCCTCGGCAAAATTGTAACTTTAATGAAATTGCAGTCGGCAAAAGTTCATATCATAACATTTTCACATATTCAATAGAAAAGGCCAGTTATGACGTTCAATTTTAAATCGATTCGAATTGAAAATGATTTTTTGCATTTATTACGCAATGTTCGATCTGAATTTTTCAATTGAGAAGCGTGTGAAACTAAGGAATTCGTGCGCATAATACTTAGAGCTCGAGATAATGTCGCGAAAAGAAAGAAACAGGTTTTTTTATTATCGGACTTTATCGTCGTTGTGCTCGAGAAAGAAAGAGAGAAAAGGGGGAGAGAGAGAGAGAGCCCGCGCAACCTCGTATAGTTGATTAATCACTGCGCCAAAAAAGTAACCGCGCATGCACCGTCGTTGCGCGGTATCTGTCGACGTAGTGCGTGTGACACGAGTGCGCTTTACATAATATATTTTCATTCCGCGGCGCTTTATAGTTTTCGCCCAACAAAACTCTCTTTCTACCAAAGGACACCGCAGAGCTTATTTAATTTCCGTCGAATATACATTTATACGTTTGCCGGTTACGTGCATAATTACGTCGTATTAACGCAATGGAAATGCGCCGTGTTTGAGTAAACGCATTAATCCGCGCCGTCGAGTCTCCCCATTTTGATTATTTCCAAATGAACGGTAGGCGAATAATTACTTCCAACATTGGCAGTTTACCTATTGGGTAGTAAATAACTATTCCTAATCAGGGCGCGAATGTTACCCCCCAAAGTGGAAATAGCGCGCCGTGACATAGCTCTCGATTGTACGTCGTCTAATATTAAATCCGTCGTCGTCTCCTTCTCTTCTCCCCCAATGTCAGATTCATACAAGTTTTTAACGAATAAAAGCACTCGCGCGGCGTCGCTTTGAAATTCAGCAAATTTGTTTTCCATGATCGTGTGTGGGGAAATAACCGCACTAAAAAAGCGTCTGTCGCTTCTTCAAAAGTTGTAACAGTAATATCTGGAAAGGAGGAAAAAGAAAATTTCTCCCTCGAGCAATATCACGGTGCGATATAGCGAGCGCGAATTGATAATATGAAATTTGTAATCTTGCTATCATATAAGCCGCGTAGTTTCTCAAACTTTATATCTTAGCAATGAGGCTGTTTATTCATTTTTTTTCGTTTCATGGAGAAAGAGGGATACGCACAAGTTATATAAAACACGCATCAATTCTACTCGACCGCGATACTTCGGGAAATTGATAAGTGTAGCTCGGTTAGCTTTATTACATTCTGTTATAAATTTTTATTAAACGCAGTATCGGCAAAAATAAAGCTATAAAAACGCGTGCCGATATTAATAAAAAATATATATGCGAGCAAAAAAAAATAACGGAGCATAAATCGCATCGGAGGATGAAAAAATGAAATTACAGAGAGATTTTTAACAACGATTGCATAGAGTATCTCGAATATCGTTGATTCAAGCATAAGTGTATCGCCACACTCGCGAGGATTTTCTCGCGAGCGAGCTGTGAAATTATTTTCATTTATTATATCCGCTCTCCCGTCTGCAACAGGACATTTAATTTACTTTTAAGCGGCACGCTTTCAACTCTTTTTCGAAGATACTTGTAATGAATCCGATCGTGCGTGGGCTTTAAAAAAAAAAATTGAGCTCGTCAGCTCCCCACTTGGCGCGATCAATCGCGATTACATTTTCGGTAAATGACACGTTCGCGGGGATTCGTAGGGGGCTCGTAGGGGGTTCGCGCGAGGCACGACAAAGGGGGCGGATCGGCTCGGGCGCGCTCGTAAAAGCGATTTACCGTCCGTTTCTGTTCCTGTGCTTGACATATGCATACAGATACGCGTCATCGGCGTCAGCGGCGCAAATGCGAGTGCAAAAGTGTACGCGCCGATCGAAATTACATACCGATCTACATACGCGCAACGATGCTATATACACGGCGATGTGTCGCGGCCAGAAATTCATACGCGCGGCTAATAAAACAAGTAATAATAATCGCGGTACATCCAATATTTGCTCACTCGCGCGGACGAGCGTAAAATTGCGTGGCGCTGTAAAAAAGATCATTACGTTCCTGTTTGCGCAATATCATTGATAGATATTTGTTTATTCTCTTTTAAACATCGCGTAATATTTTTTGCCCATTCCGTATAATGCGCGTTTACCACGTTAGCACATTAAACATTCCGCTACACAATGCGACGCTTCGTAAATTATATTTTAACGAGAAAAATATTGACGAAATGACAATTCGAACTGAATGATAAGGAAAAAGAGATAACGACGAATAGTGTGGTAAATTGCGTTTCGCGCCGAGTTTATCTTGTGATTTATTTGCATTTTGTGCAAATTTCTCGCTAATTAATAAACATTGCTCTTTGTTATGAAATTATTATCAAACTTGTTTTCATCGTTGATTAATATTTGTTTCTTCTATTTTTAAGTGTAGGAAAAAATAATACGTATATAATATAGGTAACAAATTTATACGATAAAACGATACGTATCGCAAGGGCAATCGTTAATGAGCCGCGCGTTCCGTGGACACAATTTCAATCTCTTGTAAAAGTCTAAAGATAACATCGCGGGCATTATTGCGCTTACATTAGACATAACTCGATAAACGGGTTTGCGGATTGCAATGCGAATCGTTAAGGAGCCACGTCTTATAAGTTAGCGGAACAAAATGGGCGGAATCAATTATAATTGATATTTTTATTTGTTGCTCATTTGTTGCTAAAAAGTTGCCAAAGAAAAAAATTTGTTGCTCTGTCATTTTTTTAAAAAAATCATGTTCCGCTAAAGGAAGATTAAGTTAGCGGAACAATATATATAACAACAAAATTATACGTAATAATAATATAAAAATTTGTTGCTAATTTGTTGCTCTTAAAATATTCAATTTGTTGCTTGCAAAATAAATTTAAACAATAGCGGAAAACTTTTCACAGCGAGCAAAGTTACAAGAGTAAACTATCAGAAAAAAATGTGTTGCTCGCTTAAATTTGGTATTGAGATATAGTTTGAATTTGTTGCTTTCGAAATATCCAAGTTCCGAATTTGTTGCTTGCAAAATAAATTTAAATAATGATGAAAAACCTTTCACAGCGTGCAGAGCTACAAGAGTAAACTACTAGAAAAAAATTTGTTGCTCGCTTAAATTTGGTATTGAGATATTATTTGAATTTGTTGCTCTCGAAATATTCAAGCTTCGAATTTGTTGCTCGCGCAATAAGTTTAAATAATGATGAGAAACCTTTCACAGCGCGCAAAGCTACAAGAGTAAACTACTAGAAAAAAATTTGTTGCTCGCTTAAATTTGGTATTGAGATATTATTTAAATTTGTTGCTCTCGAAATATCCAAGTTTCCAATTTGTTACTCGCGCCATAAGTTTAAATAATGATGAGAAACCTTTCACAGCGTGCAAAGCTACAAGAGTAAACTACTAGAAAAAAATGTGTTGCTCGCTTAAATTTGGTATTGAGATATAGTTTGAATTTGTTGCTTTCGAAATATCCAAGTTCCGAATTTGTTGCTTGCAAAATAAATTTAAATAATGATGAAAAACCTTTCACAGCGTGCAGAGCTACAAGAGTGAACTACTAGAAAAAAATTTGTTGCTCGCTTAAATTTGGTATTGAGACATAGTTTGAATTTGTTGCTTTCAAAATATCCAAGTTCCGAATTTGTTGCTTGCAAAATAAATTTAAATAATGATGAAAAACCTTTCACAGCGTGCAGAGCTACAAGAGTAAACTATCAAAAATAAATTTGTTGCTCCCTCAAATTTGGTATTGGAATATAGGTTGAATTTGTTGCTCTCGAAATATCCAAGTTTCGAATTTGTTGCAATAAGTTTAAATAATAAACAAATTAAATTACAAGAATATGTATATGACGATACAATAACAATTAATAAGATTTATATGGCCTTGAATACTTGTGCCAAATATATTAAGTAAAAATTCAGTCAATATGTTTTCGATGTAATTTAGACTTTGCACGCTGTGAAAGGTTTTTCGTTATTGTTTAAATTTATTTTGCAACCAACAAATTCGGAACTTGGATATTTCGAAAGCAACAAATTCAACCTATATTCCAATATCAAATTTAAGTGAGCAATAAATTTTTTTCTGATAGTTTACTCTTGTAGCTTTGCACGCTGTGAAAGGTTTTTTATCATTATTTAAATTTATTTTGCAAGTAACAAATTCGGAACTTGGATATTTCGAAAGCAACAAATTCAACCTATATTCCAATACCAAATTTAAGCGAGCAACAAATTTTTTTCTGATAGTTTACTCTTGTAACTTTGCACACTGTGAAAGGTTTTCAGCTATTGTTTAAATTTATTTTGCAAGCAACAAATTCGAAACTTGGATATTTCGAGAGCAACAAATTCAACCTATATTCCAATATCAAATTTAAGTGAGCAACAAATTTTTTTTTGATAGTTTACTCTTGTAGCTCTGCACGCTGTGAAAGGTTTTTCATCATTATTTAAATTTATTTTGCAAGCAACAAATTCGGAACTTACATATTTCGAAAGCAACAAATTCAACCTATATTCCAATATAAAATTTAAGTGAGCAACAAATTTATTTTTGACAGTTTACTCTTGTAGCTCTGCACGCTGTGAAAGGTTTTTCATCATTATTTAAATTTATTTTGCAAGCAACAAATTCGGAACTTGGATATATTGAAAGCAACAAATTCAAATTATGTCTCAATACCAAATTTAAGCGAGCAACAAATTTTTTTCTAGTAGTTTACTCTTGTAGCTCTGCACGCTGTGAAAGGTTTTTCATCATTATTTAAATTTATTTTGCAAGCAACAAATTCGGAACTTGGATATATTGAAAGCAACAAATTCAAATTATGTCTCAATACCAAATTTAAGCGAGCAACAAATTTTTTTCTAGTAGTTTACTCTTGTAGCTCTGCACGCTGTGAAAGGTTTTTCATCATTATTTAAATTTATTTTGCAAGCAACAAATTCGGAACTTGGATATTTCGAAAGCAACAAATTCAAACTATATCTCAATACCAAATTTAAGCGAGCAACACATTTTTTTCTGATAGTTTACTCTTGTAACTTTGCTCGCTGTGAAAAGTTTTCCGCTATTGTTTAAATTTATTTTGCAAGCAACAAATTGAATATTTTAAGAGCAACAAATTAGCAACAAATTTTTATATTATTATTACGTATAATTTTGTTGTTATATATATTGTTCCGCTAACTTAATCTTCCTTTAGCGGAACATGATTTTTTTAAAAAAATGACAGAGCAACAAATTTTTTTCTTTGGCAACTTTTTAGCAACAAATGAGCAACAAATAAAAATATCAATTATAATTGATTCCGCCCATTTTGTTCCGCTAACTTATAAGACGTTAAGGAGCCATTGAAATGTATATGACATTGTTATTCGTCACACTAGGTATTATACATATGCACACACTGGAATTTCATTTTCAACATAATGGAGACGCGCATTTACGGGGAAAATGTACGAGTTTCGCAGAATGGGGTAGTTCAATGAATTGTTAATTACGTTCTGCTGATGTGGCGCGTGACACTTTTGAAGCTTAAAACTCTGAAAAGATCGGTTGCTTCGGATTATTTCGTTGTCGAAAAATTATTTGTACGTGATGGAGGAATTTTTAAGCACGTAAAAGAAGATTTGTCTTTTTATTATTATTCTAAATTTGATTTTAATTACTATAAAAATTGTTATTAGTATATATTATTATTAATATATATTATTATTAAAAATAATGTGCACTATATATATATATGTATATTCCGAGTTGCTACAATATTTAGTTGTTTCAAATGAAATTGTTACATGTTAATTAACATAATTATATATGTACATATAATTATGTTAGCGTATAATAAATTAGTATCTTGTTTATCTAAACTTTATCTAAGTTTAATATATTTATATATTTTTATTTTTTTTTACATTTCTATTCTAATACATTCTTTTTATGTACATACACATATGTTTGTGTGTATCTTTTCGTACACATATTGCTTATTCTAAATAATAATTTCGAAAGTAATAATAACTTAAATTCTATATAAAATAATTCTTACATTTTATTACAAGAAATGATGTTAAATATACTGACTTTTGTTCAATTGTCGTGAATTAATGATTGTCGGATAACATATCTTTATTGAATTCAGATGGAAATTGCATGTTATTAATAATATTTGAAATTTCAAAGCCAGGAATTTAGCTTCCGCGATGGAATTTCTGTCCCTGGATATCTATGAGATCTGACAAAATTTCAGAACTTGCTATTAGCTGAGCTTGCTTCGATCCATGTTTCAGCAATAATTATTTTGCATTGTATGCATAATAAGCTGGAGCAACAGCAGCAGTCTCGCCATCGCGCAATTTGAACTAGTAACGCACACGTGGCACACGTTTGTGCTTGTGCCCGCACAACGGACGTGGTTACACTCGAGAGCATGATTCATGTGCCAATTATCGTGCACACATTTAAACGGGTTTCGATACATGCGCACGTGTACGGATTGCAGTAGTGTATCTCTTTTCGATTATGTCTTGCGTAAATTGCCGCTCGTGTCCTTCTGCGCACAATAACAATTCCATTATAATTACTTTAATTATACCTGTATACAATTACTTTTTATTAATTTAATTAAAATTTAATCAAAATTTAAATATGGCAGACGCGCGAATGTTTGATGTAATAAGTAGACACACATACATATAGGGATTTATTCTTTTCGTATCATCGCTATTATTTTTTCAAATCCACTCTAAAAAATTGCTTATTATATATAAATATTTCTTGAAAATATAAAATGAATATTACGTATTTATCTAACGTGCTAATTTGACGCGTGTGACAGTGTGAAACATACACAATGATGAAAATCTCGCTTGAAACGAATAACACGACTACGCTAAACGCGATTGCACGCGACAGAATATTGGAATCCCCGTTGTCGATATGGCATCTATTTTAAAGTACACCACGAAAAAGTCACTGTGGAAAATATTACGTCGAGATTTCTAGTGATCTCGCGTATTGCTTTCGCTGTATGTGGATTTTATAGATAATGCATGAGCGCGTAAAGTCAAAGTTTTCTTTCTCGTATATTTATTTATTATTCACAATTGTTTCTCGAGAGTACTTTCAACTATTTAGCATTTACGCATTTCTAATTTTTACTCTAAAATTATTAATAAATACACGTATAAATTTTATATTATTTTCTAAATAAATGAATTTACGCGCGAAAGAACAACCTTTCTCGTGAATATTTTCAACCATTTAGCATTTACGCATTTTTAATATTCTTGCCAAAATTAATAAATGCACATATAAATTTTATATTATTTTTTAAATTACGCGTAAAAGAAAAAAAAACTTTTTCTATCTATACTAAAAGATTAAATCGAAATCATTAAAATCATGTGGAAAAAGAAATTAATTAATTAGAAATGCATAAGCAGATATATATTTTATTTTGTTAATTATCTTTTATTAAATTTATTTACTTGGTAAATAACTCTGTTAGAATAAATTTGAACTAAATTTTAGCTGTTCTCTTTAGCTGTAGTATCTCATTAAATTTGCACTAATTAAATTTGTCAAAATAATATCTTTTCTTTTTCTATTTTTTGGAGGATGTACATCCCATTTAAAGAATGTTAAAAAGGTTTCTTAATCCCTCAGTGTACTTTGTAAAAAATTTGCACATAAAAATGTGTTCATAACGCAAAAAATTTATTTATTAGCGAATATACATTAAAGAGGAATAATTTATTCGTTATAACAGTATCCATAAAAAGGAATACACATGATAGCATCGCCATCGCAAAAATGGAAGAAAAGATAGATAAAAATTGCGTAGTTTCAAAAAATTTATATTCTCCTTGATATTGATTTCCTTCATAAGGACATCCGCGGAATTTAAAAAGAATCTGCAGGATATTTTGCCGCAGCTGCTATGATGGAATTTAAATACCAAGAATCTAAGGGGTGCCATAAAGACACGGTAGTTCGAAATGATCAGTTGGGAAACCTTATAAGAATGAGGATTAAAAAAGTAATTTAGTACTCCACAAGCGAAGTTTATAAGCACGCAACTGTAAAGCCTTAAATAATCTGAAATTTCAAATATGTTTCGATCGCTCGAAAATTAAGTTTTAAAGAATTTTATACAAAAGTTTAAGGCATTGAATTTTATATAAAAATGTTATATAATTCTGAATGTGAAGAAAATGAGCGAAAATGAAGTTATAAATATACAACATCATCTTGTTATATTATTGAAATTAAAACTAAAAACGTCATTAAAACTAAAAACGTCATTATTAAACTAAAAGTCATTATATTTATAAATTATTATTTTTTAATGTGTGACGACTATAACGCAGTAAGAATGATAATACGATGAATAATTACTCGGCGCGACTATCTTACACAAGTTAATCGCCACTAAGACTTAAATGACAGCAAAATTCGGGATTTATTTGCGGCTTGGCCGCACGCTCCGTCACGCGTGACACGATAAATCGCACGCGCAGCTATCATCCTCGAATATCGGACGGATGACGCCGGGAAATAAATTTAAGCTCTGATCTGATTTTCCCACAGTCTCCGGCGATATTTCAGAGATTTTTGCGAAATTCCACGAATCGTCGCTGAATTATTTCCTATCTGGAAGGAGGTGGCCGTCCGACTGAAGTAATCGCGGAATTTGAATGATCAGAACTCAAGAACCGCCTGCTCGATAAATTACGACGCATATCCGCTCGATTGACGGCCGTAGATTTATCGCGGCGGTAACTTTCGCGATACCTGTCATATGGAGCGAAGAAGCTAACTGAATGCTTCATATAGCGTTTCCAGTTGAAAGTAAATATTGCTTTTATGTTTGTCATAATATTTAGTTCTTTAATATTAATTTCTGATGCAAGATGCAAAGAGTATGAGATTTAAAGATGGAGGATTATCTTTTGTAAACGTCTAAATAATAAAAAAGTGATTCTTTGTTTATACATTGCGCGTGTGATAAGCGATGACAAGTTAATTCTCTATATTATCAAAACCGAAAACCGCTTTTATCTCTGACGTCAATTATCTCTGAAGGTTAATTTTTCAATTTATATTCATTTACCACTCTTTTCATTCAGTTGAATGCCTAATCTACATATATACTTTTTAACATTCTCGTAATCTCTATACTTTACTTTAAAGTTTAGAGCATCAACAAAATCATTAATTTCAATACAAGCGATCGGAAAGTACACAGAATTACCTATATCCAAATACGTTCAGACAATTAGCATCCATTGTTTTATTAGCATCTGATTCGGTGAAATATTTCACTGACTGAAACGCACGTTGGACGGAGGGGAAAGGAGCGTGTACGCAATTAAACTCGTCCAATTAAAAAGCCACGCGACCGCTAATCACTGTTTCGTTAATGTACGTTTGCCATAAAGCCGCTTAGAAATGCAAAATCGAGTCGCGCGGACAATCGACTCTCGCACTTTTGTCGTTCACACGGGAAATTTAATCGAGCGTTAGGTGGAGTTCACGACGCCCCGTAGAATGTGAAATGCTGTATTGTTTTACACGAAATCACCTCGTTGAATGAAACATTGCGCGGATTTCTAGCTCCATTTGTTCTTATTAGTGGCAATATTGAGTTCTCATTGCTCGAATTGCACCAGGTATCTGTTGTCTCATAAATTTATATTAAATATACAGATACACCCACACATATATATATGTATATACTATGCGAGTAAATGTTTCGAAATCTTATTAATTTTTCGAAATATACATTTCTTCTCGTTCTCTCTATCGAAATGCCTGTAATTTGTTCCCGGATCGTATGATTGTATGTTTTCTCGATGAAATCGAAATTGAACCGTTTATTCCGGAATAAACGACTCGTATTGCTTTTATTGCCTCTCTACAGAGAAATCTATCGCTATCTGGAAATACATCCTGAGTAGTTAATCGCTCGTAATCCACTTTGGCGTGATCTATGCCGCTTGGTCGTCGGTACCGCTACTGTTTAGAGTGCTGCTGTGCCGACTATCGCTACGATGGCATACTTGACTGTCTACAGTTTTGTCGCTATCGATTTGCGCAGACTCGCTAGCTTTCCTTGATAATTATTTAGCGTCGTAAATTATTAATCATCTAATGCAACATTAATGCATGTAACGTTATATAATAAATATCGTTTCAAAATATATACATCTATATTTTTTTTTAATTATATTTCCTTACAATATTGTCTCTCAATTATTAATTTATTTAATAAGAAAAATGTGTGTGAAAACAATAACTTTCAAATTACGTTAAATATATAAAATTAATACGTGCCAATGGAATGTAGCACAATTAGCTGCGGCCTTAATTTTTGTGCAAAAGACATTTGTAGAAAATTAAATGTCGCCGTTTGAAATATAGAACTGTCGATTCGTGACTCGAAAACCACTGGGTTTGCGATCGTACGCTCACGCCGCGTAAATTTATGGAGGAAACCGCATGATCTTAACGCACGTTCTTAAGCTTGTAATTAAAAGCCACGATGTCTGGCTTTAATTTGGCGCGCCTTCATTTACGGTTTGTCGCGACGAGTAAACCTGAACATAGTTCGCGTGTTCAGTTTGGCATCTCGAAAACTAATCTCGCTTAATAATTTCGTGATTCATGAGAATTTCACTTTGCGCCTAACGTCTTTTCTCCTCCATCATGCTTAAAATGATAACGTAATAACCACATATTATTTTAAAACATATTTTTTCAATCTACAAATGTACATATATTCATATATACACCTTCAGTTTCTATTTGTTTTCTCTTTCGGTAAGTGTTTTATGTTTTTCGACCTAAAGTACATGTATGTGTACCTTTTGGCTTTCCATTTCCTCCACTTGTGTACTCAAGGTATACAAATGTGCATTACTTAAACTCTGTGGAAGGAGGAAATTGATTAAAATTAAAATTTGAGCTATTTACTTTTCGGTTGCATTTACAAGCATGTTTTTATTAAAGATTTAAAACGTTTTTAAAAAAATTATGATTTTTAATCTAAAAAGATTAAAAGTAAGATCTCTAAAAACTTCTCGCTATTCTTACTTTTGCAATTGCACGGTCATTGTAATCGATTTGAAACATCTTTCATCTTCGATGACACATCGAGCATCTTTTGCTGATTAATTATGTTTCCGTGGCTTTTGTTCCGTGGGAATGATTTATCACTCGCTGTTAAATGATGAGCGAGGTCATGCTAAATATCGAGGTTTTATTGGTCGTGTATTTTAAACGAAACATTGCAAGTGATATTAAATGCCGGTCACAGATCGATATCTGCATCGTGGCCTCGTATGCTAGCGTCATAAAATAAATCCAAGAATAAAATAGCGTTACTGTAGTTGCATGAGCTAAATATTATATAATTAAGATTTCGATGCTTGATTAAAAACTCTTGTTGATGTTTCATTACATACTTGCATAACATACAAATTATTTAATTTGAAATACAAATTATATTATAAAATATTCATCATACATGTCATGTATGTTCATCATATATACATTATATGTATATTTTTCTGATATCTAAATTGATGATATTTTGTACTTTGCGAGTATATTTATCGAGTAAATGTGAGAAATAAAAAATTAAAGAATCGAAAAATTAAACATTTCTTGTAATCAGGCATTTTGTGCGTAATCAACATTGCTCTGCAAATCTCTTTTCGAGTGCACCCTAATACTGCATATCTTTCTTCATAATTAAAAAAAATAAAGAAACACATTTACATATGCAAATTTTGCATTTTGTGAATTTGCAACGATAGCTTGTGAAGACGCTCAATCTTCCTTTGGTAATACCCGGTAAGTCGAGTGCATCGCACACCGTCGTCAAGACATAACACTCAAGTGCAACGTGGACTGCGGTTAAAAGAGGAGGAGGAAGGAGAAGGGTAGCCGCAGATATGGGGACCCAAGGAGATTAGGAAAGGGAGGGTGTGAGGGATCTGTTTTGTATGTGCAGCGTGAATTTGAACACGTGTTTCATTTAAATATTTGTACCTGAAACTCCTACGTCATCAATTGACACTACCGGATGTTACGTGTGTATGTATGTATTCGTCGCGTGAGCCTGTCTCCGGTAGCAATCACGAAACGACACGGCCCGAAGAATTTTATCCGACTGAATATGTGGCCGGAGAATAACGAAAAGTGTATGATTGCCTTCGTGGAAAACAGGTCACTGGCTGTACCGATCTGATGCACGTGGCGTTTCGCAGGAACGTGATGCCATTTTCGGCTAAAAGAACAGTTACGAAGAATCCCAAATAAAATATAGTAGATACTCACTTTTCATGATCTCAAAGTTTATATACATATGTGTGTAATTATATGTGTTATGTTTGCAAGTTGTTTTTCCTAGTATGCTACATTCATAAGTTATTTTTCTTTATATTATATTTATATTATATTTTTTTAGTTCTTATTTTAGTAGGATAGATACTTTATCACGATTATACTTTATCACGAGAGAGAGAGGAAAAGAGAGATTTGTTTATGAAATAAAATATTCCATAATATTCATAAGAGAGATAATTCCAACTTTACTAATTATTCATGAAGAGAAAGAATTACTTGGTTGCTTTCAGGTATTCTGCAACACAGAAAACCATCTTAAATGAATTTCGCGAAACAATATTTTTATTCGTTATATTCTTTTTTCAGCTCTTGTTTTATAATTAGAATTTTATTTTAATAAATGCTGATTTATTTATGTGTGTTGATACACATTTACTTTTGCTATAATTTATAATGCTATCATATTAAATAACACATTAAATGTATATAATATTAAATAAAAAAAAGTAATAAATTTTTAAAAAATTATTTTATTTAAAAAATGCATAAATAATGTATTATATAGTTTTTTTATACATAACAAATTTTTTACGCGTATGTATTACATAAATATGTAATTATATATGAAATATATTGTAAAAAGTGGCTGAATATTTTCTAGATAAACACGCAGAATGTTGTTTTTACCATCACGGAAATTAATTCCGCGTTTACGATACGTCTGATATTATCATCGTGACTGGTACATAAGGGAGTGAATTGGAGCCACGCCAGCTGTCGGCGGGCTCCGGATTCGTTCCGTCGAATAAAATGGGTATGAATGAGCGATGAATTTAAAGAGCGGACGACGCGGAAATCGTCGGCTCTGCGGCAGCGAAAAAAGATTTTTTTACGAGCCTTCCGTTATTGTTGTTGCCTCGTTTCGTTAGTCTCGAATGGGTGTCGTCCAACGTGACTAACGCGAGACTATTGTATCCGAATTTTTGATCCGTTGTGTAAAAGTTTACCCGTTTGCGTGCTGTCAAACGACGAAAATATTGAACTAAAATGGTTATTGCGCCTCGCACACGCAAACAGAATAAATATGCAATAGAATAAATAAATATAAAATAATAATTATAAAAAATAATTTCTGTTTTCCCGTTACATAATAATCTCTGATTTTTTAACATAAATTTTGTCCGCGTAAAAGAAAGAAAAGAGAAAAAAAGAAACAAACTTGCGTGCACAAGATTATGAATAATTTTTGTACAAATTTCATACCATCTCGGCTTTTCATGTTTCTTCGCAATTTTTATTTATCGTTGATAATGACAATTAACTCGAAATAATATACATCGACTTTCTCTCTCCTTCCTTCTCTCGTATACATTGATTTCGCGTTGCCGTGATGCACATGCGTGTTGTGCATATTTCAGAGAGAGAGAGGAAGAGAAAAGTACTGTAAATGTGTGAGAAGGACGGAGCTATTGAAATATAACTATAACCAGTATGCCAATGTATACGATTGAAAGGAGTAGATAGAAAGAAAAAGATGGAAAACGTTGGGGCGAGTATATCCGGTCATTGCCACGTCTCTAGTGCTCGTTCATTTGATTTGTCTCCCCCGCTCTATCTGCCACATGCATTAGAAACCATTTGCACAGTAAAATGCACGATATTTGCGCTTCGGCATTTCTGTGTTTTGTGTTAATCCTTCTTTTTTTATTTTAATCCTTCTTTTTTATTTTGGATAACTGCCTGTTTGATTAAAAAATGATAATAATTATTTTTGCGCATACATGTATATAATAATAATTTAACATCTCTAAAATTATTATTTATATAAAATAAATAAATATTTGTTAGAAATGTACAAAATCCTGAAATGAAACGAATTGAAAGATTCACGATAACATTTATTTCCAACCAGAAATGTAAATTGAATGCATAACTCTCTCCTTTTTCTCCTTCTCTCTCTCTCTCTCTCTCTCTCTC
Source organism: Camponotus vicinus (assembly GCF_025532165.1). Taxonomy (NCBI): domain Eukaryota; kingdom Metazoa; phylum Arthropoda; class Insecta; order Hymenoptera; family Formicidae; genus Camponotus; species Camponotus vicinus. The sequence goes on along the minus strand of NW_028141945.1, from coordinate 6,509,067 downwards.
TCTCTCTCTCTCTCTTTGTTTTGTCGGATCGATATATTACATTTCGGCTTCATTTTATTCTTAATTACCCGTTATTACACAGCTGTTGTTCAAAATAATGTTTTTTAACTGATTATAATATGGGGAAGCTTTTGTTATTTTATAATAATGTTATTTTACATATATCTTTTCGTAATACACATTTAATTTATTATTCACGATGCTCAAACTGAATAATTAATACTTGTCGCTTTGTGACGATGCATTGATGTAATTAATAAACGCAATGGACTATAGACTTGTTTATTGTGCAATATTATTTGGCTTCCGCACGCGCGCAATATGAGGAAATATTGTATACGCAAAATTTTTATCGTATAATAACATTTTATGTTATGTTTAAAAGAACCATATAAAACAGAGTTTTGAAATTGCTATGCAATTTAATTTTTAATAACGATATCTCTAGTTTGGAAAAGTAAATTATCACATTTATAAATATTTACAAGGAAGACTTTGAAAATTATATTTAATTAAAATAGAGGTTTCAATCTAAGATAATACAATAATTTAATTATAATAATTATTAAGTAAAGTTTTAACTTGCATATATATATCACAGTAAAAATATATATTCTATTATGCATCTCTTATCAAAAACTAAAAAATGATAAATTTTTAATTATGATGAACACAATTAAATGTAGACTCAATGGGCGCGATGTGTGTGTTGGATTAAAATTTTATTCGCACTACGTCTTTTCGTTCGTTTGCAATTTTGTTGTTTTCTCCATTATAACTCGTGATTTCCGCTAAAATGCCTCAAGCTTAACGAAACGGCTTAACTGTTGTCCATATGATGGTACGCGCGAATTTGCATTCCGCGCGAAGAAACGAATTCGCGAGATATTATTGAAGCACGCTGCGCTTTGTGAGTGTATCGCTCTGATATTAAATTTCCATCGTAAACCAAAACGTTTGCATAGAATATCGGCAGCGATATTCTATCCTGAGATATATTCTACATTTGCATACACATCATCGAATATATATTATTATTATGCGTTACGTTTATCTCGCCCGCTCTTTCGCCGCCATCTGTCATTATCTCCGTGCGGTAAAAGCTTTCAGTTATATCCTACATTGATCTAAATAATCAACCGATACAAATTGATTTATTCATAGTGACTGACGTATAATGCCGAATGAATGCTGGGCTCCATCTATCAACTTCAAGTTTCATATAATCCAACTTTTTTTTACATTATTAACGGATTCTTAAGATTCCTAATGTATTATATATTTTTGTCTCTTCTGTATCAATTAAGATAAAATTTTCTATCGATTAAGAATCAATCACCTTTGAATATGTTTAAAAATTAATATCACTTTTGATGTCTAATCTCTCAAAATTTAAAAAACACCAACCACTTCGAGGTAAAGCTGTTGTCTCCCTTTCTTCGGAGACTCGCTTTAATATATTATGACAGTTTATTGACTATACATAAAAGTATTTCCATCGTTCCGAATTGGAAAATCTGAGAGATATGAGATGGTATCCGATTTTCGTATCGATTTCCGGAATTTGTCCAGACGGCACTTGCACATTTTGCAGCTACATAAATATACTTGACGTAATTCTCTTTTCTTTTATACGCTCTTACCACCCCTCGACGCCTTGATTTACCCCGGTCTTTCCTGCTTTGGCATCGCCGTTACCTTCCATCGCTTTCGCTATTGCTGCTTCTTCCGCTTCGTCTTCGTCGACGGACAATATTTTATCGGTTCCTCTAACATGTTACTATAGCAACCCGCTTGGCGACCATCGAGTTCCCGAAAGCTCGGATTCCAGTTCCTTTTTCATTCGCAAGACCCATATTCTCGTCGACTTCTTTCAGCTATTATGCAGCGATTTGTCCCTATCACGATCAGTGCTCGTCGGCAAAATTTGTATGAAACGTCGCGAGAAGCGAATGTTTTCAGAGAATGGGTGTGATTTTGAAAGAATCATCGTTTGTCCCGGAGCGTTTTGTCGTTCCGAGTGCTTTAAACCTCGATGAATACATATTTGACAAGAAAACTGTTTGCCAAGAAAACTCAGTCAATCCTTTACATTTTCTAACGATATTTGTTTGAATATTTTTGCATAGCGATAAATTGAAATACTTTTATGTTTCATTCTATAAAAATCTAAACTACTTTGATATATTTTAGGATATCTTATTTTTTTTATTAAACACGACATCAAGGTATAATCGATGAATTACGATAGTAACAATTATTCACAGCGCCTTGGTGATATTGCTTTCATAATACAATTGGAAAGCACCCTTTTTCCTCGCGCACCCTCCGCGTGCATGTTTCTGTCAATCGCATTTTACCCTCGATAAATCGAAATACTCGCATTCCGGCTACGCACAAACAAGTGAATATAACGCGCGTATATTATTATGCTGAAAAGCGACATAAAAAGAGAAGGAAGTCGAGCGTGGAGAAATAGGAGGGCGGGTGAAGATTTTCATTTGACGTATCCGATTTATGCGATTCACAATTGTAGCCGGTATTAAACTTTAAACAGTCATCAATACGCGCGCGGTTAAATGTTAAATTATTCACGAGTTAAAATTTGTTGTTGATAAATTTCATATTAATATGTATATTAGCGCGGGAGAGGACGGATATCGAGCGCATAAATTATTTATCTGAGTTATGCGCGTTATGTGCGCATTAATGCCTGTTGCAATTGGCCGCATAAAATAAACACATTATCTACGATCAATGTTATGTCAATGTGCAGTCTCGCGTGTAATTTCGTGCGATTCATCTCTCATGATTCCAAAATACGGAAAGGATTCGAAATTGAATTTTACTCGAGTCAAATCGCCATATTTTTGCAGATCGTGGTTTCTTTGGAAGCAATGCAAGGACGATAACGACGTCCTCGCAGATTTGTCAGAATCTCGATTGTCGGCCAGAGTTACCTTGTATTCGCGTTCGTTCATCAACCCTTCCGATCCTCTAAATGCCATTTCTCCCCCTCCCCTCATCTCCTGTACAGTCTGGACGAGCAGACACGCGAGGTAACCACAATGCCCTCTGGCCTTCCATTCGACGCTACCTTGTATAGGGCGAATCAAGTTAAACCGGAGTTATATGTTCGCGCCGTTATAATGAGGAGCATTCCGCTAATCCGCTGATGCTGTTAACACAGTCAATGGACAAGTTTTCCGTTTTCTCGTCGTACGCACTCCCGAAGCAATTGAATTTCATTTTTCATTATAATAAGCATCGTTACCCGTTACACGTCGTGTTCCGTTAAGTTTGAAGATTCACATTTTATTTTATAAGTGAGCAAATGCAGATATTAGGACTCGAAATTCTAGATGGAGTTTTTTTTTTCAAATTCTGTAGAAATTGCTTTTACCCATGTGTATGCCATCGATCAATTTTTCCTTCCAGATAATTAATAGACTATAGAATATATATTGATCCTTTCCAAACCTCAGTGAGAGCATCATAAATTTTACTCTTCTTTCTGCTATTCAATCTTCACAATCGGATTTCATAAATTTCTTCTTACTATTGTACATTGAAAATGTTCCAGCATGTTTCTTAACATGATCTCTTCATTTTCAAGCCTTTTAGCAATTTACTCATTTTTCAACGCGTTATTTCATATAATTTAAATCCCATTTAACGTAAATCTGATAGGAATGGATTGTAATAAAAAGAAACGAGAAAGTATTAAACTATCTTTTTTTCTAAAGTATACGATTGAAACTTTGCGAAATCGTTTCTCACTTACTTTATAGTTTCTGCAAACCTTCATTACAAAACCACGCGTTAAAATTAAGGAATAAGAGAAACTACCTGCTATGAGATGTCATTCGTTTAATTTAATCACAGACTTTAATCGCAGACAGATTTAATCACAGATTCGAAAAGAAAATCTCTTCACTTAACAATGGCACTCGACCGTACGCATTTGGATTACTCGAGGAGGTTTTATAGGGATCATTAATTGTATCGATATCTCGCAAGGGAGCGTTATATCTCTTTCTCTTTTCCCTTCGTGTAGGAAACGCGGGCAAAACAATCTTTTCCACCTCGTGTAATCGGGACTTTACGCATCGGGTTATTCATATGTCGCGTGTGTACGTACGTGCGCTCGCACATTCTCGCGATCGCCATTCATACAGCGAAGGAGGTATAAATACTACGCGCGTGTGCGCACGCGTACGCGCTCACGCACATACGCATGCACGCACAACACACGGGCAAACCATGTAACGACCCTGTAAATCCCCCGCCCCTCCACCCCGCCGCTCGTCATAGCTTTGTTGCCACTCGAGGGGCTTTTATTTATTTACGGAATACATCCCGAGATTCAATTTGGTACATGTGCACGCTCGCGCTCCGCTAGTTGCCCGTTTGTTTGTCCATTTTATTCGTCATTCTCTCCCCGCGATATTTTTTTATTTTTCTTTTTCTTTTTTTTTAATACTCCTCGTTTCTCTTGCAGCGATCATCATGGAATATCTTCTCGGCAAAGTTTTTCATCCTGTTTTTCATTCGCCATCTATTATGCTCATGCCGTAAGTAGGAAAGTGTCGCGGAGAAAATCGAAGTGGGTTGAAAAATGTGATAGAGCGAATAATAGTGAAAAAATCTTCCATATATATTTTTATTGTCTGAATGTAGTCTAAAATTTATAATATTTAAAAAAATGAGATTTAAATTGATAAATTATATTTTTTGAAATTTGAATGAGTAATATCATCATTAAACGCTTTTAATGCTAAATACGAGTTATTAGAAATCACGGTCGCGAGAACTTTTAACATTTATACAACATATATTTAGATACATGATAAAAAAATACTTTGCATACTTACTTTATCCTACTCCTTTATCCCATTCTCACATATACAATATTTAATTGCACAGATACTTTATAAAATTGAAACGCATAAGACACATTCATGTCATGAGTCATTCACTAGCAGAAAGTAATAAAGAAACTTTAAGAAGCTGAGCATTTATATTGAAGATGGTATTTGAACCCAATTGAATGTCGCGTTCTTTTACAAGCTTTTCACGTCGAGATGGATTTCTCCATTTTCTTATCACAATCTCATCCCCCTTTTGGCATCTCTCATCCCTTAACTCCAACGATACCTTTTCTTTTTACGACTTTGCCGAATTTCTGTTTTCACTCTCGTTTTGTGTGCTTAGACTCCACTAATCCTATTTTTTTTCCTCTATGTAATATGAGAGATATTTATTTTCCAAACCTTGAGTTTTTATATATATATATATAGGGGCTAATTAAAAGTATGGCGTATATATCGAATGTGTATTTATATCGCATGTTTAAGCTTCAATAAGCTTACAAAGTTCGGCGATGTTTGGGTAAAAGTTTATATTGAATTTAGCTCGATATTAATTGAGTTTAATCGAAATTTTTCTTGCCGTGACTGATACAAATAGTATATTCTACCTCTTCTTTTTTTTTATTTTATAGACGATGCAGGGCATATATTAATATGCGAGCGGAACAATATAGGAAATGCGCCGCCTTCGGGAAATGCAGAAAATACAATAGAACAATTTGCGAGTAAAATGTAATTTCTCTCTCTCTCTCTCCCCCCCCCCTTTCTGTCTCTATTTTAGAATGATTTCTCTAGGGCGGTGCGTAGAACAAAATTATAGACAAGTTACAACGACACGCGATATATACTCCTGTTGTGTTTCCGTTATCACACTTATATACCAAAGTTTTTTTTATTCGGAGGTCTGTTTTATGCAAACGTCCGGTTATTCTGGAGCACTTGCGACAGGTGCAGATAATTGTGTAACATTGCAGTCAATGGGCGTTTCCACGATGAATATCCCCTTCGCGTAAGACTTATTTTTATAACCTTAGACGAGGAAAAATATACAGGACTATAGGATAAAAGGAGCTGCGACATATATATACGCGGTGATTTAATATATAAGTCTGAATTTTATATACCTCTCGGATTAAACTATGTATATTGTTCTTTTTATCCCGTGCGAATATTTTTTCATAAATTTTTCATAAATTTATTTTATCGATATTTTTTCATAAATTTAATTTTACAAGTTTTTCACTAAAATTTGAAGAGCACTGAATATTCCATGAATGACCAAAGTAATTTACGTTTATTTTCCCATAGTAGCGGTATTAATTAAAATTTATATTTTATGTCTTGTCTGAAATTTGTAAATTTTGCCGATATTGCGCTGTCAAACAACATAACTAACAAACTTTTCATAGTTTTATATTATCTCGTTCAGAGTTCAAGATTATCTCTCTAGTAAGGCGGGATTAAAGACAACGCCGAGAGCTCCATGAAGTTTTCCTACTATTCAAGATTATTTTCCGCCTGATATTACGGCACGGTATCTAACGATGCAAACGCGAACTCGCAACGTAATTAAAGTTCGTTTCGCGTCGGCCGAATGTCCTTTTATATGCAAAGCAAGTCAATTAGAATATCAAACGTGACCTCAAACGGGACACACCATGCCTGTACTAGAATAGCACGGATACCCTCCGCCCCGTTGTCACTTTTCCCTCCCCCCTCGCTCTCTTTATAACCCGCCGTAATCATAGTCCTGTTTAAAGCGATTTTTAAATTTATTCGCGCTGATAAACAAAATGAACGACGTTGAAGGCTGATGCATAAACTGCACGTGTCGGCAAGTGTCGGTCGTAATTGACTTCGTTGCGTTTTGATATACATTCAGTTTTAATTATGCAAACAGAATGCGTATACGAATAAGAAGAATGAAAATTCATGGGCCATCGATTTAAGAAGTTTTCAATGTTATCAATAATTTAACATTCATCGCTGCTTTGAATTGCTTATAATATTAGCCGTATCGTTACATCTCTTTCAGCGCTTCAATGTAAATGAGAGATTAATGACTATATCCCCTCTTGATATAAATTTGATTACAGAGATTATAGAAATTGTTTATCGACTAAATAATTTTATATTTGAAACATGTTGATCGAAGTAAAAGTTTTTCAAGAAAATAGCTGATTGAATAATTAACAAAGTAGTTGGAGATCTTTTTATTAATTAACGAGATGCGAAATAATTTTGACAGATCATTTATAAGAAATCGCGTCCCGTTTCACTTCACCTTTTCAATCGATCTATGACGCAATAAAAAGAACCGCGCTCAAATCGAAACGTGACGTTTGAAAGCGACGAATCGTTGAAGAATACATTGCGTCCTAACAGCGTGTATCGCTCTCGACAAAAGAGCAGAGAAGGCAGCGATGACGGGTCTTTATTAGATCGCGGATAAAGTTAGTTAAGCGCGGGAAATAAAATGTTGGTAAAACGCTACATGACTTTATACATTGTGCCAGCTCTCGCACACTTAAGCCGAGCACGTACCGACTTCTCGTTGCAATTTGCATGCTTTTATGAGGCGCCAAGTTTACAACACGCACGTATACACGTGCCGCCGCCGATCGGCCGCCACCGCGTCGCACGTTGTGTGGCAAAATTTCTTGTTTTTCTTTCACCCTGTTGTTACTATCTCGCTATGTTACTGTCATGCGGCAAAATGGATAAATTCCGACTGGCAATCTGATTGTGAGTCATCTACGTTTGAATGCGCGGGGAGTGCGACCGAAGGAATTCACGCCGACAGAAATTTCGAATTCAAACCCGATATATCTCATTCAGCGCGATATTGTTCCTCCGATGATCGTGAATAGTCGGCTGTTGGAATCAATCCAGTAACTCGACTCAGAGATATAATCTCCATTTCTATCCACTAATTATTTTACCTCGGATTTAAATGAAAAATCTGCGACTCTATATGCGACACGTGCCAGAGAGAAAGAGATGTACTCTTCGCAATTAAACTCGTCAAACGGAAACTCAATTATGGAGCGAGTATTTCTTCGTATGGGACAAATAACGACGCAGCTTATAACGTAATAACGAGCAGTTACGTAATAATGCCAAGTGTTGTTGAATTGTATTCTCTGTGTTCTATCGAATGATTATCCGTCGAAAAACAAAATTTTCTTCCTACTGAAAAGTTCTTGACACGCTAATGCTGCCCTTTCATTGTTATACGTTTGCATCTATGATGCAAATTGTCCGGATCTCATTTGGATTAATTATTGCTATTGTGACTAATAACCTTTCGTTAATCTCACGTTAATTAGCAGCCGCACAGTCCCCAATCTGTCCCAAGCTCGTTCGAGCCAAACCTGATTTCGTGTGGCATAAATGTCGTTGACAATGCGCGTAGGGTGCGTAATTTTGCGTAATTACACGACATTATCATCGGGACACGAATTCAAGAGAATTCGCGCGAAGGTGTTCATAGGCACTACGTTCGAGAGCCTCTTTGATGCGATCGATCGTCATGTTTAATCTCTATGGGCAAACAATTTTGGAAAGATTTAATTCCGGAACAAATGCTAAACGAGAAATTATTCATTGCTGGATATCGATAATGATTATATCGCACTCGAGAGTAGATTTTAAAGCGACCGGTATTCCAATAATGAATAAAATTCAGATGCTTGGAATTAATGAGAATTTCATCAGCGAATCAAAGTTCGTATTGTACCTTTTCGCATTCAATGAGGAAGTTTAATCAGCGCTACTCTATCTCTCTAGAGATATAATTATATAATTTAAATAAATTGCACAAAGAAAGAAAGGAAAAGAAAGAGAGAGAACGAATATATGCGTGTAAATTATATAAATTGCAAATTAAGCGACGTGCTTTTAAAAATACGAAGCAAACGAAGGCGAATATTGGCAGAATATCAATATCGAAAAAGTAATCATGTTGTTTGAGAGACAAGAAGATTATTGATTCTTATACACTCAATTCAAGTCTCGAGCTCTGTGTGCTCGGAGATAGTCGGACGAGTTTTAAGAGGAGGTGATGTGGTTCGAGGGGTGGGGACAAGGTGGAAAGAAGTTGCAGTAAAATAAATTATGCAAAATACTTTTCTTCCTCGGAATATGAAATCGTGGCAGCGAGTTCGCTTTACACGAGGCGGAAGCTGAATTTACTTTCCCATGGCAAATTATAGTTTGTATAAAAAGATTACTTTGTTCTGTTTAATAAATGTTTCACTATACCAAAGTAAAAAAAGCTTACATTATAATACTATTATTTTATTTTAATTTTAAAGTTTTTTTATTAAATTTAATTAAATAACATTAAATGGATAATAAAATATTCGAGCAAAATTTATATTTAAGTGGAAAAATTTTTGATTTTTAAGATATCTTTCTTTTCTATAAAATAGATTTATATTTATATTTTTATTATTTGATAATGTAATATCAATGATAAACGATTCTAGAATATCAAGAGGAGAAAACTTTTGACAAGACTACCTAAAAACAAATAAATTTAACAGTTTACTGTGTATTTCCGGCATATACTGATAAAATATAGTTTTCACTGTATATAATGTTTTCTTTTGTGTACTCACAAAAATATAAATTTTATATATACATAAAAGATCGGAAACATGTGAGTTTCTTCAATCGAGTTCTTAGAATATTTACAAGACTTCCGTAACTCCTCTCTTTCCCACATAAATTTTCTGTTGGATTGCGGGAACGGAAGCATCTTCGCGTCGTAACTCACAACGTGGAGAAATCAATGTGTGGAATTCTTTCAAATGCCATTCAAGAGCGTACATCAACGAGAAAATAATATCATAAATTTTTCAGCAAGAGAGAATGAGGCAAATGGCAAACTAATTTTTATTAATTCAAATATAAATGTTAAACTAAAAGAAAAAACAAATATGTGTTGAACGGTCCTATTATTTTTCTATGTATTTTTGAAAAAAAAGTCTAATTTTAAATATTTGAAATTTTATGATATTTGTAGAATTTGTGCTAATATAATTGTAAATAAATTTTTTAAATTATATCGTGTGTCATGATAACAAATTTTCATTAAAACGCGCAAATTTAGTGAACAGATTTTTATAAATTTAGGAAATAGAGATTTATATTTTACGCTAAGTTTCGTGCGGTACGGACTGCTGAAAGAGCAAAAATTATAAGCCTTATAAGCTTTAAGTTTTCGCCTTTTCCTTTCTCCAGATCATTTGTACTTCCTTCGCGTTTCATCCGGATCAGAAGTACCATAAACATCTTATGAATATCTGGCCGCTTTTCTTTATTAATATAAAAATGACGATTAATTCTACGTGATATAAGATACAAATATTTTTTAAATAAAAAAAAACGGAGAACCTTCTGTCTTTTTTATTTGTACATATCGCACGAGTTGTGGTGAAATTAATAAGATTCTTAAGATAATTAACGCCAGAAAAAAACAGATATATATAGAAAATCCTCGAAATGAAATGATGAATGTCATAGATGGAGAAAATTGGCAATTAATAATATCGATGATCTGTCTCACAAATTGGTTCTCGAGAGGGAACGATATTACATTTCTTATTAGAAACATATATTCACTCTTTTTATTATTTACGCGGATTTTCACTAAAAGTCTGCGCTTCGTCTATAAGCGAATTTTGCAATTGATAAGATTAGAAATCTGCAAATATTACCAAAGTTTATATACCTTTAGTTTTATATATCTTGAAATGAAAATTATAGTTTTCTCTCTCTTTTCTCTTTTCAACATTAATGTTTGTATATTACAAGAGAAAACTTTCATTGCTCGGAAAATTCACAAACTTTTCCTGCATCTCTGTTCGCTTACGTAAGCTCCTCTATGTGAAATCATGAATTGGGCATTGAACGATTTTACGATCGCTTTGGCGGAACTATTCGAACGTAACAGCAATCGTAGATTGAACTTTCGCTAAGTTCGACAATTATTTTTATACGTCAGCTGTAGAGATCAATGTGCCGACGGGATAGTCGGGAACATAATAATAGGTAACGATCGATACATCTATCTCATCGTAATATACATTTTCCCTCATACTGTTATTCAGTTTTCAGTGAATGTCGTTGAGATGATTGTAATGAATCACTACTCTTGCTAGCACAGGAATATATTATAATGGATATTCTTCCCTTCGATATCCAATATATCTGTCACACGATATCCATATATCTCTTTGGTTGGCTTAATATCTACTATAATAAATAAGTTTTTCAAATTTCATAGATTTTATCGCTCTATAATTTATAATGATAGATATTTTGTGACATTTTTATTAAAGAGCAATTTAGTTCATTTAAAAATCCACCTCTAATAAAATAATTTCAGTTTAAAAAAATAGAAAAATAATTTAAAATATTAAAAGAAAAAAAGAGAAACGTAAAAAATGTAAAATATATAATTATATATAAAGTACAATCTTATTTTTAAAAAAGAGGAAATATTGTATTGTCTAATAATATTCTGATATTGTTAATACTTATCTCTAAGATGGATGGTTTTATCTAAATCTAAGACATAAAAATAAGAGGAAAAACATTTTTAATTCTTTTAATTTTTTATCGATGTGATTGATGTGTTTTCAAAAGCAAACGCTTGTATACAGAAAATTTATTCATCAATTGAATATTTGTCTTTTTTCTATTATGCTATGCAATTTAATTTATTCTACGAATATCAATTAATAATAGTATTAGATAATCAATTATTACTGGCAATATTATTCTACGAGATGATAGAAAGTGTATCATCCGAGAATGAAGAATTCGCACTTATTCTCCCTCGAGATTTTTCGCGAGACTAGATGCGGCCCACAAACGAGCCGGAAAATACTGCTACTCGCCGTCTGAAACTCGTTATTACCAAAGCGGAGTGGGTGGGGTACAATGCTGTCCCTGCAACGAGATACGTCGTTAAAACTGTTTAGTAGTCGCCGAGATAAATTATAAATTTCTCGTTACCCGCAAAGGTATGCCGTAATAGGATATGATATCGCCCGCCAAAATGTAATGCAGAAATACAAGGAAGAGCGGATAATAAGTTTAACAAGGTATTATCATAAGAGAAAATTCTAGTTAATGATAAAAATATTAATGTAATTTGTCATAAAAAGTATACTGTCACATTATATGTATGTACATTGCTTACTTGCTCATTAGAGACTCTATTGATTAATTATATATACTTGCAAGAATACATATAATATACAATACAAAAGAGAAAATGTAATAATATATCGTGTACAATGGAAAATCAAAATTTCTTGTATTGAGAAAAAAAAACTGCATATTTTTCATGAAGAAATATTGTATACTTATAATATATACATAGATAAAACTTTACTTTCAAATTGCGAAATGACGACTATACTGATTTCAAAGTATCAATATTACGTATCGCGTACAAGAGAAGAGATTATAATACTTTTGTATCATTAGAAATTTACATTCCTATTGATCCAAATTATTCATCTTGATCTCGCTTGTCTCGCAAATTCTCATCTGTCTATGATAAGAAATCTCAAAGCAGTATTGAAATTCCATTCGGCTTCAAAGTGCCACATTTGCATACTCAGAGCTTTGCTCGATTTGGTATACGTATGTTAGTATATACGCACATACGTGCACGTGATGAATCCACGAAGTGGTCCGAAGTGGTGACCATTCCATGCGTACACACATATATACCTATGACCAATCTCCTCCATATACCCGCCTTCGCCTTATTTATCACAGTAATTCTCAATAAACCATTCGCTTCCCTTGTCTCTCGCTTACTCATGATGCAATAAAAGCAAATTTACACCGCCCTACGCATCGTTCGATCGCACAACGTCGCTTATCACGCGTGCGTTTTAGCATTTCTTTTTTCTTCATTCCTGAATGCGTACATTTTTATGTCTAGTAAAAATGGAGTTTAATTTCTGACGGAATTCGACGTATCTGATGCTCATTGAACTCGAGAAATTATAATATAACGCACATTTTTATTATTATCGAACATTTTCAAACTTAAATTATTGCACGATCAATATATTGTAATATATAACGATATAATAGAAGCCGATATTATTTTCCTGGTCATCGCGCAATATTTACTCATTACTTCCCCTTTATTGATTAATTTTAGTCAGGTTATTTCAGCAATTCATGTAATTGAGCGAAAAAATTGTATCTTTACTCCATCATTTTAATGAACAAGAATTATATTCTATGCAATTCGTGAGACCAATCAACGATAATGACGCACTATTGATGCGGAGAATATTATTAGTGACTCATGTTTTTCAATTACTAGCGACGATGTCGCGATCACAAAAAGCGACAAAAATAACATAGATAATATTTGGACTACACATAATTAATATATTGAAAATTAATATATTAAAAAAATATATTAATTATATATTATTATAATTAATATAATAATATATTAAAAATTTTAATTGTATTAAATTTCAAACATAAAAAAAATTATTCAACAATAATTATTTTACACTATAATATAAAAATGTAACACGAGGAAACATTATATAAAATGTCTAGTAAAGTAAAATAGTATTTTATAATAAATTAAAAATTTAAAATTCAATTGCGAGCTTTTATGGGATAGATTTCTTTGCCATTGAACAGATTTGAAACTTTTCAGATTTGAATGTAGTTCCCTCTTACTGGAATCGTTTATTCAATTCACCCAGCATAATAACCACCGAAAAAGACAGACACAATAGGGATCTGCTTAACCTTCTTACAGCATTCGAGTCCTATCCGACCTCATTTTCACTCGAGACGTAACACCTCCTCATATACATGACCTCGGACAAGCGAACTCGACGAAGTGAAATCTGCGTTACGTCGAAACTGAAACGCGGGTCGCTTTCTGTGTCTTGGTGAGAAGGTCGAAACTCACGAATGCGAATGTATGCAAGCGGTTTAAAAATAGATTTCAAAGAGGAAATGTCGTTACGAGAAATGAAAAAAAAACACAAGAAACAATGAGAAATATAAAAATGAAAAATGTATTTCTCTCGAGAATAAATGCAATCGTATTCGCATCTAAATGAAAAATAAGAATCGGGATCGAGCTAATATATTCTGTTTTATAATTTTATAACGTAAAAACTTAAAAAAAAATATGTATCATTATTTCTCGATAAAGAAATTTAATAAGTAAATTCTCGTCAGCGATAATCTCTTTTCCGAGAGTGATGCGAGAGAAAGAGAAAGGGAGCTATCGATCATTCACGCCCGCGTTTAACTCACAAACAGATACATTTCACGTTTATCGATTGCTGTTGCGTACACTACGCTTGTATGTCACCGCAGGGCGGAAATACCGCTTTGCAGACCGGTCATCAATATTGGAAAGGTTAAGTGGCGGGAGAGAATAAACAAATGTGATAGAGCTATGTGACAGGGGATGAGATAGAGCGCAACATAGTTTCGAACTCTCCTCTCCTCTCATCTTCTCGTCTCCTTTTCATCTTCGACAATAGTTCACTTTCCCCACGTACTTTCCCATAATCTTTTACACGGCTTATTCAACCTTCTTCGGAATCAGAATGATCCTTATGCTCACAGCTGCGTAAGCATCCACGAGGGTGAACTTGAATGGAAAATTGTGTGGGAAGAAATATAGAGTGTCCATAAAACAACTGTATTATTTTGTAACGAATTCCTCGATAAATTTGATAAATTAAAGATAATCTTCATTGCTGGGTAAAGAATATTTTTAATATATATTAAAAATAAAAATTTTAAATAGGTTTATAATCATTAAAAACTGACCAATGTAAAATAGTTGATGACACAAGTAAAGTCCACAAACAATTTAATTCGTTTCTATTTACGTAATGCTGAGCCTTTCATGATTTTCCATTTCGTAATTACATCTTGTTTAATATCAAATATTTGTAGATAATTTGCGCAGATTCAATTTATATTTGAGCATTAAACAATTATTAACAGAAAAGCTTTTAAATTAATAGAAAAGTCATATTGAGATTATTTATTTCCTTTCAGCGTTCATGAAAAAAAACATGCTGCATGGAAAAATTCTGTGAATTTTCATTATTGATATTCGATAGTAGAGAGTTGCTGTGTGGAGCTAGCGGCCGGTGTCAGATTTTCCCCGACATACTGGATAGTGATTGACAGTTCGGTTATATCAATATATACACAGGATGATGGAATTACAAAGGGCTTTTTGATAATCTGAGGAAATAAGTATTCATAGACGAGTTGTAAATATAATAATTGAAAAGAGAAACATTGATTAAAACTTACTTGCATAATACATTTACTTTTAAAATTGATTATGGTAATTTCTCGAATTATGTCTTCGCGCAATTCATGCGCTAGTATCGAGGTCGACACGGTCGACGATAATGTATGCGATATTTCTGAGTTATATTGTAGATATGCTAGCTAGTATATCGGTGCCGTCGATAAGAGGGAGATCCATGAAGTTTACAGTCGGTGAACATGTAATTTTGAGTCGCATTCTCTCTCTCTCTCTCTCTCTCTCTCTCTCTCTCTCTCTATATATATATATATATATATATATATATATATATATATATCGTTCATATAAATAAAATATAAATCGTTTCTCTCATATAAATAAAATATGAATAAATTTATAAAATGTTGTCCTTACATTAATGAGATTTTTAAAAAAATTATATATATATATGTATCGTTCATATAAATAAAATATAAATCGTTTCTCTCATATAAATAAAATATGAATAAATTTATAAAATGTTGTCCTTACATTAATGAGATTTTTAAAAAAATTTGATAATGTAATTGAAAAAAATTTAATAATTGATTTTTTTAAGTTTGTCAATGAAAAGCCATTTTTATAATTTTAATTTGAGATCGCAGAAGATAGAAAGTTTATATTTTCTAATTTTTCCTAAATTTTCATAAATTAAATTTAATAAATTAAATTATAATAAATTAAATTTATTATACAACTCGAATTGCACAAAAATTTCGCAAAACTGCATTGATCTATATTTATAAAAAAAAGTAATATAATTTTAACATAATATTTGATTATGAGAAGAGAAATTTAATTTATAAGCGCGTTTCATAAAATTAAATATTGTGACATTTTATATACAATGACTTTTAATATTAGTAAAGTAAAAAATTTTATAAGTATAAAATTTTATATTAGTAAAGTAAAAAATTTTATATTAATTTGAAAAAAATTATGTTTTTCTTTTATTTATATGCATTTGCGAATATCATTTATTTTTAGATCATGACGGTAGTATTTAGTATGACGATGAGACAATTATATACTTTATGTAACATATACACATCGGAGATATTTTTAGTTCATGAAAACGAGTATACGTACCGCATAAACGC
The DNA here is from genome assembly GCF_025532165.1 of Camponotus vicinus. Classification (NCBI taxonomy): domain Eukaryota; kingdom Metazoa; phylum Arthropoda; class Insecta; order Hymenoptera; family Formicidae; genus Camponotus; species Camponotus vicinus. The sequence goes on along the minus strand of NW_028141945.1, from coordinate 6,492,748 downwards.
GTTCCGCTTTCTCCGCTTTTACGAAGTAACTGATTTTAAGGTCGCCGTTTTGCTTGGTAATCGATACTATTATCTTCGTAGAGAACGCGAGAAAACACGTAGGCGATAATTATATAGAAATCCTAACTCGCTGTGAAGGCCGCTAATTTTATTGTCGCTGATTGCTGATAAGCATTAAGCATTACATTAACCATTATTTAATTGTTTAAGAATATTGGTGCATCGTTGAATACTTAATAAACACGAATGTATAGTAATGTATAAAAACACATTTCTTCATTAAAAAAAAATTATGTTTCTATCGAATATTGTTTCTATCGTTCATTGTTTTTATCGAATCGTTGAAAGAATATAAAAAATCAACATTATATAAATATTTAAAATATTTAAATATTTGAAAAAACCTTGAATAAAACAACGGAAAAATTGTGTTGAATCAGATTAATAAATTAATGTGAAAAATGCAAATATATTACGTAGGAAGCTATTCGCTCATGTATTAGTTTATTTTAAATGAAGCCGTGGGCGTCGCGTTATAAATTCCACACAGCTTAATACAACGCCAGCATACAAGAGGGTTCGCACTTACATGGATGAAAGTATTTATGGAAACACGATATGTATAACAGATGCGTAATTAATCCTAAAAATTTAATTTCGAACACGAATGTGTGTCACGCCGAGTATGGAATGACGGTCATTTTTTAATATAAAAAATTATTAGAAGAATTTTAAAAAAGAAAATGTATAGTCCAATTTTTGGCGAGTCACATTTAATGTTTCGCAGCAGTGATATAATTGGCTCTAATAGAGATTCGCGAAACGTCATTGGGCGCTATTTGAAACTTTCTCGCGAAATTTTACGTCTCATTGGCCATGCGGATCGCACTTATATAAGCAAACGCACAATGAGAGGAAAAATGCAATTCGAGGCGAATGAGAACCGCTGCAGCTAGCAGGTTGACTGTCCCCTCTTCCTCCTTGTTCCCTTTATTCCGTGAAAGAGCGCAGACCATGTTACACGTTGCGAACCGCCTTCTCGCCGGTCGATACGCATTTAATTAATTAAGTCCGTAATCCAGCGCATGTTATTACTAATTACCAGTTTGCCGGCAAACACTATTGCCTTACCCTTCTATTCCCTGTGTAAATTTTAATCGCTGCTTAATTGTTATTTATCGCGAAAGTCGATCGTCATAAAAAATTAGCGTCAAAATCGAATGGGTGACTGAAGCTTTCTCGAAAAAAAAAATAAAAATAAAAATAAAAAATCGGAATTTTGATACAATTGATGTGACGCAATATAAAATGGCGCTTGCATAGTATATATTATATTTTCGTGTTGCGTGTTCTTCGACGATATTTCTTTAACATGAAACGCTTTATCGTACAAATAACTTCGTTTTGCGAGTAATTTGAAGTCTACTGCGGAGTTTGTCTTCATTGTTGGATGGGCTTAACTTTCTATCGAACTTCTCTTTAAAGAGCGCTCCGTGCGGCATTAAAGAGCCCGGGCTCGCTTGTAAATCTTGCTTGTATCTCTTTTTTTATTTCTCTCTCTCTCTCTCTCTCTGTCTTTCTTTCTCATTCAATTTAAAGGAGGACGTGCCGTTTGCTCCCTCTCCTCTACTGGAAACGACCATTTTCAAGCGGCATTCTTAACGAAGCGTTATTATACAGATCGCGAGACAGTATACATACATTTCGCGAATTTATATTTTCCAGCTAATGGAGCGTGTTGCTAAACGTAGCCTTTAATAAACGGACATTAAAAACTGTAATCAAAGAAAGTCGTGAAAAAAATATTTTAAAGGCCATATTTCAGATTAATATTAATATTGCTGCTGATGTTTAATTGCTGTTTGATTACTATCGAAAATTTTATTATATTATCTCATTATCGTTATAAAATAAATTTTATTTAAGTAACGTCTCTATGAATATATCAAGTACAATGAAATAGGTAAGAAAAAAATACAGATGAAAAGTAACAATCATAGTTTTTCTTGCTACAATGTTATAAAGTAAAGTTAAAAATAACAATTCTTTTCTCTTCGCTGACGAACAAAGAGCGAAACGTACAGAGATTTTATAGCTTCTTTCTAAAAAATGTTATAATTTAACTTGTCAAATGTCCAAATCTACAACGGAAATACCTGAGCTTTACGAAGAAACGTGGTACGAGGAAGGATATTTCATTTTATTAGTATTTTTAGTCCATAATATATTTCGAAAAATATTTTACAGAGCATGTAGCACAGATTTCCTCTACGAATAAGAAAAAAAATGTGGCGAAAATGGTCATTCTCCTCCTGATATTCTATCGAAGGAACGAAGCCTCTCTTCTCCTTTTTCTCGCAGCAGAAGCGGTATATCGGAGCGGTAATATTTATAGACGAAGTATTAAGCGCACATGTATGAAAATCGACAGTGACTTAGAAAAGTCCCACACGAAATCTGTGGCCAGCATTAACTATACCACAGAGAGCTCGATTCGGGTCAAATCGTGTCCGCCGGCTAGCTCTTTCTTATGTCACTCGCGCTACGAGGTCTATCAGATAATTATGCAGCGAGAAAAGATGCTGCGTTGAGATACGACTTTGTCCGTAAGCTTGGCCTCGATAAGATACGATAACTGTATTTACATCGTTCAAAGGCGTATGTTATATCAGATTTCGAAAAGTCCACGGAAAACATTGAATTTCAAGAATCATTTGTATCTCACTCGACCGACTTTTCGACACGATTGCATTCGTAATTACATTTCGCGATTTTTATCGGTTTAATCAATGTAGAGTGTTTTTCGCGAAAAAAAAAATAAACCCGTTAAATTTATTGGCTCGGAAGAGTTTCCATCTACTGAAATTGCAATATTAATTAATTTAAATTACATTCGCGTGTGTATATAGATTATTACAATTTTAATATAATCACAATGTAATTAAATGCAAACAACGCACAGTAGACAGCGTTGAAAAGTTTAAAGGCCATGGATGTTCGTTACGAGAATAAAAAAAAAAAAAAAAGAAATGAATTATGCCATTCGGCTTTGCCAATGTATAAGGCTATAATTAGCGTAAATTATAAATAGTCGGCTCGCCTTACGTAATTCGAATTTCGAACTTCTTCGACGAGACTACTGGCTTTTTTCTTCCTTTCTGCATTCGACAAATTGAAAGTGTCTACTTCTCGTTACAGAAGTATGACGATGAAGTTAAACTTCGTTAAATCGGAGGAATCGATGGTGATTCTATTCGCGTAATCAAAGACAATGTTATTCGCCAGCGTAACGGCGTGCCGGTTATTAAAACTTTAATAATTTGTATTTCTCTTTCTCTCTCTCTCTCTCTCTCTCTCTCTCTCTCTCTTTCTCTTTCTCAAGATACAGTCTGCGCGATAAACCAGCTGCCGACTTGCGACGAGTACAGACATTCGTAAAAGTTTTGCATGGCTTTCGGTTTCATCGACCAGGTTTCATTTGTATCCGTTTTCCCTCTACGTGTTTAAACTACCTAAAAAATGGTTGAGGATATATACAAACATGATCCTATATTCTATCTTTATGAGTTATGATAAGCATGAAAATATTAAAGTAATATCGCATAAATTAGATTATTTACATTTAGGTGCATAAAATACAATTTTATGTATCTTTTTTTCCCATTACTCAAGTATTAAATATTTACTCGCAAAGTTTTTGAAGCAAAATTAAATTTCAAATAAAATTGTTAATAATACTTTTCAGACTTCTTGAGAATGTAACCATGAAATATAATGCGACATTTCCATACGCTTATCTTACTTTAAGACTAGTCGATTAAAAATGTAAATAAAATAGTCGATTAAAAATCTAAATTCATGCACGCGCGTACGCTTTATTTTCTTGTTTTTATAAAACGGCGCGAAGGTCACCATTAAAGGCTTTTTTCTTCGTTATGGCGTTGCAACTTTGTTGCACTATTTACGTGGAGCTGAATGCATTTTACATGCCGTCTCTTACGCTTCTCATAAATCATTTCCGTTTGCCAGGCGGCCCGGTTAGGCTAACGTAGTCACCTTAATGTTAACGACTATCGATCACAGTTCGCGCATTAAGTAGTTTTACCTTCTATGTTCAAGTGCGCGCGCATGTAATTATTAATTAGTACGCGAATAAAAAAAGACAAACGTTGGAGAAGGAAAATTCGAGCTCCCGATCTTTTCGTTAGAATCCCCGCGATTTTAATTAGATCTATCCGGCTGCTTTTTCGCGAATAAACTCGTTAAGAATACTCCACCCCTAATATTTATCGTCGTATTCGCTTGTAAAATACTTTCGTCTCTATCGAAGCACGCGAGTGCCAATGAGTGATTACAGCGAGCTTGACATTTTATCGACCCGTCCATTTCACTTCCGATAACATCCAATCACCATGAATTTAGCAACGCTTAATTAATTAATCTCGGATCACTCGCTGGACTTTATAGCGTTCGAGGAATGCGATCGCCCGTCGTGGTTTTATCGAACTTTTCACTAGAGATGTCTAACGATCGCTGATGACTAAGTCCGAGCGAAAGGTGTGTGAGTTGAGCAAATGTAAAAAGAAAACTCGAAAATAATGAATTCTATCAAATCATATCAAGCAATTTTAATACGCGTTACAAAATTGCTAGCGACGATCGATCAATGATGTTTTTTTAATGACTATTTGGTTAAATTATCTCGTGAAATCAGCGTTAATTCTACCCCAATATTAACGTCCCTCATCGTCGCGAGTCTATTCCATTTGTCAACATGTGTCGCCCGCAAACAATACTCGTTAACGGTCCATCGCGACAGACACGGCAGAGTTGTGCATATGAGACACGCTAAAACCGCGTTTCGAATATCGTAAACAGAGACACTTGCGAATAGAATCACAAGCATATATACGTCCCAATCGCAATTATCTTATAATTAATAATAGATTCTACGACTTGTGGACTCAATTGTGAATTTCGTAATCAAATGTAGATACATGCAATCTTTTTTGTTTCTATTTAATTGTTAAAACGCGATTAATATTTATGAAATTAACGTTCTATAAAATTACTCTTGCAAAATTAAATATTAAATATTAGATATTAAATATTAAATATTAAATATTCTGGCAGAAACGAGACTTTTCTTTATAAGGCAAGATATCTGACATCTCTATGGAGAATTCTGATATAGTCTTGATCATTTTGTCGATCGCAATCTTGATATTGCGAGCTATTCAAGTTATTTCATATTCTGCTTTATCGCATGTTTCATTAGATTTCGAAAGTTTACTTGAAAGGATGCTATTATATATTTAGTCACTCCTTTAGAGACCATCAAAAGTTGATTAGTTAATTAGTTTATTAATCTACCAAATAGTAATTTTGAATAAATGAAAATTATATGAGAGATATCCAGAGTTTTTCAAGCGTTTTCTACATCTATTCGTTATCTATACAGGCCATAACTCTTTTTTTAAATCGTTTGCATTAATTTATTTTTACCATGTTGCTATCTGACTATCATCTTTATTACGGCTAATATCTCAAGCAGGAGAGCATCGACCATAGCAGTGCGCACGCGTGAGTTCGCTTGGAATTGAAGGCAAAGCTGCTTCTGCATTGCTTGTCAGACACGATGAAGGGCAGAGTCCCTTATGATTAATCTGCGCCTCGCATCGCGATATCAAAATTACCTCCGACTTTGTTCCTATATTATCTGAATGGTTAATCTCTGTAATTTGGAATAAGAAATGCTCAAAAGGCGTCAAGTTCGCGAGCGCGCAACGATATTGCTTTGAAATCGCGTGAGTCTGCTCGACTTTAGGAACCACGGTGGATCACGAGATATTTCATAATAACATGCAGCTGCATCGCGCATGTATGTACTTATATGTTACGTGCGTATTCGCGTAACTATTTCGAAATAAATCAATATCGAGGAAAAGAAGAAATTGACTCGTATATATCGAACTCTTAATTGGATATATAAAGTTTTAATTGATATTGTACGGATATTTCTAAATATATACGAGACAGTTTTACTATGATTCATTCGCGTGAAAATGAAAAATCTGTTATTTACTGCGCGAAACAAGACATTACGATCAATTTAAATCACATAAAAATCTCTTACGCGTGCGTTGTTTGATTTATTCATATTTTGTTGCCAGCACATAAAATACAGAATATACATTTTTTTGTTTTACGCAAAAACCTCAATTCCTACCTTTTCCAGCTCGAAAGTGCGTGTAGCGCGGATGTGCGGAAAAGCTGTCATTTATAAACAAAACTGTACCGACGCGATATAAATATTTGTTCATGTAAACGCGCTCGATGCATGCACGTCGCTCTGAAATACAATACAATTTTCCAATTTTGTTGTACCGTTTGGGGAACCGGTAAGCGCGTTCGCGGCACCGCCGATTCTTTTTTTCATCTCGCCTCGCGCGATTGCAGTTTCCACCGAAACTCTTCAAAAGCGACGTTTGTCGTTGCTGCGACAAAAATTCTCAAATTTCCGTTGGAAATTGATCGCCCGTCATTGCAGTTACTTTTGCGCGAATCACGCGAATTTTCACGAATCACATTCGCGCGAATTCGAATACTAGTTTGACAGGGATTTATTTATATTATTGTACGTCGTTGTTAATTATTTTATTAGTAATCTAATTAAATCTTATTTTAACAAATTTGCCCGTGAGAGGATAAGCCAATTTTGCCGTTTCTCTCTGGGAATATAGCTCTAGCTATAAAACAGATTAGGAACAGAGGATTCGCGTTACTCACGGTTAGTTTTAACCGGGATTGGTGTAACCGGCTTTGGAGCGCCTCGCGTGTTATCGACCCGGCAGGGCTACATCACAGGACGATTTCATAGATTAACGTTCTCACAAAGGCGCGAGGTAAGTTAGCGCGAGTTGCGAGTATTTTGACAGCGCACAAATGTCAAGCTAACCGCGACAGCACTGACCTCGATTGATCAATGACCTAATTGGATGCGCGATACTCGTGAAAGCACCTTCCGCAATTAATATCTCCGTACAAGAAGCGCCTTTTGATGTAACAAGAAAGTTAAATATGAAAAAAATTAAAATACACGGTAAACTGCGCGCATATTTCCCTTTTGATAACATCGTGTCATAGTCGTGATTCAACAGATTTTCTTGAATAAACTTCATGGCAATGTTCCAGGTCAAGTTGCGCTCTTACATTAAATATCTGCGCTCTGAGCACCGTGGAAAATTGTTGGATTTAGGAGGCATAATTGAATAAAGAACGCTGTAGATATATATTAAAACGCCCACGGTTATACGCGAACAAAACCGACGAATTTTACGAAAATATGCACAGTCGGGGGTATCTAAAATCATCCGACATACACGCGCAAATTTTAATGCCCGTCAGCGTATAAAGATGTAAATGCGACTGGCTGCGGTACGAAGGAAAGTCCTTGCATACTTCGCCCCTTATTTCTTATACAGGGAAATTATATTTCAAGCATAATTATAGCCGATGTATAGAGAGATACGGAACGATATTTCGTGAAATTCTGTAATGCGACAGCGAGTAACTTGATTGATTTGCTTAAGCAATTTGATTAATTTGCAATTTCCTCTTTAGTACGTAACAGTAAATAACGACCTCGATGAGGATAACCTAGTTTCGCTGAGATATTCTAAGGGCAAATGCATTTTATGTTCAATTAAGTATCAGAGTTTATTACCGTTTCGCGTTACTTTCATTGTAGCTTAATTTTATTTCGATCTTTACGAAACTATATTATTGCCTCGATAAATATTTTTCACAATATCGTATCTAAACGTATCTGTTTAAAAAACTTATCAGTTTAATACTACGTCGATGCAACTTTACGTATAAGGTACGAAATATGCGGATTATTTTTAACAATATCCTTGCGGTTGTCGTCGCGAAAATCTTACCTCGCTGAAGAATTTAATATGACCGGAATAATTCCGGAAGAGCTTTGGTTCCGAAATTCGCTGCCGATGAAAAGAGAACTTGACTACTTCGTGCGATCGAAAATTGCTCGTCTAGAAGTTTCCCACAACGTCGGTGCGCGTCTCATAACGCTCGCCACTTCGGTGCCTCGCAAACAAATTTCTAACTCGGCATCGAGCGGTCCTGGCCCGCCATCCTCTAACTCCCTACCGCCCTGATCCAAACCAATGTATATAATAAATTTCCTTCCCTTGCCTTTCTTATTCTCGCGAGATTTTATCCGCGCGACGCTGTCAGACATTGCCTGCTAGTTTCATTCACTTTTTGAGATTATTCCGCATATCTTTGTGAAGTTAGCATGAAAGCTGCATTCTCGTAAACAGTTATAAAATTTTATATTTTGGGAATATCGAAAAAGCACATGTCGGATGTAAGTTACTCATTTTACCGTAGAAAATTGAGAATCTTGGAAAATCTCTCGAAATTACCAATTATTACTATTAATTAATTCTTATTCTCTTGCAAATTACCAATGGAGTCGCTTTTATTATTTAAGTTGAATCGCACGAGCATTTTTTAAGTAATTAACTTAAAGCGAATTTGCTCCGCATATTAGCACAGAGCATTTGCAGGATCAAAAGGATATTGAGCACTTTGAAATTTACGAGCGGTACAGACGATCAATATATATGTATATATCCTTCACCGATTCATAACTTGACGATAAATGCAAGGAAATGGTCGTTGAATGTATTAGATCGCAATAGAACATTATAATATATCGTAATGTAATGATATCGAGGCCAATAAATGTAATATCGCGTTTTTGTTAAATACAACGCACATGATTAATTATCTAACAATTAACTAATTGAATGATTCGATCAAATCATATATACGTTTACATAATTATTTTATATTATATTATTATATGTATAAAATAATGTAGTATAAAATATTTAAATGCCTATTTTTTTGCTTTTGTGTAGACGTATATATAATATATAAATGTATGATGTATATTTGAAAGGAGATTAGATTTAATTATGCATTCGCAAGACCTTGTTTATTAGATTTACAATATACATAATTACATATTTATTTGAACGAAATATTTCATCATATAATATTAAATGAATATTTAATGAAGTAATATAATTTCAACATTCAATTTTCTCTTTGAAGAATTAATTCTCAAATTAAATAATACATATTTCTGATGGCTATATAATATTTATTTTTCTTTAAAATTGAAATTATTATATTCTCTCGAGTTATATAATATTCGTGAATTTAATGATTGGCGGCAATAATATTAATATTAATAGAATATTAATATAACGCTATATAACAAATTTATTAATCACAATGCAGTATTAATTGTACAATCAATGTAGCATTAATTGATATCGTGTATTATTCTAAAAAAGAAATAAAAACTATATATTTCACGGTTACTAGTTTTCTCTAATATATGTGTAGTGTTAGAGAATAGAAAATGTTTTTTTATAAATTTATCTTTTTATTTATCTTTTTTAAGAAAATTATAATCAAATTGTAAATTTTAAATGAATATAATTATGTTCAATTACAATAATTCGATTTTTATGCATCGATGCAAATTGATATGAAATACAAGATCGTTTACAGCGCGTTTTGGTTTCTCTCATTGGACAAACTTTAAGAGAGAAAGAGATGCGCTATTTAGTACAATACATTTTTTGTTGTGTTCATTATATTGAAACTATTTTAAGCTCAAACGAGCCTTTTAACGAGTCATATATTTGCAACGACGCAACAGCTGTATAATAATCAGATTTTTTCGTCCGAATTTCGCATACATATCATCGATGCAGTGTTAACCGACACGATCGGCTCGAAATAGTTTAAAGTTCAGCGCGATTTTTATTTCCCTCCCCTTCGTCGCGCAATATTACGGCAATAAAACATTAGCAATTTATAGCCGGGTAAAGATCTTTTAGATCTTCCCTTTCATCGCTTCACAGAGGAGCCCCGTGGAATCTTTTATGCGAACACGTCTCCGTCATCAATCAACGTCGCGAAAGAATAACTCGGGAGCGTTTGAAAAATGATACCGGCCGGCAGGTAACTGCTTTACCGATGCCCTTCTTCCAACCGCCCGGAGATAGCTCAGTCCGTTGACTGATAATGGGATAGATCTAACAATCGCGCACACGCGCGCTTTACATAAAATGTAATGAGCAATTGCCATAACGTGCCGTTTAACGTAGCGCGGCGCGTTAATTTGGCGAATTTGTGCTCGACTGTACGCTCTTTTCCCGACTCGGCATCTCGCGAATCAACTCGTGCAGCAAAGGGAAATCTGTGGAATCTCATCAAATTAGTTCTCCCTAGTAAATTATGTCTCTGAAATAGCACAAAACAGCGCGAATATATATGGAGAACGTTTTTATTACCTCCTTCCTCCAACCCTCCTTCCTGTCATATCTCTCTGTTGTTATATATTTTTACCGTTCAGATGTAACGTTCAGATCATTGTTATCAGAATGTATCACATGAATTCCTTTTATAATTGCGTATATGTGTGTGTGTGTATATCCGTGTCTACACTTCCGAAATAACAGAGCGACGATTAAGATAAGGACGATGATATTAACTTAACGGTACATATTAATTTAACGCTAATCTTCTCTCTCCTTATCACGAGAACCGGAGACGATGCATATAACTCGTTATCTTTTCAACAGTCAACGTAATTTCAAACCATGATTCTGCAATTTCCGATTGCGCTTGAGAGTTTGAAAGCTATCCGTAATTCTATTGCAAATAGCTCCTTCATTGCTTTTACATATAATAAGCACGTATTTGTACAATTGTGGTAATTCAAGCGGAAATATTGTCGCGGAGATATTGAAATTAAATTCGAGATATATACACACTTATACGTATGTATATATATTTAAATTTGTATAATTTGAAAATAGTTTATGGTTTATAACTCATCGCGATTACGGATGTACACATTTTCTGCCAGTATTCTTAGTCCCATAAAAATACTTGGAAAACTTAAGAAAGACAAGAAGGAGTCACGACAGCGACTTTAATGCGAATTTGCGACCCTCTTTGCCATGCTTTGTACGGTGTAAGGGGATTGTGGCGGCACAGGAATTGTCCAAGCTGTGCTCAAAGGGTGGGTGAAATGACTGAGGGTAAAAGGGACACGAGTCAGACTAGAATTTGCTTATTACTTTTACATCGCTATAAAGAACTGGCGTGCACGCGCGATCTTTCCCTCTCTCTTTCTTCCACTTTATTTGAGCAAAATATTGTTTTCTTTCATTCTTGCGATTACGTTATCAGCGATAGAATTTTCCTATATTCAAATTCTTATATACATGATATAATACATTAAGTGGAGAAAATAAATACATTTTTCAAATGAATAATAAATACATATAAACAGATAAACACATATCGAATTCCAAATCGAATCTACTATTGTTGGCGAATAATATATCTATAATTTTTTGAAACTTATTTCAAAAAAATGTAAAATTGACACAAATATATAGAAATTTAAATATTAAAAAATATAAGCATTTAAAACACATTTAATCACATATATATTTTTATCTTATAATCGTGACAAAATTTAATAAAATTTTAAATTATTATTTATCATAAGACAATATACTGCTATACACATTGATATCTTTTTAATAATTCTTCCCGTTAAACTATTATATTGGTGGTACTATCACAATAACAATCATTTAAAATGAATAAAAAATGACTTTGTAATTAATTAAATATTTAAAATAACTTCAGAGACTATTTAAATAATATTGAAAGTTTCTGAAAAATAGAATATCTATTAACTAAATTACAAACATAATTTAAAAAATAATAAATATGATAGTAGATAAAAATTAATAAATAATATATAAAATAATATATAAATATATAATATATAAATAATGTAATATAATATACATATATACCATATATATATATATATATATATATATATATATATATATATATATATATATATATATATATTACATTATTTATATATTATACAATTTTTCTCTTCTTTGATGCATTTTATTTTTTTAATTACATTTAAATGATCGAGTCATTCGTTTAAATGAAATTATTCGTCGGTAGAGAACCGCTGGAGGCAAGTCATACCGCAGGAATAGCACCGCGCCGATGTTGCATGACTGTGTTATGCATGTAATCTATTATGTTTGAGACTTATAGAATAGCTTTCACCTTGGTGATGAACATAAAGGTCCCTATTTTGCCGTTACAAAAACTTTTCTCATCTTGCGCTTGAAGCATATTACTCCGATATTCCGATTGAACATTAGCCTCATTAATTCCCACGCTCATTAACCGCCTCCTAATTGGCGCCTAGCAGAACGCATTCGCCGGTTATATGGTCGCCGAAGCGTCGTTATGAGTTTGTGTCTATATCTTCTAGCGTTCTAATCACACACTTATCTAAGAATGTCCAACTAGAGCTTTAATTAAAATATTTGTATACACATACATATGTGTACATAACGTTTTCATTATTCTTTATTGTTTGCATTTTGCAAACTTGCATAAAAATATATTTACTGTTTTAACTTTTAGTTTAAATTATTAATTTATAAAAAGATAAATTTATAATTTAATATTGAAATTTTTTATTGAGAATCTCATAAATTTATATTAGAGATAGATTAGCAGATAGAAATTAAAACAAAACAAATCGTCGATGCGAGTAAATTAATTGTATTGTCCTATCATCGGTTTATTAGTGGACTTTCGTAAATAAAGTATTCGCAATTTATGATCGGGACGTGCCGATTCGCGAAATCTAAAGCGGGAAACAAGTGGTTCTCACATGCTTTGTTGCGCTTTTCCGCAACGTTGTGGCCGCTGAACCATTTTAATTGCCTCGAAGATCGAGACGAGACATCCTGGCATTACACTGTTTCCGGCATTGCTCACAATAGGATGATTATCACGCTTATACACGGGTGAAAAGGGCGAGTTACGGTAATGGTATCAGGGCGGCCATTGTTTCGGCCAGGGCAAGATTTTTATTTTAAATAAGCTGCATAATCATATCCTCGAAAGTGTTTTCTTTTTCGTCAGACCTTTGTTTTTGTTATTTTTCTTCTTTCCGTACTAATCCAGATAGAATACTTATACACGCTACTTACGTACGCTGTGTATTCTGTTGTATGTTATTTTTATTACAATTGTAATTTCTAGTACTATTAAACAAATAATAATTTCATGCGCGGAGATTGGAACATGCGAGATACTCTTACGTTCCCGTAACGCTTTCGCACACTCCCATAAATATTCATGAAATGGCTCGTTGCTAAGATAATTCAACTGTCGTAGGTAAGATATCTTGCACATATGCCCCCCACTTGCATAATTTACATAATTCTCTATTTAACAATGATAATTATTGTGTGTGTATGTGTGTTGCGATGAATTTTTTTCCATTTCTTTAAATTTATTTTACACGGTGCGTTATATTTTCTAATTTTTTATTTTTGTATTAAAATTGAAATGAACAACACTATTTTCAGACAATCATCATTTTATACATTAAGATTTCATTCATTCTTGGTGCCTTTGAGTCTTTTCGCATCTTACTCTCTGTCATACAAAATCGTTTATTAAAATATTCTCGGTATCTTCGAAAAGAAAATAGAGAAACGTGCGCTTCGTCGAAACCTGCTCTGGAATGGCCTTACAATGTCGGGATTACCGAGCGAGATGGATTTCGCGATCAACGAAACAACTCGGTATACAACTATACTCGATAAAATACGTACCGGTTTAAATTAACCCCGTGTGGAGAGCTTCGTTATACCAGACGCATTTCTCGAAGAGCACTGGAAATAAACATGAAAGTCGCATTTAAGGACATCGCGCGAATTATCGCGCTTCTGCGCGCATAGACTCATGCTTAAAACGACGTTTCACGATGTGACGGTAATGACAACTATAAAAGAATATGATCAATCGGAGATGCACGAATCATCTTGACCTTGCGTGAGCACCAACACCCGTGCATCGACCGCAACACGCTCGTCCGTCTCTCTCATCCGGCTGCGGGCAAGGCCTTCGCGTTTACATACATCATTTCACAGTCTCGCCCATAACCACGCCGATAATGTTGCGCGGAATGCGTATTTCGAGAATGCATGGATTTTGTTACACTTTGAATAAACTATCACGTTAAGAATAGGAGTGTATAAATTCATATTGTTTCCTTATTTTTTTTTTGCTAAATTTAATAGATGGCAATTTAAAATATATATAAAAAAATTTATAAGATATAATATATAATTTAAATATATATATATATATATATATATATATATATATATATATATTTATATTTATTTAAATTTGAAAAAAATAAAAAATATATTGAAGATAAAATATATGTGAGCGTGTTTGTGCGTGTGGATGGAATGTATAAATTGCACAAGGTTAAAGAAAAATATGAGTATCTACAGAAAAAAAAAATTGAGATAAAATTTTATTTACTTAATATATATATATATATATATATATATATATATATTAAGTAAATAAAATTTTATCTCAATTTTTTTTTTCTGTAGATACTCATATTCTTCTTTAACCTTGTGCAATTTATACATTCCATCCACACGCACAAACACGCTCACATATATTTTATCTTCAATATATTTTTTATTTTTTTCAAATTTAAATTGTAATTTAGCTAAGATTTATAATTGAAAAATAAAACATTAAAAGAATTATTCGATTTTTGAATTTATTTGTATATTTACCATAATAAATATATTTTAATATTAAAATATACTTTGATGTGAATATAATTGAAGCATTAGGACGATAATTTTTAAAAAATTCTACGGTTATGATAATCTATGATGAAGGAAAAAGAGAAATGAGAGGAGAGAAAAAGAGAGAGAGAAAGAGAGAGACAATCGCTGCGCGTAGTTGAATATACTCTTTGCATTTGATATAGTCAGACATTTCGGCTGAATGCGAATTCAAAGGTATTCGCCTAAATTTATTTTCAAATGGAATCCTCTCACTAAAGTCATCTTTTATTTACGCCTGAATAACTATAATACCGTGAATCCACTGTCCTCATAGATCGTTAATAACAATTTATATTCAGAGATGTACATTTGCATAACGATATAAATGATTAAATCTTGATATCTGCGTCATATAATTTTTTTACATAATATTAGAGTAACAAATACACACATACGCAAACACACGCATAATTTGTAATATAAATATTTCATAACGCTCCATTTTTCTAACAAATGCAAATATTATATATATATATATATATATATATATATATATATTTTTTTTATGGAAGAAACATGTTTCAAATTAGTTGATGGAATATAAAGAAAAAATTTACTGTCGGTTTTAATCTGAAATTCTACGCGAGTATTGATTGCTGAGCTCGCTGCTGCAATTTCCAGTGTGGACGTTTCGTATCAGTTTCACGAGGTTATTGAATTAAAGAAGCAACCGCGCTCGATCCCTCTGTTATTGTAGTTCTCAGCAAGACTTTCATAGGAACGAACGTCATGCTGCTGAATACTCCATCTAGGAGTAGAGAGATTGAATAAAATTTATATAAATATATGTGTAATTTCGTTTAATTTTGTTAAATGAATATATGTATACGTTATCGTTTTATTATTAATTAATGAAATGCATCATACGTATTTAATTACAGTCTATGGAAAGAGATGCAAAATTTGATGACACTAACCGATACATTTGGTTTCATTCCGATCGCGATATTTCTCGACCGCGTTATATCAGCAAATATCTATATAATATATTAGCATGAGTATTAATTTAATTAATTTCGAGCGATCCGATTATTCCGAGGATTTATTAGCAAATTTCTGAGTAATTTTAATAATTTGATAGCGTATTATAAACTGGTCTTTGTGGCGCGACGTAAACATGAATTAATCGATAAAGCCCGGCGTTGGATTAAGGACACGGCGAAGGACTGCAATCAATTATGTTTAATCGTCCAGCGTTTCTCCTACGGTTTAATGAAATACATATCCAGTTACTTCGTTAATCCTCTGTATTACGCAACATAGAGATAGGGGTTGCGTATACCCATAGCGTGTTGAAATGCGCGTCCCACGAAAGAACGATTTTTTTTAGCGTCGCCTTCTTGGCGCGCTGTATCGCTGACAAACCGGTGTTTGCCGTTTAACATTTATTGGATTACCAGGGTTATCGTATTATCTATATATGTTGGGAAAATGGCGTCATATAAATTTAGATTAAAATAAAAAATATATGGTCAAATATTTTTGTGTGCACGCCCGTATGCAATATTTGCATACTACACGGCAATACTTGGAGCTATATATAATATGCAGCGGGACGAAAAAGGCGAAAGGCCAAATGGTGCGAAAGAGAGGAACGGAAGGGACAGAGCGATAGAGTGAGCGAGTGAATGAGTGAGAGAGGGAGAGAGAGAGAAACAGAGGAGGGAGCCACGAGGCTGCATCGATCCAGAAGCACCGTGTGTAAACCATCGAGCATAATCAAATTCCTTTTAGCTCGAGTTCGTACGCGATATACCAAGATGGTTCTGTTTTTATTCAGAATAGTCGAATCGTACAAAAATTCGTTTATCGTTCTAGAATTAAGATTCGACTTTTGTTACGACGAGACGACGAGTCTCCGTTATGCGCACTTCAATTGCTGGCCTGGTTTAATTGTCTCGTTTAGCAGTAATTTTGCTGTCTCTAGTATATGTTTCGGACGCGAGAGAAATTACAATTAGTATCGGCGCAAGCTAAAGAACAATCGAGATTGTTAGTCTAGAATTTTTACGTTGATTTTTATGAACTGTATTTTCGAGAATTATCTTTCGAATAGCTCGCAGTTTTCTAATAAACATAATTTTATCTTATATCTTCATATCTTAACAATAAAGAAATGTAATAATTAATATAATTGAAAATGTTTATTTATTGTGTTTAATAAAAATACAAATCGAATGTAACTCTATCGAATAATTAATCGTAAGTGTGTCTAATACATAATTAATCATAAAATTAAATCAATCAATTATGTAGCTAATTAATATTTATAATTATTGATTTTTATAAAAATATATTTCTTTGAATATGGATATACGAAAAACAATTAATATTATGTTACTTTGAAATAAGAGAAATAAAATTCTGTCGCATGTTAATAAAGTAATAGATATTCACTTTGGGCTTGACATCTGCGAGCAGTGACTACACGCGGGTCGATGAAATATGGATCGGAACTTTTGGGTCACCCTATATTTCCTGAAAGCATACCATTGGCCCATCTACTACTGCGTGCTCCAGGGTTTAATCTAACAGTGATTTATGCTTCCCAGCGGCTCTCAATAACGCTGATTCACATTACTTGCTGTTGATTCAGATTATTTCTATCGATTCTCTCTTTCTCTCGCTGTCAATGCGTTTATTTTTTCAGTTTTGCAAAAAACCTTTCGGTCCCGATAACGATTTATTATTATCTCTAATTGTGTTTGTTCGCCTCTGAGCGATGCATTGAATTCACATTAGCATTGTTACGATTGTATTATAAAAATGTTTATATTTTACCTTGTATGGTTAGCTTTTAAAAGAACAAATATACAATGTGGATAAATAGATGCAAACTTTTGATATTCGAAACTTGCATGTTATCAAAAAGTACACGGCGCAAGAGTATATTTGTCTCTTGTTACACGAGAGAGATATTTATTTGGACGAATATAATATTATCATCGTTATTCTCTCGCAATACGGTTGAAAATTTTTGAAAATTTTATTATACATATTGTTATTATTTTATTATACATATTTTATAATTTCACTATTTCATCAATCTGGTTTTAATTATCAATATATTGCGTATGTTGCTTTTTCGATGCAAGTTTTTTTAAATATTAAAATTGATGCTTCTTTTCATTTTATCTCGAAATTTCTCGTTATTTATATAATTAGTTTTGATTTTCTACAATATTTGTCAAGAAATTGACCACCACTGCGTCGAGATGCTACATATCCCCGTTCTGCGTATGAATGTGTTATGTACGCTCGGCGAATATGTCAACTGCAGTATCGCGGATTTATACTGGACTCTGATTCTTCGTTTGTTTTTTTTTTCGTTATTTTACAATTACTCGTTTGTATGATAAAATTTATGCGCTTCGTAACAAATACGGAATACAATTCAAACGGGAATAAAAAACGCAGGCCATTATTTAATTCGATAGCGCTTTGCGGGAATGTATTCATTATCAACGGCCGAGTGATCGTCACGAATTTTAATTTGAGATTATTATTTTGTAATTATGTCTTGCGTCTACACGACTCTAGTTGTAGGTAACTCGGAAAACGATAAGAGTAACAGGCGCGTCATAACACAAAAACATTTTTATCGCCAGTTGAAACTTGAACTGAGCTCTTCCGATATATGCATATCTCTCTCTCTCTCTTTCTTTCTCTATTTAAAAACACTTCTTTATTTAAAAGACACTTTGAAATTGATTTTAATTTCAATTAATTATTAATTATTAATTATTAATTATTAATTATTAATTATTAATTATTAATTATTAATTATTAATTATTAATTTAAATATTTTAAACGTTTAAAATATTTAGTAAAAAACGAGATATATTACGCAGATAAATACTCTAGTGACTATGGTAAAAATATAATAAAAATATATGATAAAATATATATAATACTTCTCCTCTGTTTATACGTTATAACATATGTTTGTAAAATTAGATCCAATAGCTGCGTATAATGCAAAAGGTCATTTACAGACTAGAGAGAAGGTTGCGTGACTTCGTTATTTTAAAATACTTGTTACGATACATTATTAAACCTAAAGAGAGAAAAATGAATATCACTGTGTGTGAGATTATACTATAAAAATACCGAACGTTAATAGATATAATAAAATATATAGCACGTACAACGTAATATAAAAATAAAATTCTTTTTTCAGTTTTTCTATATATTGATTATAGATTTCTATTACAACTCTTGTAACTGCTTATAATTTAAATTTACATGAAAGTTTCAGATCTATACTTTTTTTCTATTTTTGTTAAATTTTCTTTGAAATTTAATTATGCAGTTTGCATAACTTCCCTCCTATCGCTCCTATCTGCGCTCCTCGTATTGATAATTAGCATTATCTAATCTTAGCCTAAGCCTTCAACTTCATTCTCCCCTCTTTTACTACGTTTAGTAATACGAAACATTGTTGCTTGTAATATCTTATTGATTTTCTAGAGTTTCTAGTTAGTTTTGTAATGATGTAGTTGATACTTTAATATAGTTAGTATATTGCATTTTTAAGCACTTATTTCTCTCTCTCTCTCTCTCTCTCTCTCTCTCTCTGCCAAGTTTTTATATATATTTTTATATTAACATCCAATTTCATATTTCTCTATTCCTAAAAGCATATTTCGTTACATTTCAAAGAGCTAATTTCAACTAATTAAAACTGCAAAAGCTTTTTACAAATTGCATTAAAAATTTTAAATAAAAATATCAAAACAAGTTATTAATTTTCAAATATGCTCTAATAATTTTATATTAATATTAAATACTGAGAGAAATTTTCTCTCTTGAAAAATTATTCTTCCCAATATAACTGCCGTGTTCGATTTCTCTACAATGAAAACAGGTGCTTATACTCTTTACATATGTATTTACGTACAGCAAGTTTGCGGATTGATAGGTTATCGGTGTGTTTAGGACGCGATTGAATCGCCATAGCAACGTCAGAATACATTTCCACTTTGATTCAACGCGCAACTGCGATGTCACGACGCACTCGTATGTGTGTATCGCTATACAGTTGAACTCTAATCGGCGCAGCGTGGCACGTCGTTGCATTCGGCCGCACGGATGCAGCCACGTGAGGACAATCATAATGACACTTCTACGCTACGCTTCTATACGCGGCTACCGTTTCCCGTGCGAAAGGCGGAAGACGCGAATCGGAAATGTGAAAGC
The DNA here is from genome assembly GCF_025532165.1 of Camponotus vicinus. Lineage (NCBI taxonomy): Eukaryota > Metazoa > Arthropoda > Insecta > Hymenoptera > Formicidae > Camponotus > Camponotus vicinus. The sequence continues at coordinate 6,472,708 of NW_028141945.1, read as the reverse complement.
TCGTACGGTTCCATTTATTAAACTTTATTTTATTGTAACAATCTCTCAATATAAGGAGAGAAACAATTTTTACAGAAAAGAATTATGATTTACATATATATATATATATATATTAGAGTTTAGATTATTATTTTGTTTCTTATAATGTTTAAAGGAACAGATGACTACAGAGATTAATTATTCACGACAGATTCGCGATAGTGAAATAAAATTTTGATTGAACTCTATATGATTTTTTGCTTTTATTTCAAACAGCAAAAAATATAATAAATAATTCAATAATGACAAACACAATACTTAAAAGATTGACAGAGACAAAAATAAAAGCAAATCGAATTTAATAATGTATTAATATGACTTGCCATTTAATATGCTTTAATAATATAAGTATATTTGTGTATGTAAATGCTTGTAAAAATATGTTTTGATCTGTAATACGAGTTATTAATATTTGTAATATGTTTACACATTTTAATATAATATTAGATTCTGTATATATGTCTTATGCATATGTGCTGCATCATGCCGCATTTTCGCATGTCATAGAGTGAATATAAATTATAATTTTTACAATAATTTAAAAAGAATGAAAAACACTTTTTTATGAAAACGATTTTATAGAAATGACTCATCAATTTTATTGCTAAAGCGTCATTGCTATAATGATCCAATGACATCTTATACTAAACTCTCACATTTTGTACATTATTAAAAGTTAAAAAGCGATTTCGTTTAGTTGTAGCCAGAGTTACGGAGATTTTATACAATAGAGTTACGGAGATTTTATACAATACAATAGAGTATATACGATGGCACAAAATACGTCACATTTTCGACGAACAAGTTTCGTGCAATAAGTCCAACTTTTCGCAAAGTACTTCAACTTCAAATCGATATATTTATTTCGCACGCGCTGTCTTATCGTCGACAATGTTAAATCCGCGACTTTGCAAACTTCAAGATTGAATTACATCAGGTTTGACAAAAAATCACGATCGCCGGCGTCGCGGACGCGAACAAAAACAATCGATCGGCGAAATCGTGCTCGGCAAATCGATTAGTCGTGTCGTGAAATCCGAAATCTTTCGCGGGCACTCTCGGGAAATCGTCCGTAATAAATCGACTAAAAGTGGAGAAAATTCGCCTCGCGTCGGTCGGAATAATGATGTAACCGAGGTTACTTCTCTTCCCCCGAAACGAAAAATTTTCTATCCAATGAGGAATATTCAAAAGCAGGAGAAACGTAATAAAAATTTCAATCTGTGAGAATAAAAAAAGAAGCAGAATAATGTAGGACTAATGCTACTTTTAGAAATGTCTATTACTTTTACATATAATTTTATATATTTTAGAAAACTCTCTTAAAATATATGTTTTAAATGTGAAGAATTTTAACGAATTTCTTAGGAAAGCTTATTTTCCATCAAGTTTGTTCGTCTTACACGATATCTTCAATCGTAGTTTTTCGCGTGCCTTTGCCTGAAAGGTTTGTTTTTAGCATCGAAATTCCCCTAGACATGAAAAAGAGATAGAACGAGTCGGTGTGCAGGATAACATAGTGATGGGATCAAGCGTGATTTAAACGGTACTGAGATTTTTTTCGATTTGACATTGATACGGAAGGTCAATTGCGGTCTCGAAGATCGCAACCCTCTTTTCCATGAGATTAATCCCTGGTAATTCAAAACTGCTTCATAACTAAAGCTAGAGATGTAAATAGAAAAAAAGACATAAATAGAGCACAATTTTTTTCATAAAATATGATTTTTTTGTAAAAAAAAAAACAAGCCTTGTTTTCAAATTTTTGTTTCTTTTCCAGATATTTAACATCTTTATATTTTGATTATTGCAAATTGATATTTCATTATTTTTGATTTTTTAGATGATAGAATTAATTTGAATTAATCACTATTTCAAATATAAATCACATTCCACACACACACACAATTGGTTATATAATTATATAATTACTACTTTTAATTATGTAAATTCTCTAAAATTATAAATCAAAAGTAAACTTGAATGAATTGTGTCTTTATTAAAAAGAAAGGTATAATTTTGTAATGTTTAAAAATTTATTTTGTCACTATTTTAATATAATTTTTAAAAAACGAATTATATTTTTAATTTATTTTTTTTTTATTTTCAATTAAATATATATAATAAAAATTTATTATATATATAATAAAAATTTTTATTACATCTAAACTGAAAATTATCCATGTTTAATGTAATTTATCTCATTAATTCAATAAAATTATTTTTAAAAAAAAGAGATTAAAAATGTAGTTTTAGTTTTTTTATTTTAACAGAAATATACAAAGAAAAATAATATTATACTTTAAAAAATAATGAAAAAAGAGAAAAAATTTTTTAAATAGAAAAACGTTTTTTGACGTTTATTTTCTATTAAAAAAACGGTTTTTTTAACTAGAGCTTACTGTGAATTATTTTAACGTTTCATTGCATCTTAATAGCGTAATTTTATTATCGATTCGCTTGTTTAAAATTACTTTTAGTGCGATTCTAGAATAACAATGTTATTCTAGAGCAGTTAAATAATTAGTTTACGTTAAAATATTTTTAAAATGTATTTTCATAATTGCTATCTATTATATTAATACATATAAAAGAAAATGCAAATCTCTCTATTATATTTTATATTTTGCACAGTAAATTGAATCCATGAAATTATTTCGAGCGAGTAATTATGATTGACATTTTTCGAGAATTCGAAATTTAATATTATTATCTAATAATACATATTATTAGAATAGAAAAATAAAATTCAAGATCGTTTTTCGTCTATTTCTTAAATGAAAATTACGCCTTGACAACTTTGAAGGGTGTTTAATGTTGCACGAGGAATTAACGGGAAGTGATGAAATGCGATGCGAGCGTGATTCAATTATTAGATCGGACAGCGATTATTCTAACGTCCGTCGATGGCTTTCGACGAGAGAGCCGCTTGTGAATCGATTGAAAATTACAGCTCGGGAATTGGATCGGGCCCATCGCTAGCGGTTCGGTAGCCGAGAGGGAAAGAGATGAGAAACACACGTCGGGGAGAAGCAGAGCGAGCGAATAAGTGGGGACGACGGAATGAAACGCGTGGTGGGACGAGGGCGAGGGTGCGCGGAGACAGGAGAGGGATGGTAAGGGAAGGGCGGCATGAAACAAAGACAAGGGGAGCAAGAAAGGGGTTGAGGGGGAGAGAACGAAAGGGAGGACGACGATGGAGAGAGACGATAGAAGCCGACCGGTAGAAAGGTATAGTAGAAGGGAAACTACTATTGGAAGAACTCTCAGGGCAAGAGAGGGAGGAAGCATAGTGGTAGTGGAAAGGGGAAGGGGAGGGTGAATCCGCGGGGTTGGAGGAAAATACAACACGGACGAATACACACACCAGAGAGCTAAAAGATGAAAGTATAACCCGGGCAACAGTGGCTCCCAAGCCAAATAGAACATTATGTCACGTATAAATAAAGCCGTTTCCCAACTTTGGCTCGATAGATATTGCAACGCCAATAAATTATCTTCCGCTAGCTACCGTATAAAATCGCCCTGGGCGTGTACGAGGTAAATCACGCTTCGTTCGGCGCGTTGCACAATTACCGAAAGAGTGTGTCTTTCTTACGGCGCGCGGGTTTTCACTCGTGCGGAAAATTTATCGGATTATACACAGAGTCAGTGGCCATAGAGAAAAAGAAGCCATGCTCGGGAAACGCGGGAAAAATTATTTTTGTTCCTGTTAAAATTAAAAGCTTCGACAAATTAAAGTATACATTTATATTATATAATTATTATTTATTAAATAGATAAAAGTATCGATAAAAATAAGTATATAGTTAATTAGAGAGTGCAATGAGAGGCTCATATGATATAAATCAAAAACACAAAACAATAAAGGCAAAGAGCCCTAGACACAGGTGGAAGGGTGTGAAAAAATTTTTTATCAAATTATAAATTGTAATAAATTGTATTAAAAATATACAGTTATATACACAACTCTTCGCATAATACAAATTCGACATACAAAATATTATTGTGACAAACGTTTCGACTTCATCCAGGTCCTTTTCAATGTCGACAAGTTAAATTGAAAAATTTACAAAATAAGAGCAAATTAAGTCAAGAAAAAACAGTATAAAGCAGTATAAAATGCATTTTGAAAAGAATAGTCAAAGCAACACAAATAATGTCCAGAGTGGTACAAAGAGCAAGAAAATCAATATAATAAAAAAGAAAAAATAACTTGTTCACTTCAATGGATGAAGTCGAAACGTTTGTCACAATAATATTTTGTATATTAAATTAGAAATTTGTAATATGCGAAGAATCGTGTATAACTGTATATTTTTAATACAATTTAAAATTTGGTAAAAAATTCTTTCACACATTTCCATCTGTGTGTCTAGGGTTCTTTGCCGTTATTGCTTTGTGTTTTTGAAATATATAGTTATTCGAATAATTATTATTATTTTACTTTCTCTCCCTTTGTCTCGCACATGTATTCACGATGTTAAAAATAAATGGATAAAAATGAATAGAGATAATTTTTCATAGAATTATTACTTTGTGTCAGAGAGAAAAATAAAAAATTATAGATAAACAAATTTATATACGCATAACGCAGACCACATCGAGTCATTTACATGCGATATAATATCGTTCAAGTTGCGTAAGTGTTTGAACTCTGCTCAAATGAGTGATAATAATTTATGCGTTTAATGCGAAAAGCAGATGCATACGGGGCAAGTAGTAAGTCAAACTTGGCGAAAATGACATCGCTCTGAAAGCGCAGGCGAACAATTAAATTATCGTGGAGGCGGAGTAGATAACGATGCACTCGAGGGTGCAGCATAAACCACGGGTTATGTGTCACGTGGATTATGTGTATACATATATATGTATATATGCATTTCATATAGTTGGAGGAAAGGAGAGACTGTTACGCTCTCTCGTCCTGACACGGTTGTATATATCTCTCCGTGAAAGCTCGCGCGAAAGTTCCTGGCATTCTCACGTAGAGTCGCTACCTCTCGATTGAAAGTCGGTAAACGCGACAAAAGCCACATTGCGAATAGGATAGGTAAGCGTAGGTGTCCTGTCGAGAAAATTCCTGCTGAAATCGCGAATTTGGACGAATTCTCGCTCGCGCGATCTCTCGATCTTGATTTATTTGCGCGATTTATTTATCGGACGATAAAACACGCAGAGAAAAAAGACCTTTTTTCTCTCATTGAACAAAAATTTTATTAATTACGCAATCGCAGATATTAGTTGTCACATTTTCTGCAACATTGTATCGATTCTTGATAGCAATTATATATCTTGGGATAAAAATTTTCGCGACAAGCTATATTAAATTGTTATAAAATAAAAATACGATAGCTTTGGAATGTTCTCATATATTTGTTAGTTGTCATTAATAAATATAAAAACCTATCTTGTGTTTCGATGCATATTTTTCACAGACGATGAGACAATATCGATAGCAGATACATAGATTATTAATAATAAATTAAATTAATTTTTCTCCGATTAATATTGCTAATTTTGATTATTTTTTTTATTCTCAGGATGAGGTGCTGACGATATCGGAGAAGGTGGTTGTTCGTGTACACGATCTCGTCACGTGGCTTTCGCCCTCGTTGGAATGGTCATGGGGTCGAGAGGTGTCTTATCCGACGACCCCGACGTCGTCTCCGGAAACCAGCCCGCTGCGATACGAAATGCCGCAGCCGCAGGTGCTAACGGACCCAGGAATCGACTTCTCGGATGTCGATAAGCAGCAAAAGGAGTACGAGAGCAACCTGAACTCTTCGAGGAGATTGGATTGTTTCCAGACGAAGGTGGTGGTGCTCTCGTATCCTAGGTATTGCCGTTACCGAGCACTCCTACGTCGACTCGAGGGCGCCGAGCCTTCCTGGCTGTGTTCGTCTATCGCAGCCGCGTTAGGAGGCTTCACCACGACCCCCGGCACCAAGGTACTCTTCTGCCGAGACACCTTCGACTATCCTGATCTCGAAACTCACGAGCTACTGTGTAATCATTTAGGTATGTACGATTATCGATCATTTAATTTGAATTCAATTCACGATTCGATTCGCAAGGAAAATATCAATAAGAGAATTTGCTTCGATTTCTGTCATATCTCTATTTTTATACAATTGTAGATAACACAATACGTCTTGTAAAAATATTGTCATACGATCGGAAAATAATTCTTTTCAAAATAGTAAAATATGTACGATAATTTTTTTATTGCTTGTGTATAATTTTTGAAAATTAAAAAAAGTACTTGTGTAAAATAAAATATTTATTCGTGTTATAACTGGATATTTTGAGAAACTTGTGTATGTGCATTTAACTTATAAAATGTTTGTAATATATATACACATACGTGATCTGAAAGTTTACTTACAATCTGTACATGTTATATACGTTTATATTGATATACATAGCGTGTTATCTGTTGTTTTATTATTAAGCTTATTTACTTTTATTTATCTTTCGAAATGACATGAAATATTCATGAAAATACTGATATCCTTTTGACATTAAGATTTCATAATCTCTTACCCTTTTTCCTTTCAATTGAAATTATTAGAAATAACTAATTAATAGAAATAACTATTAATCATTGTTTTATTTATATTGTAAAGATAAATTTTCTTGAAAACTTTGCGCGGTTAATAAAGATTTTACTTTGTATACTTTTTTTTTCATGAGAGAGAGTTGTGTTTCTTCATCGGTTATATTATAATTTGGAGTGAAAATCTCTTTATTTGGAAAGGTTTTTTTGTATAACATCATTTTTTGTTGTAAAAAATCGATAACTGACATGAAAGAAGGAAAAAAGATATATTAATATTATTACGAATTAAATGCACTAATACGGAGAACGAAATTGTAAAGCGAAGAAAATTTCAATCCATCAATTTGATTAAATATTTCAAATCTCTCCAACTTTTCATACACACACACACAAAGTAATATAATAAATTAATATGAATATAAAAAAATAGATCTTTTATATATTTTAATAAGTATCGTCAAATTATATATATAATTAATATTTTCATTTAATATAATATAATGAAGCATAAAGCTCTTTTTCTTTAATATCTGTCAAAGTTTCGCATGCGAAAAACTCGTTACATATAAATTTATCTCTCTTCTTAAATATTAAATTATCAAGAAGGAATATAGAAATCTGGAAATATAGAAAAACGATCGAAAAGCGAGTAATGTTATTTTCCATTCGTTTCTCTCTCTCTATTTTTTTGGAAGAAACACAATAGCTAATACGTACACACATATACATTCACACAAAGAGATGCCGATTGCAAACATACCGCGACCTTAACGACAGACGAGGTATTGAAGGACCTAGTCCGGGAACTAGTCCGTGCCGGCGCTGAAAAAAAAACTGACTTTGCGGTAAACTCGTTTCATTGGGCCGCGCGCGCGATGCCGGGAACAATCCCGCAGGATGTAATAGCAGATAAGGCCCAAGCGTCACGAACGGTATCGAATGGTTAAGCTAGATCCCATTGTCAGTGAATCCGTCGCCGACGCTCACATTCGTTGTTTTCACGCATCGATCGCGCGTAAGCGAGACAAACGAGACAAGCGAGGCGAGTGCGCGACGCACGACACGCATGTCCCTGCGCTCGTGACGATTCACGTGCGCTTGCGTTCGAATCGGTTGATCGAAAGAAATCGTCGCGTAGTGTATGTACTCTACGTTCGTATCGCCGGCGAGGAATGCGCCTTTTGCAATTTTGTTTGTTCGTGATCGCCAAGTATTTTTTTTCTTTTTTTTATCGATCTAATTCGACGGATTGTTATTCTTGCGGTATCGTTCATTGTTATTCGACGAGCATAATGTAACCAATATTGTGTCGTATGTGTGTGTATATGAGAAGTGTAAATTATATACAGGCTGACGAAGATAACGCGAATGAAAATCGCGCGATCTAATTGATTTGTGTTATATTGACTCGACTCGTGGAAAATTTCCAAAATACTGATTATTATAGTCAAGAGATAAGAAGTTACATTACGAATTTATCAGTTCTTGGCAGTGCAAATTATCCTAACAGCTCGACGACAAAATTGCCTCGTCGTTTGTTTTATTTGTGTCGCTCGTCGTATTTTCACAAAGTCTATATTTTGTTGTCCATACATTATTTAAACTGTTGCTATTATCCGTAAATTATTACGATTGTCATCCGATTCTCAATAAGTATATCATCGCAAGTAATTGGAACTTTACAATTAACACAATGGCCATCGTAATGAAAATTCGGAATAATCGAGTAGTCTATCTAAATATACCCGGTAAGAAACAAGAATAAAATATATTTTGTAAGAAAATTGCTAAATGAATCTCGTGTTCTCATATCGATTTTGTTAAACATGCATGTAATATACATGTTGTCAACGTAATAAACACACGATTAAGATCTGTTTTTATACGATACCAAATTAGATATAAAATTAAAGTAGCAGTTTTGAGTTGTGTTAAGTATACACATAAAATATACAAGTTATTTTTCAACAAACTATTTTAAAGCATTTAGAACGGTCGTCTTATATATTTTTCTTTACTTTTGCTGAGAGAGTCGAATATATTATTGTTATTATCGATTCAATGCTAATATGATTATTGATATGATGTTTTATATTCTAGAATTATTGAACTTAATTAAAATGGTGTCAATATACACTACGTTTCACGTAACATTTTACTTTATTCTATATAAATAATATATATCGGGTATCATGAAATAAATCAAAACGATTGTAATTTTATAAATATTCTTTATAAATAATGATCAATACGCACGAATCAATGGAAATTGCACTTTATGCTTATGATTTTATAACATAGTTGTTCATAATATGTTGTAAAGAACATTATTAAATAGTTATATTAATAAAGTTTCGTATGATCGATCGCGTATTATAAATGGTGTTACGAATTTTTGAGGCATTTCGACGTTCTAATCTGTTTATCAATAACATTGTTTCGCATCGAAATAGATAAATATTTCTCGACCTTGTAACCATACACTACTATGAAATATTCAACCCAAATATTCACGTGTTCTTACCATGCTTTACTATTGTGCGTTTACGATTATTACCTTGAAACAGTTATATTTCATGTGAAATACGTCTGCTTAAATTTAAAAACATTACTATCTATAATATAAACAAAATATTACATATACATAAATATATGCTAATTTAAAAATTATTTTTCATCATTGAGTGACGTAATGTAATTTGCCATTTTTATCGAAACAATTATTAATCGTCCGTAATACGAAATATTTACGCAGCATTTAAAATTGCTGATTAACTAGTCTTTTTTTCTATCGAGTCTTAAAAAAAATCAACATGTATAAACAAAGAATGCGGCGTTAGATACGCAAATCTCCGAGCGGAGGAAAGAGATAGGCGAATCTTGACGATGATTCAACATGTTTATCCGTGTTTTTTCAGCACCAAAATTAAAAGGCAGACCACGACGAAAACGTAAAAAGCGCAGCGCTTCGCCGGGCGAGTCTTCGAACGAGAGCGAAGCCTCGGTGGCATCAACGTCGAGGAGCACACCGGCGAACACTAGCACCAGCCTAGTTATACCCACGGTCGGGAGGCCGCCCTCTTCCGCGGTACGGCGGAGCGAGAGGAAGATCACCGCGGAGGAAAAGAAGTTTATCACCGACGTGCAGAGTTTTATGAACTCTCGGGGTACGCCGGTCGGAAAGATGCCACTGCTGGGCTACAGGCAGAGTCAGTATCTTGTTATTTTTCCTCGGTATCCGATGACCGGTCTTGCCACCGGAAGACCAGATCGATTTTTCCAATGTTTCGAATTTCATTTCGCGCGATTTGATCGTCAAACTGCAGAAAGCTAATATACAGCAGGGTTTCCTTCTTGCAAAATCGAAATTACATTCGCCCCGTGTTTACAATTTTAACGACGATTTTAAAGGTGCTTTCTTATCCCTAGTCGATCTGTTCCTGTTCTACACGAAGGTGCAAATGCTCGGTGGTTACGATTCCGTCAGTGCTGGCCGTCTTTGGAAAACTATCTACGACGACATTGGCGGCAATACGGGTTCCACGAGCGCGGCGACTATTACACGAAGACACTACGAAAGGTAAAATGTTTTAATAAATATTCAATAGATTGTTATATTTCTACTCGAGCATTAATATTTCTACGATTAATATCTGTTTATTTCCTACATCGTAGCAATTTTCAATGTTTAGATCGTGTATGCGCAATGACAAGAGTTTTCTTGCAGATTGTTATTGCCTTACGAAAGGTATCAACGAGGCGAAGAGACAAAAGTAAGACTGAATCACGGACGACGTACCAAGAGTATGAGCGTGTTCGAGGATTCAGATATCAAGGAAGAACCTAGTGATTCGTATCCATCGGAAACATCACCGCCCGTAGAAGCAATTTCCGTGACCACAATATCACCTTTGCAGCCAATAATATCAGCAGCAACGGTAAATGGCGTTTTAATTTAACCAATGCACAAAAGTACACAAATATATCTGTGTCACATTTCCTACGTATCTTATATTTGGCACAAATTATTTATATTATCTCCTGTACTTTCAGACTCTCCTCTCGAATGAGAAACCTAAAACAGAATCCGGCAAGACGTCTTCGTTGCGTAGCGTACGAGTGAAACCGGAACGTCTAAAGTCCCTGAATACAATAATCGCCAATAGCGCGACACCTTCCAGCCAGCAAGCTAGCCAACTGCCAAGTCCACCGCCATCCTCCAATACGTCTATTTCGACCCCGAGCAGCACACCTTCCACAACGCCGACGAATGGTACCAGTAATAGTCAGAGCGTCTTGGAGAGACAGCTCAACAGTCCTTTGATATCCCAACAAGTTCCACCATCGTGTTCGCCACCGGGCTTGCCCGTGACCAGCGTAGCGACGAATGCGTCGACGGTCGTCACTTTAACACCACCGCCGGAGAAAGATATGAAGGAGATTAAACTGGATCCCAAGCAAACGACTCTATTGGCGCAGGGAAAAGAGAATATACCGTTGTTCGGCGGCGAGAAATTCACGGAGAAGACGATTGTACCGCCGGTCTGCAGATCGCCCGAAGTGATCGACCTCGAAAATGAGAGCGATACGAGTCGGGATAAGATAATCATTCCTAGCTTTAAGAAACGCAAGCTCGAGATTCTTCGCGAGGGCGGTCTCGAAGTCACCGCCGTTGATCTGGATGCGCGGCCGAGCGTGATCCAAAGCAGCGTCGCCACATCACCGCAACAGACGCCGCCGCCGCCGCCGCCGTCGGCTATGAGGTCCACCGAGGAGAAACAACCGTCGATCTCACCGTATCCGATTCCAGCCACGCCCAACTCCATTCCTAAATTAATATCCGTCACCGTGACGCCCGACATAGGACACATGCTGCCGCAGGAGCATCAGAATCATCAATCGCGAATTCCAGTGGGCAAGCAACAACCGGTTCATCACAATAATAATAATAATAGCACGATGAACAACAATAATGTAACGAACAGTCGGGTGATAAATCTCGGTAATTCGAACAATGCTGCGCTGTTGCAACTGTATGCAAACGCGAACGTTGTACCACCGATTTCGGCAACGATTCCGCAGCAGCCAAATAATCGCATATTACCAATTCCGAACGGTAGGCTTGTGCCGCCTAAAGTAACGCAGTCGAGATCGATATTCATGCATAACGAGAAAACAGTTTACGGAAATCCCAAGGATATTCTTATCTCTCCGAAACATCGCTCGGTGCATCCGCATCAACAGTCGCAGCAACGCTCGCAATATTCGCAAATGAGCAACGACATCGGACAAGGAGGTGTTCTCGATCTTACGCAAAAATCCAACGAGAAACCCACGTTTCCCAGGCCCAGTCTAGAAATAGTCAGAGTACCTGTAGTGCCGAGGCCTAATCCGTTAAATCTGGAAATGCGAAATTTACCCGGGGCTAAGGACAAACAAACGTTAGATAGATCTTCCGCTGATTGTTCGAAGCGAGTATCCTTCCCTCCCTATCAGAACGTAATCGACAGTCGAACCATCGCTTCGAACAACCTCGAGATTACTCTCGTAAATCCCAAGCAGAAAAACAATCATCATCCAAATACACCATCTCACGTCCAAATACCGAGTCCACCTAATAAAAGTAACGCAATAGGGACGATCGGTAGCGCGCAGAGAAGGCAACAACAGCATCAAGTAAATGGAAAGTATGCGGCGAGAAACGAGCCGATTTCACCGTATACGCCGAGGAAACCGAGTCATCCCGTCATACCTAACGTACCCAACTTGAATCATCTAAATCACAGTGGAAATTCGTTTCCCAGAATGCAGGCAACGACGATGCAACAACAACAACAAATGAGCATCGACAGAAGGAAAGCGGCCGCAGAGGCCGGCAGGGATCATCAGCATCGGAGAATTAGCGAGAGCGAGAAGTCGTCGTTGGCGGCGCAACAGCAGCAGCAACAAGAATCTAGGCAAAGCGAAGCCGGTCGACGGCACAGTTTACCCAGCATACCGTCGGGTTTTGTGCCGGCGGTACCGCAAAACAACTCTGCCGCATTCCCATTGCCACAATTGTCAAACACGCCTGGCAAATTCCTACCGATTCTGGACCCTATGTATTACTCAGCGTTCTACAACGGCTTGTTTCCGCCACCGATTCCGCCCACGGCCGCTGCTGCCGCAACGTCGTTTCTACCGCCGGAATTTAGCGCATATTACAAGGAATTACTAGTTTCCTCGCAACCAAGACTGACGGGGATAACGGGGCAGCCGCCGTATCAACAACCGGCCGCCCCAACGTCTAAATAGACAATGGGATCTCAACATGTAGGGTTTCCGGTATAGCGAGGGATGCTTCGATTACTATAGAGAAACGTGGATCCGTCGGATTTGTTTCGCTGTCGAAACGTATATAGCGCGTACGAAGCGCGATTGTATGGATAAAAGTGATGTTAGCACATTGAGATTATCTACGTTCAGTTATGTTGTTTTTTTCATTCGATTAACAAACTGTAATTATTCACAGTGTTCGTTCATAATAGAACAAAAATTTCAAGTCCTTCAAAATTTCGTGCAAAGATAAAATAATATGTCGACGGATTAATTACGTAATTAATTACAAGTATTTCTGTAGTAGATTATGTATATTGCAATAATGCGCTAAAATTTTATTTCATTCGTTCATTTTATCGCTCGAAATTTTGAAGGATTATCGATATAAAAGATGTGCCCTGTGATAAAACTGCGACAAAAAAGATTCAAGAAGACTCGATTCGATGGAGTATTACCATGGAAAATTGTTATTTTTATATGTTTATTTTATGTAAATTGTATACGCGTGTTTTTCAGTTTCAATATTATATTGGAAAAAAATATTCTGATTTACAAGTTTATATTTTCAGTGTTATGTTGGAGCTTCCAAATATTTTTTATTAGCTCTTCCTAAAAATTTTCTTTTTCTTCAAGCGTACACACAAGTGCATGTGTATTGTTATTTCCAGCTTATTTTTATTTTCGGTTTTCCTTCTAAAGGTGCATTATGATTTATTTTGAATGTACTATGTGATAAAGATTCGAAACCAAGAAGAAGTAGAAAATTATAATAAAAGGCGAATATTTGTGACCGGCGGATCATCGGAACGTATATAATTTACTGTGTAATGGTAAATCTCTTATATAGTAACGCTCGTGAAAACCCTATGTATAATGTATAAGTTAGACAATTTTCATTCTAATAAAAAAAGCACTCGTACAAACATACACGCAACATACACAATCGCATACACCGATCTATAGTCACTTTTAATGATATAAGCGCACGCATGCAATGTTATAGCAGCGACATGTATATATAGTGTATATAATTACGTAAATCATTAAGCTAGATAAATTCTGCATTATCTTTCAATATTACGTAAGAAGATTAAGTTTAGTAAATGTACAGGCTGTCTTATTCGCGTGGCCAACGATTGTCGTATCGCTGTTTCTTTACGAAAAAGGAACGAAAATGGTATTTTACAAAATATTATCGATAATCTCTTTTTTTCACTCGAAGGAAACATGTGAAGATCTTTTATTTTCTAACGCGTGGAAGTGTTTTTTTTTTTTATTTCATTTCATTCATTTCATTTCATTTCATACTTTCATTTCCTACTTTAGGGAAGATAGAAATTAAAGAAAACTAAAGCAATGGACTGATTGTTACGCGGTCGCTGCCGAACGTGTGATCGGACATCGCGGGCCACTATAATATCTTGAAAACAGATTTTAAACAAAAATTACCAACGGTATATCCATGTTAAATGTAGACATATTGATAGAATATGTTCGTTTTAGGATATTCTGATCAAAAGAAATAAATATGAGAATAATGTTAAAACATTCGTAACTCTAAGATGTACAAGAGGAAGAAAGGTCCATTCCGGATCGTTCTCTGACGAAAAAGAAAATCAGATTTCTATATCGATGTCTTTCAAGAGTATGAGTTGTTCACGTTTTTCGGATGGTTCTTTCGTGATAAGAAAGTAGGCGTTCCGGCGAGACCGCGGCTGATTAACAACAGCCTTCCAGTGGTATTCAACGAGTCGAAAAACATACTGAATTATCGGTTGCAGAGCGCAAGAATCGGGCCCAAGATGATAGAAAACGGCTACCACTGTTGTTATTTTTGTAAGACCGCGGCTGACTTCCGGCGATCCGGGCGCGTCGCGACTCTTGATCGTCGCGTCGCGTCACTTTTTGAAATGGTGCTATGCGACGAAAAATTCTATTAAGTAAGTTTTTTCGAAAATTTTAACGGGCGTTGTTGGGTACCAGTGGATCTCTGGCGCGATTGCCCGAAAGAACTACGATCTTAAGATGTAATAGATCTTCACGTCCAAGTCTGATAATCGTATACAAAAAAAAGAGAAGCTAAAAGGACTCCACGGGTTCTAGTGTATGTGTAAAAAAAAGAGAAAAGTCGAATATACATATACGAGTTCGTTATGGTTGCGACTCGGCGGTAATATCGCGGGGTTCGTACAGCGACGAGGAAGTAAACGCTGGCGAAAAGGATTTAGCAAAGCGGATATTGTCAAATATCTACAAGGAAAAGGGCTTGTACGAGAATACGTGCCATAAAAAACTGATTAGATAGCGATTACGAACAATGGCGACGGTCATTTGTATATGCTTTTGACGAGCCCTTTAACAGTTAGAGAAACTAAGAAGGTAGACGCGAATCGAAGAAAAATGAATAATAATAATAATAATATTAATAATAATAATAATAATAATGTGCAAAATTCCATGTGGAAGATTTTATATAATTTCTTTGTTTATATTCTGTTGCCGCGATTATTCTGTAAATCTCGAGTCCTTTTGTAGCGCATGTGCGAATGTACGGAATAAACATGAATGAGTGAATGAATCGTGAAAGAATCTTGGAGAATGATTCAAAGAAAAGTCTATTTGTTTTCGTTTCTGCGAGTTTTCTTTTCAATTTGTATACTTGGAACGAATTTAGCATAACTCTCGCGCGTTTTCCCACTTTAATAATAATTATTATTATTATTACGATATAAATATTTTTTATTATATGGGCATTTCAGTTCCTAAGTTGGAAATAAAATATCTACTACAAACGGACTTTTTTTTTTATTGTACGAACACAAATACCAAGCGAGACAGTGATATGTCATGCGTTTGCGATATTGTACATTTTCTTTTCAGGATTTTTCCAAAGTAATACTAAAAAACACACTTGTAGATTTTTATCTCAAAAATTTTTAAGTATTTACTATTTTCTACACGGTAGGTATATCTTTTCCTATAATTTAATAATTTTATAAGAATCTTTATAAATCCTCATTCATGTAGTTTTCAGACTTGTTAGTGTATTGAAAAATAAAATAATTTACATTTGCATGTTAGTATCACATCGGATCTAAAGAAGCTAATTGTTAGCCGCGTATAAAGATAAAACATTGATGTTTCAATATTGTACAAAGTAGAGGGAAGAATTCGATTAAAAATTAAGATGCCTGCGTGACGCTTTATAATTATGAGAGAGAACACGCGCTTTATGTGGGACCGCGCAGCTCGCCCTAAATAGAGAAACCTCTTCCATTAGCTCAACCGTCGATGCGATATCGGCACATAGCGTTCCGAACTTAATAAAACGACCGAAAAACGAAGGAAAAGAACGACACGAGTATCGTGGCGTGGAATGCACGGGCACATATGCCGCGAAATTTAAAATCTCTTTACGGCAGCTATAAACTGATAACCTGTTTAACCAGTCTTGCAAACTGACGGACACCGAACGTTTTACCTTCGCAAAATCATTCCTATTCCGTTTTTTCTACCATTTCCTCTTTCTCATGTTTTTTCTTTTTACCACTCCGAGGCAAGCGGACCTTTATTTTACACATCGGTACGTTTTGTAGTTTTAATTTGCACGTTTGTTGGTGAATATAAAATTAGAAAATAGCGAATACATAAATTATTTTTGGTAGCTAGTTTTTAAAGACATAAGTCATATTTTATCATAAAGATATTTTGTTTTATCTTTCATACATAATTTATTTATAATTTTAATTTTAATCGGCAGCAAAAAGTTATGTAAAAAGTAACATTATTTCAAGTCTTCTCCATTTTATGAACGTTATGAAATAAAGACTCACCCCCTCAGAGTTCGGTTATCTTTATATCTCGACGAAAGAGCGTCGTTCCTGCATCTACACACCTGCATCTATTGTTGTATTCCGTTCGACGAGTTGATGGCTTTGAATTGAGAGAGAAAGGGCTTTTAGTTATCTTTGTCCTTCCTTTATCACTCATGTTGTAGCAGGAAGAAGTTTTATCTACGGCAACTCGGTCTCACTCGGTACTCGTGCTCTCTAAATAATAAGAAAACAACAATTACAATTACAAGCATATGATTATAAATTTTGATTTAATTTTGATATTTATACATGTACTATTTAATAATGATAAATTTATACGCAAAAACTATTACTGTACATGAAAGTCGTGTATGATATAATATTTACTTCATCTGAGTATTCAAATTAGTTCAAATCAATTATGTTTATATATCATATGTACCAACAGCACGATTGACCGCGGGTAAAGCGACACCCTGTCGCTTGTGAAACACAAGTTAAATTTCCTTGCGATTTCGCTCGTTATAGTTGAAGCGTATATCGAAGTATACGTGTGTTGTCCTTCTCGCACGCACGACGAGCGATGATTAAGGTGGTGGGGTAAAATTGTGTTTACCTCTCGATCCCCCCGGTGACAATCGACAAACACACGGTCGTTGTAGTATTGTCGCGCGTCGCCACATGCCAAACCACCCCTATGTACACTGCGGGATCGCAGTTTAGACCCGCATTCGCCCACGAGGATCCGCGGGATAGGGTGTCTTTATCGCGGTTGAACCGAGAGCGGGTCTCGCTAAGACGGGAAGCGCTTTCGTTTCGTTTCTTCGTCGATACAAACCGAGCTTGCGCGCCCATACGTAACGCGAGCTTGTTGGGCTTGGCGGCAGCCGGGAGATCGCGGATAACGCGGAGAAATTATTTATATAATCGCCTTTTTACTTTGCTACGCGCGATCGATCGATGGGCGCAATGTCCCGAGTCCATCAAATTATACGTCAATTTTTTATTCCACCTAGGAGAAATTAACGATGGGCGAGATAATAACGAGGGACGCGTTCGATAAATGTTTAATATAAGACTACCTCTTTTTCGGATTTTTTTTAATTTATATATTTTATTACACTAGATTAACGCGATATATTATGTATTTATGACAGTCTTCCGAAATATTTTTTCTCGGCATTTTCTCATCATACTATGCGTTTAATCTAACCTTATCGATGATATTTATTCTCGTTGCGGTAATTTAATTTCTTTGTAATTTTTTAAATACATATTTATTAATACATATAATTTTTTGATATAAATTATACGCATAATACGCTTGATTTTGTCTCGATCGACTCCTGATATTGCGATTTATTTGCCGGCGAGATCTAGTCTGATTTAATCGGATGTAGCGAGACGCGTGATTCTTACCTTCGTAATATTATACAATTGTATAATTGCAACTGCAGCAATTACAACATTTGAGTCATTAAATTTGCACTATAAACGTCTTTGATGCCACAAATAACCGCGCGCGAGATTACATTACGATAAAGAGCGGAAAGATCACTATCTCAATATCTCAATTTCCGTTCCGTTCCGTTAGACCATTGGTCCGATTCCGAGATTCCGAGTTTTGCGCGCGAAAATCAAATATGGCTGTTATGACGTGAACATGGACTTATATAGATGCGCATTCCTATTGAAGACGAGATGACCATTAATAAAAAAGAAATAGAGAGGCAAATCCATTTCTTATCCGAATCTCGTATTTGAAATACGCTTGCAATTTACGTACGCAAGAAATAACGATTAAGATTCAAATTAATGGATGAAAATTACTACGACAATTCACGATTGTCCAAAACATAGAACTTAACATTTATCATATTCAAAGTATAATAACTTACTTTTCGCTCGATAAATATCTGACGGGTGAAAAAGCGCGATAAATGCACGTATTACTTTGCTCCTGTCTTCATTGTTTTTTGTTATGGAAAAATAGCATGTTCGATATAACATTATTATTTCGTCGCATCTCGAACTGATTAGCAGCTGTTTTGCGACACTGTGCATCGTAAATAAAGCGTGGCCAGACTCGCTTCCGAGAATCTCCGCCCTTTCTCGTTTAGTATACCATCTCGATTATTGCGCGAATTAATATCCACTTTTTCACGATTATTTCATGTTATATACAAACGCATTATTCACGCAATCTATAATACTTTTATTAAATTTTCCTTGTCCTAGTTAGTAAAATTTTGATTTTCAATCTTCACAATCTTAATATTAAATAAATAGTCTGCTATTGACTCGAATAATGCAACGCATTAGTTAATAACCACTGATAAAAATTACTATGATATTCGCGCGCGTTCTATATTCGATGTACATAATGTCACATTTATATTCGTGCGATATTCATGTGCGATGTTAATGTGACGCTTAATAGAAACGCATTCGAATGATGCATGACGCATCTGCTGGTAGTTGGTATGACTGAGTGAGTTGTATTTAATTTCGTCAAGTTGAGACTACTGTGTTTTAACGGAATCAAAAGTGAAGATTGTTGCTTTCAAAATAATTGTTGTTAAAAAGATTGTTGTCTTCAAAATAATCGCGTATGATGGTTTATATTTGTGGCATCGGGAGGCTCGTGGTACAAATTTAATCGATCGATTGCAAACGAGTATCGTGAGTATCGAGAAAAAACAAAATGAGTCTATCGCTGTAATTATTGCGTACATTTCAATACGAGATTTCCCATTAATAAACTCAGATATCTACATTTTATTATATTTACTGCACGCACGCGCGAAATACACATAACCTCCCAGTCCTTCGTTCTTCAGAAAGATTCCTAGAGAAATTTTTTAAAAAGATAAAAAGATAGAAATTCTTATCTTCTTCCTGGAAATTTCGATTCTCGGAATCGCGCCCAGGCACAGCGCTCGTTTTTTGTTTGACTCGCTCTCACTGTCAGTCACCTTGAGCGCTTATCTCATGTCAGTCTTTTTCTCCTCTTCGCGGCAATTGGACGGAGCATCGTCGAGAATGTCGTTCGCGTGTCTCTTCCCGAAATCGTGTCAAATGAACAAACTAGTGTCGCGAATCGATTGCATTTAGTGGCGGACGGAATGCGTACGTCGATTATGGTACATGATCGCGATCAATAGCTTCGATGCAACCGTAAATATCGCGTATCGTGCCGTTTAATCTCAAATGTTATTTATCGTTTACCTCGTCGATTTACCGAGATTGGTGTATTCATCGATTGATTGATTTATTTACTAAACATGCGATTTCCAGGAATTTTCAAACCAGAGACAAAATCAAAACAAGCGATTAGAAAAATTATCCAGCATTCCGTAAATACTATAAAATAATAGTAATTAACTATATTAAACATCCCGGTGGCGGAAGAGAGATTACACCCTGCGATGAATTGCTCGATCTGTAATTTTCGATCGTTCCAATGCATGTCGCGAATGTTTCGATTGTCTCGATGATCGTTATTTTAGCGTAATTTACTGGGCAAAAGTGCGTTGCGGATGCCGCAAATGTGTCGGGAATACCGCGAGAAGTTGAAACGGATACTATATTTTAGCGTTAATTAACCTGGTGGACTCGTGACTCGCGTCAATTAAATTCGTAGCGATGCCGAAGGATCGCGAGCATCGAGCTAAATTGCGATCAAGGAGCGATTACCGTTTTTCGCATTATTTATTTAAAATATACCACGAGTGAAATAAGTACCGGAAGTGTCGCGAATATCGACGACCGAGTGTCTGTGCTGTGATTAACGAAGTGTTTGTTCGAAAGAACGACGATGGAGGATCGGAGTGAGAAGGCAATGGCAATGCATTGTCATCGCTGGTGAGTAAATTCATTTATCATATACGCGCAACGAATTGTTTGCTTAATTTGTTCACGATGTAATTCAATATATCGCGTTGCTTGCTATAATAATTGCACTTTGGCATTCATCTCCTCGGTGAATTAAATAATAGAAAATAAAAATCATATATATATGAATTATATCTAAATAAAATATTATTTGTTTTAATTTTCTCTCTATCATCTGCTCGATTTGAAATTGATATTTTACATTTCGATAATTATGCTTACAGGACGTTCTACAGAGAAATGCAACAATGCCGGTGCGTCGATTCGGTGAGTGAATTTATATTTTACATTTATGCGACTGTGTATACGTGTTGTGTGATTATTCATTTATTTTCGCAATTATTTTTATATTGCAATAACATTTTATCGAGCGATGGTTGTATTTTGCATAAATAAAATATATCGCATCGATGGTGAGGACGCATAATTTCAAGTAAATTTTGCTAAATCAGAACTTAAAGCATTTTGTTAAACATATATTAACAAATTAATAAGATAATATAAATACTTGATGTAGAGATTTCCTCTCTGATTTTTTGTGGAACTTTGTACTTCGCATAGAAATCTACTTGAAAAAAAATCACTTTTGCATCCTGTTTTTTATAAATTTATGAATATGGTATAAATATGATTCTCAATTATCTACGTTATCAAAGAAAAGTTGGATTTGATTAGAATTGGCTACATGATATAAAATTAATGCAATGACGAATATGTATATATATTAAAAATAATATCGATAGAAGCGATAAGATAAATTGAGAGCAAAAATTTAAATAAAATGCAATTATATGAAATCCAAAAGCGCAAGAATATAATAATAATAAAATAATACATTAGCTAAACCAAAAAATCTATTATTGCATAAATTTTTGACAGAAATTTTTTACAGAGTCATCTTAATTATTGATAAGTTATACATCGATGCTGGTCGTAAAATATCATTAGCCAGCTCAAATTTGCGTACAACTGGAGGATATCGATCGAGAGCGACAGCGGAAGATCACGTGGACAGAGATGCAGATTTCTTAACCGTTCCGAGTGACGCCACATCTTCGCATTTCGTGCGAAATTGGTGACTGCGCGAGAAGCCGAAGCCGTCTCTTCCGCTCGGTTCTCATGAGCACTTCACCCGCCAGACAATAGTTTACCGTATCGACCTATTCCCCACTCCTCCTCCTCCACCGCCTCGACCCTGCCGTGCTTGTTCACATCTACCTCCTCGTGCCACTCCGTTCAGCCAACCACGAACTTGCTTCTTCTGGTCTTCCCTTCGTGCCTTCCCACGAATCCAACTTGCTTCTGTGTATCCTGAACTCTGAGGCTTCCGAGTTCGGTTAGGAAAGGTCGCGAGCTGCTCTCGAGAAACTTTTTTGCTATCAATCTCATCCGAGACAATCTCAAAGTTTAACGAAACGCAAAGTGTATAAATAGACATACTCATCGATAGTACCAATTATATTTTTATACAATTTGGAATTTGCTTTTTCGCTAAGATATTTTATACCGCTTATGCCTGTTTCTACCAACGTCGTTTAACTTTAATCTTAACTTAACTCACTCTTTGTCTCCTTCTAACTGTTTCTTTAGAAAGAGACAAAGAATGAGTTAAGCTAAGATTAAAGTTAAGCGGTGTTGGTAGAAATGGCCATTAGAAAAAAGAATTAAACCTTACAATCTGTCCTGCTGTTATGTAACGATTGTAGCGAATTTAACTAAAAAATCGATAACATTTGTCATGTTTAGCGTTATTACAATTCCGTTACAATCCTTGCAATTCTTTTCACATTACTGCAATTGACGTAGCAACTGTTTTTCATCATATGAAACGATTTTGTTCCGTTTCGAGAGTCGCTCGCGCATTTTGCCAACGCGCGGCCGGTAGTTTCCGAAGGTCGAGATTTGTTCCAAAGTTTGTATGAATGAAACTTATCCTAATATCTCTGAACGGCGTGCGGCTTCCTTCGGCTATTCCGCTAGATAGGGTAGCGGCGACGAGAGGCGGCTACAGGCGCAGCGTGTTGGCGAGAGAGCACGTGCGAGAAAGAGAGAGAGAGAGAGAGAGAGAGCCAGCCGGCGCTGTCCGCGCCGCGTCGGATCGCTCGCTCGAGCAGGGTCACTGGAACATGCTTGTGTGTACGAACTGTCTGCAACTGTCATTCACCTCGCGGCACACCACGTGTGTGCCGGGGAGATATTTCTGCCCGTTCCATCTCCGTGTGCGAAAAAATGCGGCGGACGAGGACGGATGATGAACCGGGAAACTTTTCACCGGAGAGGTTTTTGCGCCAAGATATTTATCGGCGACGTGGAAGCACGTGAACGGCGGGGAGAGCCGGCGTGATCTCTCGATTCGAAATCACGTCAGATTTTGCCTTCTCGGCCCGATTCGCACACCGACGATTGGCCACTTGGTACATGTGTGTGTGTGTGCGCGTGATATAATTTATATCATATTAAAATAATTGCATGCAAGATTTCAACAAAGCTAAAATTAAATTGCAAATGTCGCGTATCGATTAAGTTTGCAATAAAGTTACAATATTCGGAGAAAACAAAGGAAAGTATCGCATTAGGAATAGCGAATGACCATCAAACTGCGATCCAAATTTCCGAATTTTTTTTCCACAAAGGCGAATAAAGTTTAAATTCGAAAACCACAAATCGATATTATTTATCGAGAGAAGTAGGTTCAAATCTAGTTAACTCGGTTAAAGCTTAGTCTTTTGCGGAAAACAGCTAGTTATATGTATTGAAAAAAAAGAAAAACTGCATTAGATTATTTAGAGAGCCATACAAATCGTTTTCATTATTTTTAAATGTTGTCTGTTTTGCAAAAAAAAATCACTTTGACATGTATATTTTTCTACAACTATCAAATTGCAGAAAATATCAAGTCATTACAAACTCTGATCTGGAAAATTCTTTCCTCCAAATTTTTCACAGTCAGGTAGATCGGTATATAATGTTTTGTATTTTATACTAACAACTCGCGAAAGGAGCAAGAGACTATAACGCGGCAGTAGTTGCCTGAACGTGAATGCACGCACACGCATAGAAAAGAGGACGCATTTCCTCTCGTATATGGAAGTTTCTGCATATTTTTCGATAATTTTGCTCAAACTACCGTGCGAACTAAATTTTTCAGTAGCATTTATAACATTGAATTTTCGCAATGTTACACGAAAGTACCCGAGTATGTCGTCATTTGAATCTTACAAGTTTTTTTAACGATGCATATTTCACGAGGCAAATATTAAAGTAATTTTTTTCTCGAGTAAAATTCTCTAAAAATGACTTATTTGAAATATTCTACATTTTCATAAATATAGGAAACTAAATTAATTCGATCGTCTTTACAAAATCATCCGCGTGCAATATTTAAGTCTCTTTGTAATGACTGAGAAAATTGTTACATTTTCAAATCTTTTATCCTCTCGAAATATAACAAGGTATATTTCTCCTAAGACGATTGAGATGCGCAGGAAGCATCACCTTGCGATTATAAATTTCGATGATTAGCGTTGCATCATTGCATGTTCGCTAGAACGATATGCCTTCGTGAACATCGACCCCCGCTGTCGACGTTCCTGAGACAGGGGGTAGGAAGGTAGATAGGTAGATAGGTAGGTAGGTAGGTAGGAAACGAGAGAGCCAGAACGAGTAGGAACGCGGAGAGGAGTCGTACAGAGGAGAAAGAGGAGGAGGAGGAGGAGAGCGGGCAAGGCCGGGGGTGAACCCCTTATTGATTTTTAGGGTGACACTGTCAACCGGCGGCGAGTGTCGAGTCCCCCGCGACGGGCGACTTTGAAACGACAGCGAACGAGGAAAAAAAATGCGCCGACCGGCGACGCAAGTTCGCGTCGAGTCTCTCGACTACACGTGGCAGGCAGGTAACGACGCGACGTCCCGTTGACGTCGCGCATCGATTAGGATCTCGTGCCGTCGATGACGACGACGACGACGAAGTTAGGATCGGTCAAGCTTGGTTGATGCGCGTACCGGGCGAGGCTGTGCGACGTTTTTTCGTTGTGCGTCGCCGACGGTCGGCGACGGCGGCGACGGTGGTGGCGACGGCGACGCCGACGCCGACGCCGACGGGATAAAGGGGAACCGCGGCGCAGTCCCGTTAGCGGTCGGGGGTGCAGCTTTCTCTCGGCGCGCAGGGCCGTACGCGTTCGTGGGAGATGCTCCACGTGGGGAGCGTGCTCTCGGCCGCTTCTCGTAATCGCACGCACGTTCATCGTCTTTGACGTCTTTGTCGCGGCGAGCGGATTCAGTATCCATTTAACGCGGGTAGTTGGCACCTTGGAAACGCGAGGGGAACGTCGAGGGGTGCGAGCGAATCCCCGTAGTAGTGATCGTCGTTGCCCTCTCTCTACCTCGTCCGCGCTATCTCTTTCCCTCTCGCTCTTTACAACCTTTTTATTTCTTTTATTCCCACCCCACGTTTTTCCGCTCTCCCGGCTCCGAGATAGGCGTTGCGCTGGCAGACGCGAGTGACGTATAAACGAGTTGCATCGGAAACGTGCTCGCGATTCGCGATCATGGAATCGTTTCCGCAAGCACGTGTCGCTGCTTGGATCGACACGCGTGGGATTGTAATAACGGGACATTGGAATAATCTTACGCGCTGCGTGCTCAAAGTGAAAGTGCGTCAAGAGAGAATCGCTCTCGCGATTGAAAGCGTAAATTAATAAACTACCGATTTTTTCGTGGCAAGACGCTCCAAAAATATTTGTCGCGATTTACCATCCTCGTGCCGCTCGCGAATTTGGACGCGTAACCATCGTTGTCACGCGTATATACACGGCGTCGCTCGCATGCAACAGGCGACACCGCGTTGCCAAAGTTTCCTCTTGTTTAATCGATCGGAAATTACCGCGTCCGAGTAATATAACCGCGTTCCGCGAATTCGAATAAATCGCGTCAACGAGCAAAATCAGCCGCGTCGTTCCTTTCTCGCAAAATAATTATCACAATTAAAAAAGAAAACACTTGTCGTCTTTCCTCGCGAGGCAACATCGCGAAAGAAGAGCGACCGCCCGCTCCGTCGAGGGGATATTAGCCGTGAAATTACCAAGTGCGACGGGGCACGCGAGTCACAATCGATAGCGGACGATTCGACGACAGTGCGGAAAAAAGCGTGGACGCGGTGCGTTTTCGCGACGATAATCGCGTGTCGCGATCGTTGGCCAAAGAGGAGACACGCACGTCGGCGCGACGCCTGGCGGTGACGCGAGCCAGCGCGGTGCGGTGCGGTGCGGTGCGGTGCGGTGCGGTGCGGCGCGGCGCGGTGCGGTGCGGTGCGGTGCAGTGCGATACGGTACGGTGCGGTGCGGCGCGGTGCGGCGCGGCGCGGTGCGGCGCGAGACCGGCGGCGAGGTGGTCGCGCGAAACAACAAACCACGCGGCGGAGAAAGGGTTACCGAGACGACGGGAGAAGGGGTGGAAGAACGGTTTCTCCTCGAGGGAGGTGCGTGCATCTCGCGTCGCGAGCGTGACGAGGCTTCAATCCGCCGCGGCTCCTCCGTCTCTGTCCGCGACCGCCGCATCGTCGACGTTTCAAGAACGGAGTAAAATAGCGGAAAAATGGCAGCCCTCTTCGACATTGTCGTGTGGAATAGCGATTGTCGTCTGCGACCGAGGAAAAAGTCCAGTTGACAGTCGGGCGTGAGCGGCGAGAAGCGAGGAACGACGGAAGAAGGAAGGGAGAGCGAGAAAGAGGAAAGGAGGGCGGAACACGTGGTCCGCGAGGGAGCAGCCAGGGGTGAGGTGCGTGCGTGGCTTAGTTACGCTCCTGGCGCACGTGCGTATGTGCATTTCCCCGAGTGCCGCCGCGATGACGCGTGACTGACAGAAATCGGCGAGTGTTTACGAATAATGGTCGTCGACGTGGTACAGTGACATCGACGGGATTTTCTCGCGATTGTGACATCGCGATTCAACGTTCCTCGATTTCGTCCAAAGATCCCTAGTGACGTGGTAGTTTGCGATTTTTCCAAGAATCACGAATGAGGGAATAGTGAGAATTTTGGTGTCTTTTCGAACTGTGCGAAGCTAGTCGAGTATATATCCGCGTGAACGTCGTCATGGCGTTTGGCGCCATCTTACAAGTTACATTCCTGACCGCAAAGTTCGTCTGTTGACTCCGGTGGTGTTTATTCGCGCTCGGTCCGACTCGCCCTCTCTCTCTCTCGCGCCTACAACGCCGGCGTTTTCTCCCTCTCTCTCTCTTTCTCGCTCTCTCGCTCTATCGGACGAAAGAGAGAGAGAGAGAGCGAGAGAGCGCGTGCGCGCGCGGGCGGGCGCACTCGCGGGGTCGCTTGTGTTTGGAACGTCGTGAACTTTTCTGCAATGTGACGACGCGGGGGATGAATGGTTACTAGCGTCATGTCGCAGCAGTGCACGCGTCTGGGAGCGAATGCGCGAGCGAAACACGAACGCGCGCCGGCCGAGGCGTCCTGAGTCGGCGACACGCGTGTCAGCGTCAGCGTCAGCGGATCGACGATCGTTGGAAAAATGCCGGCGACGCGACCGCCGCGCGACAGGCCCTTGTTGTTGTTGCCGTTATCGCTGCATCGAGACGAGCTCGCGACCGTGCGCGGGGTGTCGCGACGAACCATCGACGTCGCCACGGACTCCTGAAGCGTGCCCGGCGATCGCTGTGCCTTGGCCTCGAGCCGGCCGACGCTGGACCTGGACGTCGCGCGTCTCGCCTCCTGCGTGTAGGTTAGGTGTACCGGCACATAACCTTAAAGCTCGAACGGTACAGAGAACCGGAGCGTCGCGCTTCGCCATCCGAAGAATTGTTGTTCGCGGGAAACGAGTTTGTAACGTCGTCGTCCGAGTTACGTATTGTTTATCCGTGTATTGGGTGATCGGTGAGATGGAATGAACTGGGTGACGACGAAACAATGAAGGCCAATGGGACAAACAATGGTGATTTTTTCGCATATATTCTCGTTTATGTGTGAAATTGTGCCACTGATATGTCATCCGATTCGTCACTTTAGTCTGTAGAAAAGAAATTGTACTCTATGATAGTACTTGCGTATTACATTGTTATTTAGATAGAATGCATCCTTTGAAGCAGCAAGTTGTCAACGAATACCTGAAATGCAAGTCTTTATGTAGTACGCAAGACTTCTGCGTATGTATGTGTGCGACAGTTTATTCTAGTTGCTTCCAATTATCCTTTTTGTTTTAAATACGATACAAGTAAGATTGTTGGAAGCATTAGCGAGTCTTTAACCATAAATGCAGTAATCTGACCAATTTGTATTTGTACGTTGAAACTGTAATCCAACAAGTTCATTTATCAATGCTATCGTTAACATGTATTACAATTCTTTATTCATGTTTATATGTTATAATTCTTTATATATGTTTATACATGTCTATTATAATTCTTTATACATGTCATAATATATATTGCGATTGAATATACAGTGAAAGTGTTTTTCAATCGTACGCAGTGCAATCTTTTGTTGCTTTTTACATCTTGAGTTTTCTTTATAATGATTTTATCGAGTCACACTAAAATTGCATCGATGAATCAATATAGAATATATAATATTTAGCATTTACAATGTCGATAATTTATACAGAATTATACATGAATTGTTCTTTACAGGCTGTAGCCGCCTGAATACGCCATTGGCAGCCACCACCACGCTGGAGGATCCGGGTACGCCAGCCTCTTGGAAGGGCCCGCCGCCCGGTTCAGAGGCATCGCCCTTTACGCCCAATTCCGTCGGTCAGGGCGGTGGTCCTGGCTCGGGTCCGTACAACAGCACGGGCGGTCCATCCAGTAATGCGGGCTTCCAAGGACCGAGTCCGTTTCCCGGCAGTGCCGGCAGTCCGGCCGGTGCACCGCCGTACCAAGGCCCACCGCCTGGTTCGGCGACGCCGCAATACACCGCCTCCCCCGCGCCGAGCGGCTCCTCGACTCCCGGTCCCGGACCGCCGCCCAATTCCACCGGTTTTCCGCCACCCCCGAATAACGCCGGACCGCCGTACAACGGGCCCGGGCCCAGCCCGTTCGGTTCGCCCTCTGGCGCGCCGCCGCAATTCGTCGGTCGACCCGGCTCTTCGGGACCACCGTTCGTACCTCCGGGTGCCGGTAATCCGCACTTCCCCTCGCACGGACAACCGTTTGGAGGACCGCAATACGGCATACCACCTGGAAGTCCATTCGGACCGGGAGGTCATCCTATGGCGGGACCCATGGGTCCGGGGCATCCAGCGATAATGGGACCTGGCGGACCTGTCGATAGATTGGATCAGGGGTGAGTTTTTGCTCCAATATTATTCCTCGCACGTTTTTAATTCACGAAGCGAGTAATTGCTCTATATCGATATCCGACCGATGTAAATTAATTGCCACGATCAAATACGTAATATTGCGGTACATAATGTTTGTAGAGAAGATATTTGCGTTTTTTCTACATCGTCGTTTCATAGATATCGATATATAGAATCCTTACTCGCCTTTACTTTGCATGTACAGTTTATGTTTGGATAACCGATGATCGCACGACTCGCGCGTTTATAGATCGAAGCAAACAATTAAGTTCGACCAAGAACAATAACGTGTAAATATTGCTTCTACCGTGCATGCAAATGCGATAAAGTCCGTTATAAATATTCGCGGACGCGTTACATATATTATTTTCAATTAAGACGCATTTTCTAATTATATAGAAAACTTTGGAAAGATTTTATGTACCGAGAAATGGAGCGCGATTTGTTGAGAGAAAGTTGCACGCAGCAGCGGTTACACTAATGATTATTAATCGCAGTGAAAGTTACCATTATTCTGATTTGCAGTAATTTTGGGTTAGAGAATGTAAACTGTTTAGGAAATATCAACGTTAAACTTTGCAATCTATATTTTATCGTGGTAAATCAACGCAAATGCGTATTTTTGCATTCGTGATACATTTACTGGAAAAATCTATTTTACATATCATATCTGTAAATCACATCTATAAATCTTGCATAAAT
Source organism: Camponotus vicinus (assembly GCF_025532165.1). Lineage (NCBI taxonomy): Eukaryota > Metazoa > Arthropoda > Insecta > Hymenoptera > Formicidae > Camponotus > Camponotus vicinus. Next base: position 6,443,071 of record NW_028141945.1, on the reverse strand, counting down.
AATAACTTGTAAAAAAATGAAGATGTGAAAAACATTTAATAATATAATAGCGTGAGCCTTAACACAGGAACAATATTGTATAATGATGTATCATTTTTATATCTTTAGATTTAAATTACAGATTATTATTTATTATTTTTTTAAATATATAGTTAATTTTTCTACATATATTAAATTTTTTTTTAAATTCTCGAAATAGAGAAAATTAACGCGAAAAACGAAAAAAATTATTAATCTAAAAATATATATAAAAATGTCTGAAAACTTGATATATATTTAAACTTTGATGCATACAAGATATGTATCCTCGCGCATAATTGAAAAATATAATCGAGAGAGAATTCAAATTTAATCAATATATTTATCGAAAGTCCGGTAGAAATTTTGTGCGTCCTGCGTTATAAAAATGATTCTAGGTACAGATACACCGTCGTCTCTTAAAAAAAAAAAATAAAGCGAAGATAAAATAATGGCTCGCCAATGACACGCGAGGCAAGAGAATAGCGTGCACTTATATCGCTTATGTCGCTGTGTGTTGACATTCCTAGATAACGTGGTTCACAGGTAGCTGGGTTATTTATTGTTCGTTTTCCGGTCGGTCCGCATTCTTACCGATAGTTGTGCTCGAGCAGGCTCGCACGTTTACCCTTATCCCTTCGGGATCCATCTTAATCGTTCGCAACGAGTCGTTGTTGTTGCCGTCGTCGTTCGTGCGCTCGCATACTCGACTAACTTATCACGCACTTTGCGAATCGTCGGTTCACAAATCGCCATAGAAGCCCGAACGACTAGGCGCGCGCGCACACGCATACACGGGGGGAACATACGCGGGGTTGCTCGCTCGAACGGCAGAAACCAGTTTTTCGAATAGTTTTGTAACAAGCGTCTGGGACTGTTACGCGACCCGGTTCGATCGGCCGAATGAGGCGGAACGTATTCGAAATTTCCACGATGCGCGCGATGAAACCGGAATGCGAGATGGATCGGTGAAAAAAAATCCGTTACGAGTCTAATAGCTATCGGTACACATATACATGCGTTGTATCGGGCTAATACCGTGCTATAAATCGGGGTGATTTTTAGGCACGGACACGTTCCGTGGAAACGTGGTCGCGATGTACAGATTCGCTCGCGATACCCACCTAACACGCGCGACACGCACGTTCATACGTATATTTTGCGCGCGTATGCGCGTCGCACGTGTCCGCAGGTGCACAAGGTGTGGGTGCGAACGCGCGGCGTGAGGGATATTCTAAATTCCGGCAAACCACCGAACCGATTGCGTCAAACATGCGGACAGACACGGTGATGCGCGAGTAACGCAAAGGAACGCGACTTTTCGTCGCGTTTTTTTGCGTCGCGAAAATCGTAAACAGTCGGTGAAAATTGTGCACGAGAAACGTCAAATTTATATACATTTATATCTCGACGCTTTCACAAAGTAATAACGAATAATCTAATGTTTTGAAAATCTTTACATTTTAATGGCGAATTTTGAAAAGAACTCGGAAGCACTTATTATGGAAACTTTACGTCGAAAGTTGAAGAATTGCGCATAAAATTTCAAAAGTATAAATGTATCAAAGTTTTGTTCTTTGATTCTATCTAAAGTTTCATGGAATAAAACTTGATAATCAAAAAAACTTGAGCATTTACGTTATTACTTGAAAAAGAAGTTGGCTTGACATTTAAAAGAGTAAAATAGTCGTGAAATAGTACATTGATACATAACATTTTATAACCTTTGACATTTTATGAATATATTCATAAAATGTGTGCGTGCTTTAATGTATTCGATAACGATACTCGATATCGGCGCACTCCGAAAATGTAGCTCAACTTTGAGGGATCGTGTTCGGTAGTACGTCGATGAAGAATGCGAGGGAAGTAGAACAACATCATTAGCGAACGATGCTATAAGCTCTCCTCTATTTTCCCGAGAGGGTTGAAACGAGGTGAGCCGCGAATAAACGTAACTTAAAAAGGAAGTTTTGCTAGCGAAGGCGCGTCACGTGGGTGGTGCACGCATTCATTTCCCGTGGCCTTCCAACGGCACACACATTTGACTCTCTCGTAATATTAATTTACTAAATTAATATTACGAGAGTCAAATGCCGTTTGTTCTTTCCGGACTAAAATGCACTCGAAATGATCGGCCGAGCTTTTGATACAAATTAATATTCCGTACTCCAGTGGTACTATTATGCGTCGCGAGATAAATAACGCTCTCGTGTATCGAATAAAAGTCGTAACTTTGCAACGAAAATTATCGATTTTTTTTCAACGGACGTTGAATATAAAGGAAAGGTGCGTTTGATAAACGCGAAATTTATTAAGCTAATTAATTAAGAAAATATTTCTTTCGAAATAATTTTGCCGATTTCATAACTTTGCAACGATTGCTCAAATTTATAACTGATTTTATTTGTGGCTTTCTAGTTGTCCAAATTGGCGATAACGATGTAAAATTGATTTAATAGCCTATAATAATAACGTGAATTATCAAAATTTTGTTTTTCTAAGAGTGAAAATTAACGCGTTAAGGAACATCGACATTGGCGCACTAAATGAAAGAATTTATTATAGCCTCGCGGTGCATAGGATCCTGAATATTCGAATATTATTCGAATAACGTATAACGAATAACGATTAACGAATAATGCTAAACTATACGGGATTAATCAGCTCCAAAGGGTTAATCAGTTCCACTGCATCTCGGAGACACGATAGATTGCCTTTAATCATTCTAATTAGCGATATATGCGAAGATTATAAAGTAGTCGAGATGATGGCGCGGCGACGCGCTATTGCAAAAAATGTATCAAACTGAAACGACAAAGTCGAGCGATTCAGTCTCGCTAACATGAATTTTAATTCCTGTCCACTCTTAATTAACTTACATAAATTATATGGTAACCCTATATAATTTTGTGGACGTTGAATAATCGTCCACCTGTCACAACTTAAGTTAACACTTTCCTCCTTCTCCCTCTTCTTTGCGAGGGAACGTATACACGCACTTGGTCGGAGAGGAATGGAGAAATTGCAGTAAGATAAATTAACCGGGATAAAATGCGTTTCTCCCTCTTCTTTCCCCCCCCCCCTTTAAGTATCTCCGGTGTATTGTCCGAGGACGAAACAAAATAAGTATACGTGAAGTTTTGGCATGGATTGTACAGCGCGAGGTGACGCGGACTTTTGTACAGTGTTGTACGCGACCTACCTCCCTTCCCCTTCTCTACTCTCCCCCCTTCCACCCTAAACCCTCCTAGCTACCCCGTGTTACGGAGGGTGGGTCGGGGTATGAAGGAGGCGAACGGGGGGGGAGGGGAGGAAGAGAGGGGAAAAGAGTGAACGGAGGTTCTCATATTTCCAGTGTTTTAATTTTTCACGATATCTCTCCGCACTGTTGTCTGCAAATTATTTGTCATTCTCCGTTGTACGCTATTCGCTTTTAGCACGCTCGGGTGCCGTTCTTTTGTTGATTCCTTCAGAGAAACGAGATGCACAGCGGACGAAGGACTCTCGATTGTCGTGACGTGACGCTCGGATCGATAGTTAGAGCGTGTTAAAGGTAGCACAAAAGTTACAGCAATTTCACAAATCTCGCGAAAACGCTCCCTTTTTCCGCCTCGCTGTATCTTTTTTTTTCTACGCCGTGTAAAACGGAGGAAAAAATTATATATCCTTTATTGCGCTACCGAATAACATTATCGCGAAAGAGGAATTCTTATAATAATTACGCGATGATATTATATTACAATCGTTCTGCACATTTTTTTAATACGAACAAAATGTAGAGAAAATCACGAAATATGTAACATTACTAAAAATTGATATTATAATACGACTAGTCATTATAACGATATTATATCAGGAACAATGCAATAATATAATAAAATTAATATAATAATATAATAAATTACTAGATTTTTATTCTTTAAATATCTTAGATTATTTGTATTTTTCTTCGTTGTCAAATTTCTGTTTAATTATAATTATATTAATTATCATATGAAACATAAAATTTGCATATATGAAACAAGTTGAAAATGCATTATCGCAATATTCGTACCAAAAAGTTCTCGGTATCAGGTAGATAATAGGTAAAGGATTATTTTTCTACAAGATATTTATTGAGAACCACTTGGGTTTCCTTCTCCTTTTTACTCTTCCTTTGGTGATAGAAAAAGAGAGAGAGAAAGAGGGAGAGACAGAAAGGACCAGCGCGACGGCAGGAGGAGGCGTTGGTTGGTTGGTTGGTTGGTTGGTTGGTTGGTTGGTTGGTTGGTTGGTTGGTTGGTTGGTTGGTTGGTTGGTTGGTTGGTTGGTTGGTTGGTTGGTTGGTTGGTTGGTTGGTTGGTTGGTCGGTCGGTCGGTCGGTCGGTCTGTCGGTCGGACCCTCGGTCTCGGGCCGAGGCAGCTCTCGCTCATGCATCCGCCACCGCCGTTTACACTTTCGCGTGCAAAGGGATACCTCGGAACGTCGCGGGGATCTCCGGCAAGCGAGCGTTTCGTTACCGTTTGTCTCAGGTCGTGGTCGAGCCCGCGGTTCCACGCCGTTACTTTCGCCGCATTTCACAAAACGATGAGCAAAAATTCAAATTGCTCCGTAAAGCGATCCCCCCCCCCCCCTCTCTCTCTCATTCTCTCTTTCTCTCTCATTCTCTCTTTCTCTCTTGATCTTTTGCAGAAAATGCAATAAGAAACACGAGTCGTCTCTTATCGAGTTATTATCAGTCATTGCTGCGATATGTAAATATTTTTCATGTTTGGATAGATGTAATTTACGATCGGAGAAACATTCACCCGTGACATGTTTATCGCGCAAAATTAATTTTTCACGCAAAGATAACCCTGATGGATTCCTATTCGTAATCTTTGATATTTTAATGTAAGATTCTAGGGGGACTGTGATTTGAAGTGGATCTCTCTGACAAGACGAGTCGAACTTGTGTTCGTGTTCTACAGAAAAATCCGATAATGTTGCTTTGTGAAAAAATATAATATCAATATTTTTGCGTATGACTGGACATTATTATTCGACTTTATCATTACATAAGATAAAATTAAAAATAATGACAAGATAAGAAATAAGAATAACACTTGCAAAAATTAATGAGATATCTATCTTTATCAAAACACACTTGTTCGTATTATAAAGTAATCTAATTTTTAGTACGATTTATCGCATCACTAAAAGTGATATATAAGTAATAAAATGTTTTGATATGTCGCGTGGTGATGTTTTTAATACTACTATCATTAATATTACTATAATGTCGCAGAGATACAGCTGTATAGAAAATGCATATAAGTTGCATTGCACTTGGAAATGGCAACGAGGCGCCATGTATCAGACACTGTCTCGACCTGCCTTGAATTTATGGTTGATAATTTTCTCGGGCTGCAACTTGTTTCCCCTGGCTCGAATATCTCGCCCTTCTTATGCGGGTATTTCCTCGCTACCTTGGTAGCAACTTGTTTGTACTGTATTCGTATTGGTATTCGTCCGCTTACTACCAACTTCCTTCGCTGCATTGAAATCACTCCTAGCTCCCGAACTGTCACGTTACACAGAAAGTTGATAAAGATTATCTTGTATGTATCTGAAATTGTTCAAACAACACGTATAGTATTCGAATTACTAGAGTCTAATCTTTTTAAAGTAATTTCGAATGGGATAAAGATAGGTTTTTAAAATAATAACATGTAACATTACTTATTAATATCGCACGCACGCATCTAGAGAAATCCCTCATTTTGCTTGCAATGGCAATGCAAATTTCTACCTCCATAATTTCGCCGATGACGAATGTTTTCGCCGACTATGTAGGACGTTATCGTGAAATGCATTTCGCATGAGGGAATTCTCGCGATAGGAGCGCGCATAGCTCGCGATCGATGCATAGAAATCGTTGAGAAATGATTTATTGATTGTTCTTTAGATTCGCGTTCTCTGCGTGCATTATTAGCTGCGACGGCAGTGCGTCGAGGAAAAGAGATAGTATTGATTTTTACCGATATTTAGCCGTGGAATTATCCCTTCCCCCTTCCCCTTTCTCTCTCTCTCTCTCTCTTTCCCTCTTTATGGCTGCCGCCTTCCTTTCCTTTACTCCCCTCTGCCCCCTTTCTGCTTTCCCCCGGCGTTCCGCTCACCTTCCCCTCTGCTTCGCGCGTCCTGGCTCCACCGTTCCTTTCGAGCCACCCTCTACAGACAGCACCCTTCGCGTATCCCGAAGGAGAGAGAGGTTGAGTGGCAGAGATAGAAAATCTGAATACCTATGACCCGGAAGGACATTTCTATGCTAAGTGCGCGTTGAGCAATGACGAAAAAACTAGGTTCCTTCCCTCGAACATAGCTCCGTAACAACAGTCATGCTACTTGCCGGAGTTTCCAACTCCCCGAAGCACTGTTGCGAAATAAATTTGTCCCGACGGGAAATTATAAATAATAAACGTAGATGTATGTGTGTGTGTGTGTGTGTGCGTGCGTGTGTATGTTCGTGCGTGTGTGTGTGTACATGTAAGAGTTTTGCTTTCTTGTTTCATTACTTTAGATCCTTTTGACGAATCGTTTGTACGATTCGGCGATATCGAGCCAAGCGTGGTCTTAATAGGATTCCGATTATTTATTTAGCGCGAAAATTGATTGCTAGTTGTCTCAGAGCAATATGTCTCAGCGTTATTTTATCATGAAGCTATTAATCTTTGATTTAAAAGCAATTTTGCGTCTTTAATCGATATCGTATCGTTTTTTGTTGTTTTTTTTTTTTTCATACAAGGTCGACATTTATCCGAAACATCAGTGCTATGTGTTAACGATAAATTATTGACTTGCACCCGGGTGCATTATATCGTCACTCGGGGGATGAACCCCTTCGGGATCACCTTCCTTTTCTCTCCTTTTTTTTGTTGCCCCTGGCGACCTCTGCCAACCCCGATGAGGAACTCAGCGAAGTGGATACTCCATGGATATAGAAGCTCTACTACGGTATTCCCCTAATCGGCGCTAGTGTACGAGCGTAGGTAGCACAGTTGCAAAGGGGGAGGAATATAGGAGGAATCCTAATTTATAGGACTAAAGGCGAGAGAGAGGCAAGTGGCACCGGTCGGAATCGGAGAGTGAGGGATAGGGGAAAAGAAGAGGAGCGCCTCTTACTAAAATTCAAAAGTTCTTCGCCAGAGTTTACGATGCCGTCTAGCCGGCGCGTCGCTGAAATTCTCCGTCTCCGTCGTTTCCTCTGTCTGCTACCCTGCTCTCCCCTCCCCCCCTCATCCCTGTCTTGTTTCCCATGTCCTTCATAAATGCTCTTTTCGTCTGTTTATATATATGCATGTATATGACTATATTAGTGAATCTCTTAATTTGATGCATCTCTCATTCAACGTCTCAAAACAACGAATCGCTCGAGTTTAGAAGCGAATGTTTGTAATGAAAAGCACAGATTTTTTTCTACTTTGGTTGGGAAGCTTTATTTACAGGAATTGGAAAAATGTCGACCGCTTTGTCGCGTTTACATGGTCACGATTTATCGCGGAAATTTCGCGCGCAAAACTTGCGGCTCTCGTCGAGGTCTGCGGCAATTTTCAAAAACACGTTTCAATTCATTTGTTGTATTTCGAGGGACGCCGTATTTCGCAATAGTGCGCGGTTTTGGTTTTGTTTCCAAAGCTATAATATTTCAACTGTTCAAAGCTGCCAGTTTCGCCCAATGACATATTTACACAGGTCAAGCATTCCTTCTGAGGGATAAAATCGTAAATAAACAATTGGGAGAAAGATACTTAATTCAGTATCTTTTTCACTTTACACTGTACAGCAATATTTTCTTGTTATAAAATAGAGTGATAAAAGTACTGAGGGAGAAACCTATTTCTTTCAATTTAAAATTGCCAATTTTCTATTTTATCCTGTATTATGATAAAAAGTAGTTTCTTAATTTATATGTATAATAGCAAGAATTTTGGGATAGTCGAAAAATTTAAATACTTCGAATTTTGAGTTTTAATTTAATTTTGAATTTTAAAGTTTTCGATATTTAGTTATTTAAATTGTTAACTGTAATCGCGCGTATTTAAGCAGTTGAAAATTCAGATTTATATATTTATTAAATTAGAAGAATTATAAGTTAAAGAAATTTAATTTTATACATTGCTCGCCTGTCAATTACTTTAACGCTGTTTTCTAAAAAAGAGATTAATCGCTTTATTTGAAAATTAAAAAACCAAAAGCGTGTAAAGCATGCACATTTGTATATATGTCGAGCATCCTTTGTACATCTTAAAGAAAATTAACAGATGCTGACGCTAATCTGTCTCGAAAAGCCTCGTTAGAACGACCAGCCGCGAAAAGAGTAGAAGCCATCGTAATTTATTGTCCATTATAAAATGTTTTACTTCCGAAGATCTTGGCAAATTTTTTCCGCAATGCAATGATACGTTAAAGGTCTAATTAACGATTTATACTTCCGTATGTTAGATATGATGCATGATCAAAATTACGCAAAAAAATAGTAATAATAATATACCTTCTCTTGATAAGAGTAAGAAAAAAAATGGTTTTCTTAATAATACAGAAAATGACGAAAAGAAAATGTTTATTACACATTTTAATAGCGAAAATGGTGAAAGAAAAAAAGATAACGTTTATTATATCGCTATTTCTATTTAAATATATTTGAATTTGAAATAGCATGTGTTATATTTATACACATATACATTTAAAGAATAATTAAAAAACAATTCAATCACTTCAATTTTAACCACATAAAGAGAGAGAGAGAATAATTCGTAATTCATAACATTTATGATTGATCATTTTGTGTAGAGAAAAACTCAAATCTCATTTTTTTAATACTTTACAAATATATGCTAAATAAAAATAAATTATTATTAACATCTCCTTTTTACTTTCTTTATTATTTGAAATTTGATGTGAATTTCATTCAATCAAATCTTACTACGCAATTGCGATCATGGCAGTTTTGCGTAAAAGATTTGGCTCTTTTACTTTCAAAACAAGATTTCACGATTGATTCTAATCAAATCATAATGTCAATACGTCAAAAAGTGATCGGTCACATCGTGATATCTATGCAATATGCGTCTATAGTCATACTCATATCAAAATAGATTCTCCTATCTTTCCTTATATCGGTCGAGGAATGAGTTACACTCTGCGCGACTCCGCGCACAATCAGACATCTAGTCACGCACGGATTATCCCCCGGTTCCTGGAGCGCGCGGATGCTGCGCCCAAGCTTCTTACTTCCGCACGCGGTACATCAAGGTATCTCGCTGTGCGACATGTGTATCTCGTTATGTCTGTTATCTCCTAGGTATTCGTATGATGGAAACTTACGCATACCTGAATTGCGTCTCTTTTTCATTCATTTATTCCGATCCATTTATTCCATAAGTAGGAACATTTTTTCGTTATAATTGAAAGTAAATTGTATGGAAATGTCAAGTACACATTGTAACAAGTGCAAACGACTTACATCTTTATCATTTTTGTATGCAAACTTTTTCATCGCTGGAGCTTTCTTGTTATGTCTAGCGATTTCTATCTTATCGTGTATTAAATATTTTTTTAGTTATTAATTAAAAATTTATTTAAAAAAAATTTCTTTACACTTAATTATCATCGATAAGGGACATGCCAGCATGGATATAGAATAGAGAAACCGATGATAATAATGAACATATACTAAATATTAAATAATAATGAGAAAAACTAATGATATAATTATAAATTATTAATATATCTAGGTAATGTGCGCTTTCCTTCCACTGTAATTTTCTAGTGCGATTTGTTCCGGTAACTCTGAAAAAAATGCAGGCTACTCGCTTTAATTGCCGCGCCTTTCACGAGAAATTATTCGCTCGCTTAAAAATTTCCCCATTCTATCTGATAATTCGTAATATACAGCACAGATTGTGGGTGGCTGCAATCAAGTATCAAGTATGCAATAGTCATTTTTTCGAAATTTTCTTATCGATTGTCACAATCTTTAATAATTTGTTATCGTATTAAGAAAGACAAATTGTGATAGCTGAAAACTTTCACGTAAAGGATTTTACGATGCAATGTCTTCGTAACATATGCCAATTGTTGTCTATATCTCTATATCTTTAAAGTTTCTATCAATTTTTACTTTTGAAGATTTTCTTTTTAATTGGCAATTGTACATTGAATTTGCTGGCGCGTGACAATAATATGCATCGAATCCGTGAATATAACAAGTTGTGATTTTTGTACCATTAATTTGTTTTTATTTTTTATTTATACTTTTATTACAACAAGAAGAAATAAACTCATTGATGAGTTCGGAATTGACAAATTTAGAAATACAATCATAAAAAATGAAAAAATAACAAGTTTTTTAATTAATGATTGATTATATCGCTCAATTCGAGAAAAAGAAAGGTTTTTAATGTTTTAAACAAAAATGTCAGTTAGATACTTTGGAGAAAATATGTTTGTTTGGCAAAAATTTACGACAGAGATTTTACTTTTAGATAAAAAATGTCATATCTTTTTTCTTCATGCGGAAGGAACGGATATGTGAAGAAATTATCTTAATAGTTTTTCATATGACGCGAATATGATAGTGTTTGTGCTAATTGCGTGTCAGATCGGTCGAGGGGATGATCTCGAGGGAGAAAGAGAATAGATGGGATTAAACGACAATGATAAACGCGTTTCCTGCGTGATTCAAAAACCAAAAAGTTTACGTGGAAACTCGCACGTATCCCTCCTTATACGCAAACCTTCGTATAGCTTTTTGCTCACATTATATGTATTTAAGAACAGCGCTTAATGAATTGTTATGCACGTTTCATCGGTTTTCCAATTCTTCGAACATCTCCGATTCGCAAGGCTTTCTGATTCTGTTCATCGAGTGCCCGTAGGTCTCCCTTTTCCGACGAATGCGACGTGAGCCATTAGCGCAGGTCACGACGTTATTAAAGACAATGAAGCAAACTTTATACGAGCGGGGGTACGGGGCCAATTACTTGGCAATTAGTCGAGCGAGCAACAAGTGAGCATCGCCACAGACCTCTCTCTCTCTCTCTTCGTCTTGCACCTCCTTCTCCTTCACCTTCATCTTCTCGGCTCACCTTCTCCGTTCCTTTCTCCGCCGTGTGAATCGACATAGCCTTCCTCAAGATAGGTCGCGAAATATGCGGGAAAACGTATTTTTCGATTGTCGATCGACTCGTTCCGACTTTGATGTTGCCCCTCTATTAGTTCAACACTACATCTTTACCTATTATTTAACATATAAAGTTATTTTCAAAATCTTTCCATTGGTAATAATTAAATATAGTTTGTAGACTACAAAATAATCATTTCAGGCAAATTATCATTTAATATTTACGAATAGTTTGAAATATTTTCCTACATCTTATAATTTACCGAAATATTTAATAGAAAATTTTCAGCATTAAAATGCATTTATGCTGATATTACTTAACGGGAGTTTAATCGAGGGCATACTTTTCTTTCCTCATCCAACAATAACGCACCTTGGAAAGTCGGGGTATAAATAAAGCGGGGTCACGGTCCTTTTCGCTGAGCAAGAGGGTTGTCCGCGCAGCGGCGACTCAGGCCGAGGACGCATAATTCTAATTATAATTTTTAGCAGGTCGCACCTATACTCGTCCTACGTGGTGCTTGACGAGGTGGCCAAGCGCGGGCGAGAACTACCTCGGTACAGGAAGTTTACTCCCGCGCGCTTTGCGCGATTTTTGACCCACACTCCGACTCTACCGTGTTATGTACACCCTTGAGCATTCAGATACGTAGACACCAGGGAAGAGGGGTGGCAAAGGGTTATGGTACATTCCGACTCAGAAGTCGACGCGTCTTTTGTAGATAGTTGTGTAATTTAGAGCCAAATTTGGAAAATACTTCTTGGTCTATTACACTTTTAGAAAAAATTGTCAGAATATTTTATTTTCCGCGTTTTTTTCAGAAGCAATATTTATCATTAATACAACAAATATTTATCATTCTATGTATGTTTTCCGCGTACTTTTTACTCTATGAATTTTCTCTCGACAATTAAATACTATTCGATGATTTGGAAAATCCTATCGAGTTCCTTTTATACGTCTCGAATTTTTAAATTTGAGACTACATGTCTAAAAATTGCTTCTTAGGCGAGAAGGTAAAATGGGATGTTTTAATAAATAAATAAAACGAAAAAAGTAAAACTTTTTTTTCTGTAGACGAATAAGAATTCAAAGAAAATATAGACTATTGAATCATTAAATTCCGTATGCTACATGGGCGGTAATTGTAATTGCGTATGGGTAGATATATAACGATTGTTTTAATACCATTACCATTAATTACAGATATAACGAATTTATATATATTACGATACACGTATTATATATTATATTATATACGCATATACTATATACTATATATGCATATATATATATATATATATATATATATATATATATATATATATATATATTTATGAAGGCTAAAATTGCGAAGAACGCCATTGTGTAATAATCGTCGAGTGGATTCAGTTCGTCACATTCCAATCACATATCTACCGGAAAAGGCCAGAATCCGAAACGTACGAGCGTATGTGCGTGCATACGCCGCAGTTAAACCGCTGAACCGATCGCCGGGAAAATTGGCCGAAAAATTCAGAATCCAATACGGGCGTGATACGCGGATTTACGGATTGCCACATTGTGGATCTCGCGACCGAATCCCCGCGAGTTGAATTTTCGCCCGAAAATAGTCGCTACTCTCGACGGATCTCCCGCGGAGATCGCAAAAAATTCGCGAATAAAATTTCGCTATCTCAAAAAGCGGCGGGAAATTTCGCATTTAATTATTTCGAGCGAACCAATTTACGAAGCGGAAGCCCGCATATTTATTGTACAGTCCGCGACAAAATCCGGAAGTCGTTGCCCGACGCTGCTTTGTGCGATAAAAAAGATTCTTACGTCGCGATCGCTCCGGTTACTCTCGATGCGCGTGTTGCAACCAAGATTGATAGGTCGCTCGCGAGTTGTCAAGGCTCGACGGATATATCCCTCTTTGTCGGAAATCTTTTCGTATCTCGATGTACTTGTTGACGCGACCTCGATCGTGGGAAGGAGGCGATGACATTGATCATATCTCGACGCATCGATGCAAAAGTCCACCCTGCAACTTTTGCATCGCGCTGTACTCGGTGTAACCCTCCCCCCTTCCCACCCTCCAGGGGGTGGTGGGCGGCAGGATGGGGCTGCGGCGGGCGTTTTTCAAATAATTACATCGGGCTGCGGTGGTGGTGGGTCGCCATGGCAACCGCAGTGCCTTCAGCATCCTACGACTGAAGGCAACCGAGCGACCGAGCGGCGCAACCCGGTTCTCTCTTGCTGCGGACTTTGGAATCCGGATGCGCGCGCGCGCGCGGACCGGTCGGAAACGGTTTTCCGCGGACATCGGCGGTGCGTTTGCACTGCCGTTGATGGAATTGAATAAACAACTACGGATTAGTAATCCGCGAATGTATTTTCCGCGTTGCTTTTTTTGCGGACGCACCCTAATAAAATATTTCCTCTCCTCTGATTATTTCATTTTACGGTAATATTTGTCAAGTATTTCTTGTTTAATTAATTATTCATAGGCAGACAAGTGAATATATGTTCAACTTTTATATTGCATCTCTCTCTCTCTCTCTCTCTCCCTCTATAATCTTTTATTATCAATTTTAAAGTTCAATAGAATATAATAATGATTGCATAAGTTTATTTTTCACAGATTCCTCATTCGTGGACTATAATTGTAATATTGACATTAACGATACATATATTTGAGAGTTATTTGTAAATTTGGAGTTATTCTCTCTCGGCAACAAATCGATTCGTTTGTCGCAACTTGTAATTACCAATAAATTAAATATTTCGGTAATTAAGTATATCAAATTAAATTTTTGTTGGAACTAAAATATATATTTAATTTTTTCTTCCTATTAAATTTTAAAATTACCAATATGTAATTAATTTGAAAATAGTCACCATCTTTTTTTTTAGGTTAAATTTTTGCTATGTCATACGTTAAGAGACAGCCCGTACATTATACAATAAAATGTTATAATAATTTTTTTTAATATAAAGACAGCCTTTACAAACGTAATTTTTATTACAGGATTGTATTCACACATGTCACAAGAGCAATTCGAAAATTGAAATCGTAATAATTTAATTTGTATAAATAATAAATATGTGAAAATAATTATTGCAATGTTAAATTGATATAATAAAATTTGATTTAAAATAAAATTTATGTTATTTATAAATTTGGCGAGAAAAATTTCCAAACAATTTGTCCGTTGTATATTTTACCAAGTATATCGTATGATCTTTGACGAATTGTTCTTACATCTTTCAATGCGATACAGAATATATTTGGGACTTCGATACATAATACGGCCTTGACTTCCTCGTGAGGTTTGCCAGACCACTTCACGTGTACGCAACTCGTTCCGACGCGATATAGCCTCGTGGCTATTTCGCGATCATAAATACTAAACGCGGCTGACTCACAGAGGCAATGTATTGTACGAAGATAACTTTTATCTAATAGATAACTGAAATTGGGTCATGCGAAAACTATGGTAGACCGACGTGCAGATTTTTTCAAAATAGAATTATCGTGTCCGAGGAAATATTTACTGAGAGAAAAATATAAATGTATTTTTCTATATATCTTAAATAAGTGAAACAGTATATATGATAGAAATATAATGTCACAATTTTATAGTTGATGTTTTTTTCAATAAAATATTTTTTCGTTTCTTTTTCTGGATTATTTAATATGTATATATTTACGAACGCTTTTGGGCGTATTTTCTAAGAAAGACAGAAAATTAGAGCTTGCTTTATTTGTAGCTTAATATAAACCAGTCGAAATGTCGGAAAGATTTTACGGTACGTCAGCGTTACGAATGTTAGTTATGACGTCATCTTCTCCTTCCTTCGATGGTTCACTCGACCTATTACGTACCTACACACCTAACTTAACGTGCCACGGGTCAAGCGGTAGTCGGGTGAGCTACGACAAAGAGAAAAGTAGATAAGAGAAAGACGGAGGGACAGAGAGAAGGAAGGAAAAAGGGACAAAGAAAAGAGCAGAATGAAAAACAAACGACAACGTTGAGATAAGAACGGAGGAAAAAGAGAAAAGTATAGAAGAAGCAATCTAGAAAAAGATAGACTGGTGTCCAAGAAACTGCAAAGATGCGATAGATAGAAAAGAAATAGGAAAGAGAAAAAAAGGATAGACCAAAGTAAGGGAGAGAAAGAGAGAGAGAGATAGAGAGGAAGAGAGAGGGAGGGAGAGGTAGGCCGAGAGGAGTGGGGTCAGTTCGTGACCCGACCACCTGTGGAAGCAGCCGGTAGCTACTTCTTGTTTGCCGTTTGCGCATACCTCTACCTACCACTTATACGTAGTACGTATTACGTAGGCGAACCGCCAACCGATGACCGCGGTCACGGCTACCTCCGAAATTACGTTCTTGGTTCCCTCTGAATCCGCGCCTCGCGCTGTAATCCTGACGAGACACCGCGGTATTCGGCGCATTGGGCAGCTTAGGTGTTATACCCGCATAGATAACATAACATTCTCCCGATATTCAATTTTCACAAAATATAATTTATCAGCGATTGTTACCTTTCATTAATCTCAACAGCGCGAAATTGATGTAGCATTATTATTGTACATAGTATCGTACATAGTACCGTTTATGATATGTATTGCAGTTGACTCGAATTTATTTTATATATATATTTAAAAAATTTTTTTAAAATATTTAATATTAATATCTTCCCATCACAGACGAAGAGAACTGAATAGAGCGTTATTTTAAGGAAAAGCACAAAAAATGAAAAAGAAGACATAATTGACAATTTTACATTTATCGATGCGCGCGCGATTTAATTTTATACGCATTGAAATCTAAAACACAACATGGTATTATATTTTATCGCAAAAAGCTAATTCCACCCTGCGATTACTCATAATAATAATTTAGGGGATCACTCGTTCCATGTTAAATAAATGTATTATTTACACCGAGAGGATCGAGAGATCCAACGTGCGAACTCACGCGACGATGGCGATCAGATAACGTCGGGCGTGCACCTTTGCATCTCGTCGTGCCGACAAAATTAGCCGCGTGCCCGAATACAACAACACTCTCGCTGGTATCGCCATAGGTGTAATGTAGCCACCGCGGCTTAATAGTACTACGGCCATTCATGCGGCAGGCGCACCATGCTGCTGGCTTAGCACTCTATTAATCACGGATTATTATTCACGCGACCGCGCGGCGCTTTTAGCGTCGTTGATTAGCTTTTAGCGACGCATACTTTCGTCGCTTTCTCTCCCACGCGCTTTCCTTTTCTCCTTCTCGCTATGACCGCCCTTCTTCTTTCGCTCCTTCCCTTTTCTCCTCTCTCGTGTCCCCGAAAACCAGATCGCTGATTCTTTCCGGTTTCTATCCCGGTCGCGCCTCATTAATCGGCACGTGGATAGAGGCACGAGATCAAGCGGCGGGCTTGTCGCCGGTAAAAAAGACCGGCGACATAAAAGCGACAACGCATTACGTTGGCGCAGGTCCGCTTAATTGGTTCCACGGCGGCATTAATCGCGCGACATTGTTGGGTATAATGGCTGAAATTAATAAGGAAAAACGTTTGCTTTTCTGTCTTGCCTCGGGAATGTTTTCTTCCAAGTGAGAAACCCGTTGGGCGAACGCGAAAAAATGGAGCAACGAGCACGAGTCGCGGACAAAGGCTGCGACGAGAATTAAGTTTGATTGCGACCACACGTGTTTGCTAATTTGACATTTCCTTCATCGTCCTGGATACATATGCCTCGTAGAATTAGGATCAATTAGAATATGTATTTAGATTCCGCGGCAACATTACGTTTTATTTGTACATGGTATTATACGTGATATGCAGGCATTAATGTAGAATATTTTGCCAAATGGTTTCTCTGAACGTGACATATATTATTTACTATATCTATATATATTTTTTTTTTAATTTAAATATATATACGACAGCTTTTTGGTTTAATCCGTTAATATATTATTTTACAGCGTTCGCGTTTCATATCAAAAGTATTTACGATTTTTTACGGTATACTCTTTGATGGATGTCCAAAGTAAAACAGATTTCCGCCATTTCGGAAACATTTGGTTTATTTATATTTACATATTTATTTTTTATTTTTTGGTCAGATTGTTGCTACCCATCGGTCATAATATTTTCTTTTCACTTTGTAAGCCTTTGGATTTATCAAATATCACATCTTTGATTTCTTGCAGGATTATAATCTCGATTTGTTTTAAAAATTTAAATTAAAATTGACAATCGTATCAATCGATCTGTCAAAATTCAAGACGGCAAATTAACTACATATGATTAATAAACTTGTTTCTCGCATATATTTTATTGCTCTGTAATTTATTCGAAATGTTCTTTCAATGATTCTCGTGTATTTGTTAATTCTTAATTCGGCTAATTGGCACGGGATGTAATATTACGTAATATCGCGTATTTTTATCTTTCGATTACTATTCAAGACGCGCCATGTCGTACGAAACGAGCAGGGATGACAGCTTTATTTCTGGAACAACATGTAGAGTCCGCATTCTCCTCTCGGCTGAGCGATCAACTTTTTGCGAAGGATTCGACGAGTGCCATTAATTATTGCGGCGACTCGTTGTCTCGCGAGTACCACTGATATCGATGCTATTGGGCGGATATATATATTTGAAAAGGCCATCGACTCTCGACACGAGTAATATTAATACATTTTCAAATAAATATTTAATTTAATTATGTTACATAAAGGTTAACTAATTAAATGTTATATAAAGGAAAACCTATTTATGCAACAATTTTCGAGAATATAGCATATTATTTATAGATTTTTTAATATTTAGATAATTAGTCACATTTAGTCGCAAAGGATATTTTTGCGCCGGGTTTGCAAAAAAAGCCACCCTTCTATTGGCAAAGTCGCGAAAAATTTTCCATCACATTGCGTTTGACATTTTTGTGTTTTTTTTTTGCTCGCGTATAGTTCCGCTATGTGACGCATTTATTTTTCGCACCTGCGCCAGCTTTTCGTACTGCGGAGTTTTCAAAGAATTGTGCCGCAGTCATTAATTCGCACGTTCCGCGGAAGAAGGATCCTGGTGCGCGCGAATCGCATTCGATTTCTCGCGGTTGCCGCGTCTCGTCAATCTGACAGACACATGCATACGTACAAAACGGACGGACGCTGGCGTGTATAGGCGCGTGCCGCTCGGTTAATTGGCGCTTAATTGGCTGTAATTAAATTAACTTGAGCAGCACGTGGACGCGGTCTCCGCGGAGATTGGTCGCGCGAGCCTAAGCAGACTCGAGCAATTAGTAAAATTGAAACACGGTCGAGTTTCGACACCACGCGAATATGTCTCGACATATGTCGTTGCATCATCCCGTTTTTCTCTCGTCCTGAAAACTACTTTGTATCACGATGCCGCGATTTCTTGCGCCGCTGTAAAAACTGGCACTTTTACACTCACCTGCGGCTACTAAACCGCGGTTAAAAAACTCGGGTTGTGCTGCTTTAATTTCTTATACATGCGTAATGAATGGTATGTACTCGGGGAACGTACTTGACAATTTTTGTTAATTGAAATAAAAGAATGTTATACGTGTAATTTTTTAATTTAAGCATTGTTCTTTCATAAAATGTGGGCACAACTTGAAAAATGAATTTAGCACACAGAAACAGTAAAAAAAGTCATACAAACATTTGTCTCGCGAGTATTTAAGAGTTAACGCGACTTGTGTCCGTGTAAGGCAATATTAAAATTACGATTGGAATCTTTTCACCGCAAATAATTTGCGATATATAAGACAGCGTATCGCACATTTTCTTTAAATGTGTTTTTGTACTCTCGGCACGCGTCAAGTTCGCGTGAGCCGTAATCGAGGTGCCTGTGGGGCCACGCATGATCGATCGTCGAACCGCAGATATTTCGGGTAACACGCGCGCGCGTCGCATCGATCAAGGATACGAATGTTGGTGGGATACTTGGCGGGAGGAGAGGGAGGCTCGACGAGTCAGGGTCACTCGGGAAGGTGGTGACCTAGCCTTAAATCCCGACCAGGTAATTCACCTCCACCTTGAATTCCATCTTTGTGCGTATATATGTATGTATGTGATCACCTGTCGCTGACGGAGACTGACCTTCTGCACACTTTCGCCCCGTTGACTTTGCCGTGAAGCGAATATATTTGCATCTCGTCCGCCATTTTTCGCATCTCCGTTTCTTTTTTTCTTTTTTTTTCTCTCCTGACAAAAGGCCGGGTATTCGATGTCCTTGAGATCTCGCCGACTCTCTCGTGGAAAATAACGTGTGGAATAATTTCATGTTCTTGCGCATGCGGAATACATTATTTTCTGTTTTCTTTTCTTCTTTTTTTTCAAAATATTATTGTCATTGAGTGCTGATGCTTTAGTTTATTTTTATTAGAGTTTCTTACACGATTGTACAGCCGATTTTGTTACGTAATTAACCGTATGTCGATTATAAATGTAGGTATCATTTCATCTCTTTTATATTTAAAAATCAAAATTAATACACGCGAATCACGTAAATAATGTCGATGTAATAAAGAAGGTTTGCGAGAAAAATTAAAATCCTTCTAGAAAATTAATATATTACATTCATATGTACTATACACGTTAATTATATCATATAATATTTATAAAGTATTAATTTCATTGTACTACTACTAATTTCTAGGATAGAAAGGATTACAATACAAAATGCTTGTGCATTTGGAACATAATTCCAATATGTTTCGACTGTATTATTATAAAAGCATTAAATACATTTATCCGTTTTACAATAGAGCAACAAGCTTTGCTAATATTGCCATAATATTTATGCTGATATTGTGTGTTGATTAATTTGCGATTAAATTTTGGCGGCTAAAATCAAAGAAAGAAAAAAGATATGAATAACATCTAATAAGGCATTATACACAATCTCAAGTTTTTTTATCGTCTTTATACTGAAAAACTGAATGATACCAAATTAACGTTAAAAATTATAAATATAGCAGAAAAAAATTTGAAGATCATTACTCGATGTTATCTCTTTGAACAATGATTTTTTAATATGCATAGTATAATATCTTTGTGTGTTTATGATAACGTGACTTTTTACGATTTTTCACGCGCTTTAACGGTCATGAAAGAGCAGAGGAAATTTACCTGGGTACCGGAAGGCTGTTGGTTATACTCGGCCGCTTTTCGGTTAACGGAAACTCGCGTTTCCTCGTTTACGCGAATACATGGGATAAAAAGTCGCGAATAATGTCCATCTGCAACTATTTAATGCGGTCGGCTGCACCAAAGAGGATTTAATCAGTATTTCTCGACGCGCAAACCCACCCTTTCACCTTTGAGGAATTCCTTTTAGATTCCTCCGACAGCTAACCGAACCCTCTCCCTTTCTTTGGCAACGTATACACATAAATGCAAGGGGATCATCAGGCCGTCGTCGTCGCCGTCACCGCAAAAGTCGAGTAGTACGCCCGGTCAAGATTCTTGGCTAGAAATTTCCAACGGATGCCGGATTATTACTTTGCCGGGTAACGAAAGGGGATGCGATACCCGTGTCAACCTTGTCTTCGTCTTCAAAGACGAGGGATTCGATGCCGCTGAATTCGCGGCTTTACTTGCAACGCGGAGGACGCGATGTCGGGAGCTGTAAACGGACGTTCGCGGAGAGGATTTTTAAATCCTTAAAGGCGCTTAAAGACGCTCGCGCGATAATCGTGTCCGCCACTTCCATTCCGAAACTTTTCCGACACTCTCGCCTAATCGGTCTTTTTTTTTTCAATCTTCTGTTGTTGACGCGATAAATCCCTATACGCTCCCACGAGAGAACATTCGTTTTTTTCTCCATCTTTTACACTTTTTCTTCCTCTTCTTCTCGGACTGTTTGTCTTCCCGCCAACCATTCTCCGCCTCCGCACCTCGTTTCCGATAATTGGCAGGAAAGCAGACGTTTTGTTTTCGGGTCGTCTAGCGGTATAAAAATTCGGCCGGTTTCTTGAGATGTAGATGCATTCTCGGAAGCGGAGCCTCTCGCCGACATCGGGCACCGTCTCGAATGAAGGGAGGCGCACCGCGCGGGAGAGGGCAGTTTAGTGTAGCGCAAGGGTGGGCAAGGAGGGGGATCTCGCGCGCTGAGTACCAGTCGATCCTCGTGTAAAACCGGGCAAAGTTTTGTCGCGCGACGCACCGCACAGCCGACGGCGATAGCATTGCCCGCCAGCGCAAAAGTTCACGTTGTCCCCGGCGGAACAATTATTGTCCTTTGTTGCGGCATTACCCGTCTCTCTCTCTCTCTCTCTCTCTCTCTCTCTCTCTCTCTCTCTCTCTCTCTCTCTGCCTCTTCCTTTTTCTCTCGCTCTGTTTTTCTTCAGAGAAAAAGATTCTTCTCGTCCTCTACCTCGTCATCTTTCTCTTTCTTCTCCTTCTCCTCGCAGTCCTTTTTCTCCCCTCTTTTTCCCCCTCATCTCCCCGTATTCTACCTACTCTCTACCATCTCTTACGCTTATTTGTTTCTACGTACTTTAACGAATTCCGATCTTTGCGAGACTTAACGACGTTATGGTCTCTGTCGATATACTCGATCGTCTCGCAATTGATCCCGCGCCAGCCGCTGGATCCAGATACGCTATCGGAATGATCGACGAATCGATTCTTTCGGGCGTCGGTCCGACGACGCCTTCCATGATCACGGCGAATTCCATGACAAGAAAATATAATTATCGGCGACGTTCTTAATGCGCACGCAAAACGTGACCCACATTCGAATTTATATTCGGTATTATTAGGAAAGTCGTCGCTGCTACAAATATGGGTAGAAACACATCGTACAATTATTATTTCGCGAGTATTCCAACTATTCCGACAATGAGTGGAATAATGAAAATTTATGACAATAATTTTGAATTAATGAGACAAAAAGGTATTTTGGTGAAAATACTTAATTCGATAATTTTACAAACTCTCAAGTAATGCTATCTTGAATTTCATCGGTTATGATGAATATCAAAAATTTATATTTATGTCTCCTTTCTCTCAATCATTTTTATAAAATTATTGATGAAAAATTGAAAAATTCCATTCAATTTTTAATTTCATTCAATTAAAAATTTGAAATTTAATAAACTTACTAATATGAATGTATTTATTTTCAACTGAATAATTTGTAATTATAAAATTATCAATGAATTCTAAAAATATCATTTTTTTATTAGATATTTTGATATATTAATAGTAGCATATGAAAATAATATAGATTTTTAAGAAAGATTTCTCTAAAGAGAGAGAGAGAGAGAGAAAGAGGCAACATATGATTGCTTCTTGTATGTTTGATGTACAATATTTTAAATGGAAAGTTATTAAAATTATTGCATCTTGTTTTTATCAAGTTTTTACAATGTACAATTTTCGTTACAACAAATATCGCAGTTAGAAAAATCTATTTACTGATTTTTTTATTTATTTCTGTAAATTCTATTTCGCGTGAATTTCTCAGTCCCAGTTTTTTTTCTGTAAAACTATTTTCTAATTTATTTTAAATGACCTCTGCAAACATAATCTAATTGCACTTGATTTTCTATCGGCCACGCAAGTAGTCAAGTATCGAATCTTAATTTAAAAATAACTGCAATTAATTATCGTCCGTAATTTCGTGACATTGCGAGGCGAATAATTTTTTTCCTTTTATCTCGTTTTTAGCTTGTTTTTTAAAATTTTATTTAATTTTTTTTACTTGTGTGTTATCGCCAACTTTAAAAATCATTTAATGTAATTTATGTGAGCGCGTTAGAAACATTGCTCATATGTTAAAAGATCAGATATCTCTTAAGGGAGTTAAAATATTCTTTAGCAAAAAATATTTAAATTAATATAAAAGATACACATTTTCCGTTGTGGTAGAACCGGTAAGAAAAATCGCGGGAAATTCGTGTCGCTAGCGCTTTCTCGGAGCTTTAATTTCGTTCCGCGGAGCGCCGCCGGTAAGGAAAATATGGAAAATCGTTATAAGAAACGCGGGAAATATAGGACTTCCATCTCTTTCGCCTGGGCGGCGATGAAATTGTCTTTTCTCGCGGATCGACCGTAAAACTATTGACCGACTCTTTCGTTCTCTCGGTAGCGGTTTTCTCCGTTTGCGCGTCGCCCGTTGCAATATTTTATCCACCTCCGTTTAAAGGGCAGCGCCCTTCCTGACCGGATCCCGCATCGCGCGACTCCCAGATAAATAAATGAAAGATGGAAATAATTAAAAAGTCTTTTTAACATTCGTAAAGGATCCCTTCGCCGTGTCTTTTGATTACTCGGTCGCGTATTCGCGTGCCCATCAGGGAGTTTTATTTACGCGACGTATGGTACGTCATCGCGCGCGATTCGTAGAATATAAACTAGTTTTCCCGGTAAACCTTCATTTCTCCCTTTTTTCCTCTCTCTATTCTATTTTAATATTTCGTCCGTTTCCAATTCCACGCTTGTTCCGCGAGACGAGAAAAATGCCCTTGCATCAAAGGGTACAACGCTGCATCGGCGGAGTTCATTTTTTTGCGATAATTAGCAGTGAATAGCCTTTTACGGTGCTTGTTTGCATCGCAGACAGACGCATATTTGCATATGTTATATATAATTCGCAGTATATATTCCTTTATTTTCCCGTTTAACAATAATTGCGAATTTTATACATAAGTTTTACGCGAATTGTAGTAAACGATTCTTATAATTCGCGTTTTCCAAGCATTTTAATATTTTCCAATACATTTATGTCTCATTTCTTTCTTTTAGTACATTTAAGAAAAGAGGGAATTATTTTTATATAAAATACATCAAAAAACAAGTATCTGAAATAATTTATTTCCAATCTTGGATTTCTGTCTCATTTTTAATATTATGATTCGACGTTTGTATTACGCGAACAACCATTGATTCGCGCTCGATGATTTCCCTTTATCCCTTCTCGTTACAACGACGCTCCCGTTTTTTTCCACGGAGAAATTCGGTCAACCGTATTCATGTCCGCGCTTTTTCGATGCCTCCGAGGATCTATTGCGTCGCCGGCAGTTTTTTGTCTCCCTTTTTCTCGATGTTCGGACCGATCCCTTGTCAATAGCATTGCCGCTCGTTAATACCTCGTCCGGCCAATAGTTCTCCCGCGGCTTTTCGCCCTTCTGCCCCCTCCCCCTCTTCTCTCTTTCTCTCTCTATGGCAGAGCTTCCCCTACCTTTTCCGTTTCTGTCTTCCCTTTCCTTCTCTCTCGCCCACATCTATGCGCCGGCACATACTCTGCCAGATACGTGTGTTTATATCACATTATGTACTGTCGCGTGTTGGTCTACATATCTATGGCTTATGTATGAAATATACGCGTTACTCCCGTGCGCGAACATATACATGTTGTACTCTGGGATGTACGAGGTGGTGGCGAAGAAAGTAAACGACACGCGTACACCGCTCCCTCGCGCGCGCCCCGTATCGAAGAAACACGCCGAGAGGGTTCTCCGGGGTACCTGATTCAATTTAATTGCGCGCCTTATATCGGGGCGAAACGAGCGTAATTTGCCGGAGCGGGGGGAGCAGCCTTTTCCTATTATATTCCTTATTTCGTGTATCTCGAAACTACTCGATCCATCAGGATCATCGTCGTCGTCGCGATCATTTTTTCACGAAACGCGATTTTTGACGACGTAGGTGTGTCTTTGCAAAAGCTGGGAGGCAAGAGCGGAGAGGCACGAGTCTCCCGTTCAACTTTTTTTTCGGGAACACCCTGTTTGTGAACGCCCTTCCCTTTTACTACCTTCTCTCGCTCTCTCTTTTTCCCTCTCTCTCTCTCTCTCTTCTCTATGTAATGGGCTTATGTATTACATTATGTGCTGGATACTTTTGTACATGGCCAGTTAGATATACGAACGGAAGGAGGACGCGGGCGGAGCTGTCGGTGGCTACACGTTCACGCTCGCGCACCGACTCACGTTCACGCTCGTGCGCGCGCGCACGTTCACGTGCACGAAACGACGTTGACGACGTACATAAGCGCGTCCGTACGCTGCACACACACACACCCAGACATATATATATCCATGTACACACATATGCATACGTACACTTGCACACGTCGATCGGTGCACTTGTCCGTGTCCCGTGCGTTCCGCAGTGACGCTCAACCGTCACCAGCGAGATAACAAGCGCAACTTTTTTGAAAAAGATTGAGATTTTCGAAAGAGATGTTTTCGATTAATTTTCTAATTTTTTTGGCGCAAAAGAAAAAGCGAAATAATTTTCAAAATTAATACTTCGAATTAGAGTCTGGTCGATTTCTCGTAATAAAAAAGGACAATAATAACATAATAATTTTGAACATAATAATTTTGAATGATAAATCTAAATTCCATTAATCGTTGGAAAGTATCATTTTTTTATTATTGCGCAGAATATATAAACTTTGATATATTTTTCTAAGAATCCCTACTTTTGCAATTTTAACTAGTACAATTTATTTCTACTTGCAATTTAATTGCATGCATATAAATATAGTTAATTTGACGCAAATGAGGTATCGTTAACTTAAATTTGTAATTTAAAGACTAAAGATTTCTTTGCAACGAACGTTTACGTATCGGTAGAAGCGCAAAAAAGCCAACATTTATATCTCAAGACTATTGCTCATGCGATAATTTTCCACGTGCGTCGCGATATATAATTACATAATATATACGTCGTGGTTTATCGCTCGCGGATGTACATGTCCGCATGTAAAAATGCCTCGAGACTGTCGTGAAAAAAATACTTTGCTTGACGGTAAATATTGTACCGCGGACAGATAAACAATCGGTGTTGATTTATACCGTATCGGCTCTTCTACCTAAATATTACGCGATCGTAACGCACGCGCATAGTATACACATTTACATTTTAGCGAAAAACTGTGGAAATGCAAGAAAAATGTCCGTTGGTTGTCTCGTTGCCGTTTCGCCGCGATAAAATAATGCATAGCGTTGTCAGACCCTCCTTTAATATAACCGACTCCACTTTCATCGTAGCACACAGGACCCGTTACGTCTAGTTTCCTCGCGGTTAGCGAGTCCCGAGTGGCGACGGGCCATCGCCTCGGGCGGCACCCTGCGCGGTTACGGCCTCGTTGCCCGTAAACTCGAATCGAGATTTAAGCGATGTATGCTAATACGGGACTTAGTATGCGCCGCGGTGGCCCCGCATTATGAAGATTTTCAATTTTACGCTGCCACAACGGCGAATAAATATTTGCCGCATGGCACGACCCCCATGTTACGACTCCCCATCCCGCCGTTGATCGTTTGGCTAATGCCATTAACACTTGTGCGGTTCACCCTTTCTCGTTCTTCTTCTCGGACAGCGGCAGATTAATGATCGTCTCTCCTGTGAATTTAATTTATTACACTCCGTAAACATGCGAATCGCGTAAACGGATTTAGATTTTCTTTTTTTTTTTGTTTTTGATTTTTGGAAATGGCTCGAAAACTTTTAAACAAGTATTAACGCTTCTCCACGTGATCAGAAGCTACAAGGGGTATACTTTAATAAAGGTTTGTAGATTCCATCTTTTTCGTTTCATTTGATGATTTCTGCACGATCAAATTATTTGTGAGATTATATGATGCTCCTTTCTTGATGTTAATACAGATGTAAGCTTCCGTTGGCAGTACGTTACGACGCATCATTAACGATAAAAGCGGAAAACAATGTCCTTGATTGAGAATTGACATCAATGTTATGTAATGTCGCATATTATTGCGCAAGTTAATTTATGTTAATTATTCATCGAATGTATCTCTATTTCTTGATCGAGACAAGATTTATTAGTCGGATGGCTGGAGAAAATTATGCGAGTCATTTTATTTAGTTTTCCTTAGTAATTGTCATTAAAATTATAAAATCTTTTTTTTATAAATGTAAAGATTAATCAAAAACTTATATCCCTCGCTCAAGATTTTATCAAAATTTAATCGTAGTTACTTTCTCGTTTAAAAATGAATCATTTTGACATTATACTCTAATTAATAAATATTCGCGAAAACATTCGTAATCATCTAATCGATCTTTGGGCCGAAAATGAGATAAATCAAGATGTGGAATTTTCGCGAATCGAGGAAAGAATAGATTTTAGCACGATGAAATTTTTAAAACATACTCTGATTTCGTCCGATTTTATCGTCGAATTCTTGCTCGTTAGAATCGCACGGCGCGCTAAATAACATCCTCGGGAAACAATGTGACTTAATAATGGGGAATTCGCGCGGTGCGAGTGATATCGCCTGAGAAAACTCGCCTCATTCACCTCGCCGCGACCTTGACGAGGGCGTTTCCGTGGAAATGGTACGTATCCTCCGCCGCCGCGTATCCTTTCTCGCGCGCCCGCTATCCTTTTCCCGAGGGACACTCGTTCGTGTATACAGCGAGTAGATAGCTATCTCGACGGCGAATCTATTGGCTAAGAAGTGGGTGTAGCTGCGGCGCGCAAGTTATAAAACCACAACGAGGAGAACGAAGCCGGTTGTGTTTCACGAAAGGCGTCCGGGATCGTCGGTCGTTTGTGGCCCGACGTTCTCATTCATCGTTTTATGCAACTCCACGCTTAATCGCTCCGCCTTCTCCCGCTTATGCATAAGTTAACCCCAAGTATATTTTGTATGGTCGTGTCAAATCGTCGAGTTATGGCGCGCACGCCCACGTCTCCTCCAAAATCGTTTCATGCGCGGATCGTCGATCTGCGTTTTTAATAACTGTACGTGCAAGTATTTGTATTACACGTATATCTCGATGAACGCGAATTCTCGATGTTATGTAAAGATTTCGATTGTTGCGTAACGGTTCGTTGCTTTATAATGTACGGGGTAAATTTATAATTAATTGGAAAATTGCAACCCTCGAGATAATTTACTAGAAAATTATGAATTACGAATGATAAATTTCCATCAAATTGTTTCTCATCGACGTCATCGTATTTCGTCTCGGCTGATAGTATTATCGGCTATAGCGTAACACTGATACGGTCAATCGACGTAGACCCAAATTAGGGGGTTGTGACATTCTCGTTATCATTATTGCGAAGCGCTAACTTAGTTAGTCTTTGCAATTACGTGCAACGTCGATGAAAAGGCCGGTCTTGTCGCTGCACTCTCGGACCTCTTTTGCCTATGCAAGTCTCGCGAATGCATTGGACTTTATTACATTACGGCTCCCTTTGCGAAATGCCGCGGATGTTGCGCGCTTTGCGAAAAACTTTGACGATGACGATTCGTAAGACGTACAATTGGGATTTTAAAAGTATCCAAAGTAATTTCAGCACGAAACCACCGGATGCAGCTTCAAGATATTAAAGTTTCATTCGTCGAAAATTATATATATGTATAGTAGTATATAGGGCGATAAAATATTATATAATCTTGAAATTGATCAAATTGTAAAGAGAAATGAAAAGCAAAAGAGAAAATGTTACATTTTCAAGTTATTTTTGAGTCACGGGACGATGCTGTTTGTTCTCGTTTCAAATTATCAATAAAATGAAATTTTTTTCGAGTAATGAATCGTTTTGCGTTTTGCGAAAAACTTTGACGATGACGATTCGTAAGACGTACAATTGGGATTTTTAAAATATCCAAAGTAATTTCAGCACGAAACCACCGGATGCAGCTTCAAGATATTAAAGTTTCATTCGTCGAAAATTATATACAGAATGTCAGGGCTATCTGTTGCCAAAAAATAGCTCTTGTAGTTTACCTCGAGAGCTTTTCAAAACACTATAATAAAATATTTTTTCATCGAGTACTTTTCGAGTTATGAGGCTTGAAATAATTTCTTAATTTTTACATAAATCATAAAATATCTAGTAAAATATTCATTTTTCGATTATCTTACCTCAATATTTTTATGTACAAAATAATGAGAGGAATCAATTGGTGTAAAGAAAACACATAATTGTTTCGAAGAAAAAATATGTGATTTGCAATTAACAATTACATTTTTTTTTTCGAAACAATTATGTATTTTCTTTACACCAATTGATTCCTCTCATTATTTTGTACATAAAAGTATTAAGGTAAGATAATCGAAAAATGAATATTTTACTAGATATTTTATAACTCGATGAAAAAATATTTTTTTATGGTATTTTGAAAAGCTCTCGAGGTAAGCTACAAGAGCTTTTCTTTTGGCAACAGATAGCCCTGATACCTTGTATATGTATAATTGCACATAGGGCGGTAAAACATTATGTTAATAATCTTGAAATTGGTTAAATTGTAAAGAGAAAGAAGAGCAAAAGAGAAAATGTTATATTTTCAAGTTATTTTTGAATCATGGGACGATGCTGTTTGTTCTCGTTTCAAACTATCGATAAAATAAAATTTTTTTCGAGTAATGAATCGTACTCGGATGACTCGCTTTCACTTTTGCTCGGCGAAACTGAATGAGATGAACGAAATTGTTCGGTAAGCTTTCGCCGCTGCTTTCTCGTAAATTGGAACGCGACTCGCTCGTTGGGGGTTGCAACCGGTTCTAATTAAGAAACAGAGCGGCACGGTAATTGGCTTCCGCGATGCGCCCGTGATGAATGGAATGTTTTTATCCTGAAAGGAGCAGCCATAAGTACCCGCCGTCGTAAGTGCCTTTGATTCGAGGAGAGCGCCTCTCTTTCTACGAAGCTAGTGGCCTGTTGCATGCCACCGTTGCTTACCGGCCTCCGGTTATGCACCGGGCGTGTTTCTCGAGCCGCTCCTGCGCTCACGATGATCGATTTAAGCACGGTTCACACTCGTCGGGGGCTCGACGCGCGCGTGTGTCCCGCAGTCTCTCCCAGACGTCGACAAAGTACTCTCAACAAGTCACCGCGCGCCTTCTCTCGCGCCTTGTCTACCGCGCTCGTAATCCGTCATGGAGCGGCGAAATTGATTAATCGAACATTTCGCCGATATTCACCTCTAACGAACATGTAACACGAGCGTGAGACGGATTACCTCCTCCGAGGGAGACTTACCTGCTTACGTAGCGTACGAGAGACGATGTATTACACGATCCGACCGAATGTTAATACGCCAACTTGTATGTTTCTCGTAATAATCGTGTCGTTTCATTTTCGTTTCATCGATAAAAGCAACATTTTATATTTTGAAAAAAAAATGACAAAATTTAATACGAGAAGGCGTAAAATTAATGCTTACTTTGTCCAGAATTCGCGACATGTAAATAATTTCGATATTTTTGCGGTTTGAATATTAATAGATATTTTTCTCGTTACGCTCACGCTTTTATGAATAATTTCGCGACTTTGCGAGGCTTTTCTCTGGTCGAGAGATCGTGCCAAACGAAGGAAGAGCGAAATTAATGCACTCGTGGACGAAAACGTCGATCATGGGGCGCGCGCGCAGGATCGTGAGAAGAGCGTGCCCAAGGCTCCGCACCTAGCTTAACCGCAACGTTTCCTATCTAAAATATCGCCGATGTGCATCTAGCAATGCCGCGCGACAAAACTAGGATCATGACCGAGGGCGGCACGCTCGTTCGAGGGATTGGAAACAGTGCATTCTATTAAAATCATTCGCCGGGCGGAAAGTTGGGAACACTTCGACACGCCGTACTTTACGGCGTTCGATTCATCCGACAGATAACTTGGGCGATTTATGTACCTGCGAATCTCGCGCGATCCGACGAAACTTTACGACTTTACGATCGTTGAGAAGAAATTTTTTTGAGATTCAATTTTAGGTGACCTGCAAAAAAATGTCGTGGACTCTTAATAGGCGATTATTTAAATTTATTTCGAGTGTTGCGTACTTTGAATATACGATTTATTTTTAAAGTATTGTACTTTGCACGTTATGATAAATCGTATGTTAATAATATGTTAATTCTATTCTATATTCCAAACACGTTCGGCGCACATGAGATCCTTATTTCGTCGACAAATAATGTCGGTCAAGGGTCGTAGGAGCCATTTAAACTCGCGCGGAGACTCGGAGAATCTTGCTCCAAATATAACGAAGTTTGAGCGACAACGACATGTACTACACGATAGTTTCATGGCGTCATCTCTCCCTCTCCCCGTTTCTCTCTCCTTCCGCGCTTCTCGCTCGTCGTACCGCATCTACGGAGATGGCATCGCGGGGTGGTTGAGACCCTCCGAGGGGAGAGGGATGAGGCGCGGCGGCCAGAGGGGAAACATAGGACAATACTATCCCCGCTGATTCAGTTTATGGCTGATCATTCGACCCTGGACTCTCTCTCGCTCTTCCTCTCTCTCTCTCTCTCTCATCTTCCTCTGCCTCCCTCTTCTCACTCTTCCCCTCGCGCGTCCTCTCCGTCTCTTTGTATGTATATGTACGTATGCACGGATGTACATACGCGCATACATATACGCTCGTAGGTACATCCGTGTAAATACTCGGGTGTGCGAGCAAATATGTAGATACCTGTGTGCACATAGGCAAGCATGTATCACCTAGCTCTATGTGCCATTCGCCGCTATATACGCGGACATGAGCCGTGTGCGCGCATACGATGCGCCGCGTCGTTTCGCGTACATACATATACATATATGTATATATGTACATATATGTACATGCATATACATGCATATATACATACATTACATACGTATGAGCGAGCGAACGCGCGCGGGCGCGCATACGTTACCGCATATCTCTCTTTCTCTCTCTCTCTCTCTCTCTCTCTCTCTTTCTTTCTCTCTCTCGTTCTCTCGTCGTGCACAACGCGCGGTGTGCACGTGCTCCTCTCGCGTTCGCGTGTCTCGCGCGCAAAAGCCGCGTGCACGCGCTTCTTCGCGCTCGTGCATGCCAGGTATGCGTTTACCGCGTTCCGCAACGAATCGCGACCAGAGAGAAGGAGAGAGAGAAAGAGATACGCGCCATTTCGTTTCGCGAGATGATACTCGCTCCCGTAATCTGCTCGTTATCCCGTTCGCTCTCGAGACGGCCGTCCGGGAGGACTGCGGGGGATTCGTCCGATACCGGGCTACGATCATTCGCGAATAAATTACGCGGCGCGCTTTATCGAGCGGCGGCCGTGCGTTCCGTTCTCGCGCCGGAACTACGTTATTTTTATGAAGTCCCGACTGTGGAGAACCGGTTCCCCGCCGCGTCTCG
The DNA here is from genome assembly GCF_025532165.1 of Camponotus vicinus. Classification (NCBI taxonomy): domain Eukaryota; kingdom Metazoa; phylum Arthropoda; class Insecta; order Hymenoptera; family Formicidae; genus Camponotus; species Camponotus vicinus. The sequence goes on along the minus strand of NW_028141945.1, from coordinate 6,410,791 downwards.
ACGTCAAATTTAAGCGAAACACGAGAACGTAAATTCGGCCGGCAATTGCCCGCGCTTTGACGTTAAGCCGCACTTTAAATTCCATTTCGATCTTAACCCGCGACTGCCTGACAAGGACAATCGAATATCGGCGTCCCGCGTTTATATTTACCGATCGAATACACTTTACAGCCATATCGCGCTTGAAGGCCCACGTTCTCGTATCTTAACGATGGTACCTAAAAAGGGTGTCGAGGAACCATAATGATAGACTCGGATCCTCAAACTTTATACCAAACTCGATATTACGATATTTTACATCGAAAATATATAGTAAATTTTTTTTAATGTATACGCAATCGTAATCACATTGCTTTAGAAATCCACGTGCACAAGTCTTGTATCTTAATGACAAAACAACTTATAAGTTATGATGTAGAAAAAAATTATTGATGGAGATATAATTGGACACATTTAAATCTTCAAGATAAAATTTTATGGTACGATACAACGCGAGTTTTGCATCGATTTAATATTTACCAAGCCTTTACCAAATAGAGTACCAACGCTACAATTTATGCGCGTTCTCATAACGTCTCTTTTTTTCGCGAAACTGTTGATATCCCGAGGCGAATCGTCCCAAGAAGAAAGGTTTCTATTCCGTCCTTTCGACATAAGCTCCTTCCGGCCTTCTTCCTTTGCATGATTGCACACGAGCTGGTGTCAAAATATTCCGCTGGATTAGGCCGAGCCAACCACATCGAGACTGGTCGAGGAGAGAGAGAGAGAGAGAGAGAGTGCTACTGTTGGATTATACACAGTATACTCTACTTTTATCGAATTAAATTTTAATGACAGATAAAGCCTATTATTCATTTTAATTTCATCCACATAATAATTAAATTTTATTTTATTAAATTTATATAATTTACATTTGTTTATAATACTGAATGTAATAAAAATTTGTAACATGTAACGCACGAATCAAGCTCTTCAAGTATAATCTTGTAATGATATTTTATTAATGATAATTGCTGAAAATTTCAACCAAAAATTAATTAATTATTGCAACGCGCGGATTTGAATCTTGGTCATTTTAAAAATATTTTTATTAATCAACAAAATCTATTCCAGGCTCGTCAACGGCGGTAAAATTGAATGCGATGGGAACGAGTTGTCCCGCGTACAATTATACACGAATCTCGTCGTGTCGACCTCTGTTTTTCCCTCGATCTTCCTGCCTCCTCGAGTTCCGCTGCGGGCGACCGCGCACAATCCAACGCTAATCTGGTTGATCGCCGCGGCGACACGGGGATCCGTCAAAGGGAACACGTCGTTCTCATTTTCAGGATATTTCTCTAACCCCAGCCGTTTTCGCTCTTTTTTAGCCGTCTTTTCCGAAATAGTATTCTCGACAGCGCCACGCTCACAACGGAAATAATTCGCATCGAGGCACTATATACTTAATTTTTTATCAAGCGATTCTTTGATAGACCTGGAACTCGCTTTTCCTTGACAAAAACGCTCACATATATTGGTAGTATTTAACTAATAGATGGATATTTTAATATTATGCCAAAACTTTGATCGTTTATTTACGCTGGCAAGATAATAATTGCTAATGCATTCTCGAGAAGACACGCATTTGTCGCTAAAAGCCACTAAATATTGATATCGTGTACGTAAAATACAGTTTTGCATTGAAAGCTAATTGAAAGTAAGTTATGAAACACCGTGACTATTTCATTTTATGTGAAAAAAAGATGAGAGCAGATGAGTATAAAATAGTACTTGGAGAAAATTGTCATGTTCTTCGTAACATACGCGTTTTCCTTCTCTTTAGACGCGCTATCTAATTTAGCCGCTGGGATCTCGCGGAATTAGAATACAGTTTATTCAGCGCATCAAAGTCTAATGAGTCGTTTCTCTAAAATATTTAACGGTTCTTATTTACATTTTTCGCCTCTCGCGACCAAATAGAATCTCGCGTACGCAGACTACAATTATTAATTTTCTCGGACTTATCCTCAAACTTGTTAAGAGCAGCAATTCAAGTTTCAACAGGAAGGGGCTTTTCCTTTTCTTTTCCCTTTCTCCAACATATTAATACAGTTTTCTTCCGATAATTAATACACTAACGTTTCGTCGCACTGCGTTAGAAAGATGCTAAAAAATTATTAGACGAATGAGACGGTTTTTTTTTCGGTTGTGTCCCTCGCATTCCTTAATTATGGGATTTCGTTTCTTGCATAGCCGCATAAGGATTAAACATGGATATCCCCGGATATAGAAGATACGCGAAATTTCCTTCTCATCTCTCTCTCTCTCTCTCTTCTATCGCACGGTTGTGCTCTCTGCGTGCCTTTCTCAGCAACGTTACTCTCCGTACTTTTTTCCTCTTTCTCTCTCTCTCCAGCTTGAATCCCTCTTGCCTCCCATCCTCCTCTTATTTTTTTCTCCCACTCCCCGACGCTCACCCTCTTGCTCTTGCATTTTTTGTTACCTTCTACAACGGCGCGGCGCGGGTCAATTCCATCGCGGCTGCGGCGTTCGCGCGCCTCCGTCGCGACGCGCAGTTGCTACGGGCAACTCTCCGTCGCGACTGCGAAACTGCTGTCCGCGGGATACCGGGGGATGGTGGCGGGCGGGTTGAGGCTGGTGGGACGGGGACGGGAAGGGGGAGGAGAACAGCGGGAACCCGGGTGTGGGTTGCGCGCGGAAGGGGGGAAGCGGGGGGGAATCGGCGGAGCCGTGCGCACCCTGTGCCAGGAGCTCTCCGCGTCGGGGAAAAATTCAATCCCCCCGGTTAAAGGGGATGACGCGCTCTTCAGGGCCGTACAGCCGAAGCGGTAATTTTCGCGAGAGTCTGCCTTCTCTTTCTCTCCCCTTTCTTCGCCCGTGTCTTCTCTCCTTCACGTAGGAAGTTGCCCCCTCCCCGTTGCCCTCTCGGTCCGCCTTGGCCGCTTCTGTGTAGAAAGAATGAATGGGCATGGATATCGTACGACTCGAGTATCCTTCTCGAGATGGAACGCGCACGAGAAGGATGCGCATGCTTCTTGCCCTCTCTGTGCGAAAGGGACGATCGCTCCTTCTGCCACAGTCTGAGCATAATAAAACTAATGTAGTCCAGAATCGCGCGGAAATTTTGAGAGAGCTTCCTTTCTCGCGAGAGATTTGTGAAATCCCCGAAAATTGAATGGGGCAGAACATTCCGCAAAGATTTATCTATTCCGTGTCTTTGCGCGAAACATTCGCGAGTGGATTTTTAGATTTTAGACACTGCTCAAAATGTTGTCAGCAATTTTCGATGACAGAAATTATGTTTCTCTTTTCATCGTTATATCGAACGGATTAATTGAACAGACTGCGGCGAAGATTTAGATTAGAAAGAGTTCGTGAATTAACATGTCTCGAGTCGAGAATGCCATTTTTTCTTTAGTCTCAATTAGTTATAATTTTCTGACGAATTCTAATAACGCTAGATGAAAAGTACGAAATGGCTCCGACTTTATTAAAATCATCCTTGCGCGAAAAGATAATCGCGACCGATGCGGGGTCGACGGTCTCGTTGCCGATATTTTATGCCGTTTGTTGCGTTACTTGAAGATTACGGATAGGGCAAGGGCCATAGAAGCGGAGATTAATCGGAGAAACGGCGAAAAGGTCCTGGGAGAGGGTCTGATTCAACCTGTGTCGTTCTTAATGTTTAATCGCGATTTCGAGCCGATGTCGAGCCACGCGGGATTCCGAAAGGGCATTTCCTCCCGCGCGACAGTAAAACGAACGACCGAGCCAGCGGGTTTACGATGCCACTACCTCCCCGTTTCAGGGTCGGACACTGACGAGCACCTGGGGTGAATCCGTAGAGTGGGTTAAGGGGGTCAATCTCCATCGGCGCTTAATTCTCAGTCTTGCCCCGTTGACACGATTGTTCACCGGTCATTAAGTGTCCCCCGCGCCTTCTCGAACCTAAACGAGGGTAATGTAATATTCGATTACATGATAACCCTCGTATTAATAAGTCGCTAAGTAAAATTAGTTGTCGACAAAGCATTGGATTTGCAATTACATTGCAATTAAATTTGCTTCCATGATATTTATTTACATAAACATACGGAAAGTATATTTATATAATACTAGAATAAATATGTTGCTTGAAAAGGAAGAATATTTATACAGTGTCATTTATAATTTTATTAACGTGTCTATTGACAGAGAAATGGACGGATTATTACGCTGTAAGAGAGATAAATATTGTTTGATATTTTTTGAAAATTTTTCCTCGATAATCCATTTGATAAATGCTATCTAATGAGTATGTGTTTGCCAACTTGGTATTGATTGTGCATGTCGTGTTGTTTATTAATATTATTAAGAAATTTCTCACATAATTAAAATGCATATTTTCTACATCATCTTGTCGATTATTATCCAGCAGTATATAAATAACGGGTAATTGTAAATTCTTTTCATTATACAATACAATACCGTTACATGTTAGGTCTAACTGTTCACATATCGCACACGAGGCCGTATCTTATCGCCGATAAATAAGTATACATTCGAGAATATATATGCGCTCTTTTCTCTCTTACATATTGACACTTCCGTCTCTGTCTTATTGTCTGCCTATCTCGGTCGATCCTTTTGTTACAAGGCTATTTTGATAACACTTTTGACTCGAGCGCAGCAAATCGAAATGTTGAAACTAATATTTATTGCGTATCGAATCTGTCGAATTTTTGTTGAATAACTGTGCCTAAAATTACTATTCGATTGCTTTTGGAAAAAAATATACAAGTATTTAAATTAAAGAATATAAATTTCAATGCAATGGATGCAACGTGTATACAATTTTATCAACGCGACATTTTTATGAATATTTTATGAAATCTTAGCATGGATATAATAGTATAGAATAATTCAACATTTGATTGTAAATTACAATGTAAACTTTCGTTGTAATTGTTACAATGTTATTTGAATTTTCATATACATATGTATTCAGAGGTTCGAATAGTCTGGCTTTGATATTCGTACCGTAAATAACAGGCATTTATATTTGAGTATTATGAATAGTGCATATACATTTTCTGTTAGAGCGGGGTATAATGGGCGCGTAACACACGGTTCAATAAAATTAGAATGTTTAACCGATTGCAAATGCAGAATTTGAATGCTGGGTACGTAGAACAAATCCTACGATAATTATTTTCGCTACACTCGTCCTAGCACCGTCATGTAAAATTATATTATTATATATTTCAGGTTTGTTATACACCTCCGTTTGTTATGTAAATTACATTGTGAATAATTGCACGCATGCACATAGCAGACATAAATTTACTCATTATTTATGTTAGAGTGCAAGCGCAATATTTGCTCATATTTTTACATTTTCCATATGTATATAAATGCGGAGGTTTATTTAAGGAAAGAATCATCATTTTATTTTTTTCACAAATTTAATAGATTCCACAAATATATCACGTGTTCGTTGCATTAAGCGCGACTATACATTTGACTATCGTTTCTTTGTCGTTGAGTTTCTTCTTCCACGAGCGCGAAGGATCCTCGGAAACTCGAACGTCACGAAGCTTGCAATTTCTCCAATACTGATATCGGAGCTTTACGCGAAATCCGTCATGAGGATTCGAAAACGATCATCCTCGATCGCACGTACGCGATACGCTATAGGTAAATACTTATGTTCGCATGCAAACGCAAAGTTGTCTCGACCGCTGAGCAGGTGATCCATTCTAATCTCTCCTCATTTGCCCGTATATCTCGTTAGATTTCCTGGTAATGTACAGGTAAAATTGAGCATATAACGGGGATACTCGTAAATCGATGGTAATCGCGAATGCCGGTTATAAAACACTTTTAAAAAACGATTCGCAATTTTTTTTTATGAATAAAATAAACGAATGTTATTAAATTTGTTCTTAAAATATGTTTGTTCTTAAAAATTTTCAAATTATCGTTAAGGAATCGTCAGGATTATGTATAGAGATATTATTTTTATGAAACATTAATGAAAGATATTCTTGTCGAACGAGAAAAACAGAATTTTCTTCTGAATATGTAGGCTGATTTTTCCATGTCTGAAAGAAATGTTGTGGCAGTAAAAAACGATGGGGTGCGAGAGGCATCTTCGCCATGCAACAGGTACGATTTTTGCGTCTGCGGAATTCCGCTAGTTATCGTTTTATTATCCTCGTAAATCGGCGATCTCACTTGCACGCACGTCATCCTTGTGTCACCGCGATGACTAGCAACGGTAAGCATGGGCGAGCATCGTATAATAGTTGCGAGGAAGCGCGTCGGGATAACGAAGAAGCGGGAAAAAAATCCACGAGAGGGATCAAAGATATAGAAAGAGAGAGAGGGATGACGTAAAAGAAAAAAAGAAGAAAATAAAGAAAACGCTGGCGTGGTCATCTCGTTCGATTCTCCCTTCGCTTCGCGCCCCCTTAACCTGCTGGCTTCAACTTCTTCGTCTTCTTCTTCTTCATCGTATTCTTCTTGTTCCTCTTATCGTTTGCTTCTTCTTCCTTTTCTTTTTCTTGGCATCCTGCGAGTCTCTCGCACGATCGGGAGAGAAAACATCTCTTTCTCTCTTTCTCTCCCTCGCTCTTCTTTCCCCTCGACTCCCCTGCCGCGATTCTCGCCAGCTTCGGTGCTCTCTCGGACGCGTCTGTCCATTGGCGCCAAACAAGCGCACCCGCTCAAAAGATACGCGACAAGCTTATCGACACACGGTGAACGTGAGCGCTTTACACGCCGACAATATTGGTCGAATGTAAAACCAGTTTGAAAGTCGGCGCGAGAAAAAGAGAAGACGCTGTCCACTCTGCGTATGTGCTTACTCCTCTGCGAAGAGCCTTGCTCCCGTGTTCTGGTCATACGTTTCGTGTCAAACGTAGATGTTTGTCTCTCAGTTGCTTAAAGTATCGCGCTCAATGTCAAATAGAGATAAAAATCGGACGTCTGCATTCGGCATCGAATGTAGCCTAGCTAGGTATCCAGTCATCGATTTCTATCGGCGCAAAGATAGCGTCCGATAACGTTTGTATACGTGCCGCATTTAACGATAAATGTATGAATAGTGAGGAATATAGCGGCGCGGACCTTGGTATCTCGCGGTTAAGAGATGAGTCTGCGTCTCTCTACAACGTGGAGAGCGAGACGTATGAAAACTGGTTTACAAGATGTATCTACGCAGATGAAAAGACGCGAGATTCTCTGCGCCAAGCCCTTTCTAACGATTCGCTATAAATCCTGAAATCATTTTAGCTGAAATCTGAATAAATCATTGTCATAATATTTTAGTCAAAAGTTGGATCGACTCGTCGTTTGTAATCTTTGATGGAAACGCTTTTCGTTTTATTCGTTGCTCTTGTTAATATCGTACCGGTTTACTCGTTGATGACGGACGAATGACATCGCATTCCATTATAATTGTCGTTTCCGACTGCATTCGAAATTCTCGACGAGTTTTTCCAAAGTGCTCGTATCGATCGCCTTACATTTTGGCGTCACAAGATTTTATAGGTGTTCGTCTTAAAGCGAAATATTACAACAGTTGTTCGCGTTGCGTCATTAAACCTTATAAAAGTGTTCCGAGATTCGAATAACATTTCAAGGAATGCGATCGATGGATCGAAATTTGCTCGAAATTTACGGAAATTGCCCAAAGCATGCGGAATAAAATTGCGAATACCAACGTTTTATGTCGGCGGATCGATCGGTACGAAACGGCAGAAAAAAAATCCTGCCGGAGATCATCGTCCTGGTAACGTCTCTCGGCGTCGAATCTCCCGTAGCGTCGGCGAGAACGACGGAGGAGGGTAAACGAGGGAGAACGAAAGAGTAGCGCGAGGAGACGCATCGGAAGGGCAAGAGGAGAGAGAGAAAGAGAGAGAAAGAGAGAGAGAGTGAGGAGGGGGATGCCGGGTGCTGCGAGGACAGGGGTCGGAGCTAAGGGAACACAAAAGGACAGAACAGAGACACGTACGTCATGGACAAAAAGCGCAGCGCCTTCGCAAGAAAGGTCGCGCGCGCGAAAAGTCTCGGGGTTTCTCTCTCCAGGAGGATCATCGCCCCAGTTACGTCCTTCTTCCAGTAACCTTGCATCTTCCCACTCCACGCCGCGTCTTGTTTTCTCCTGTTCCCCCTATCTATCAACACTTTGTCTCTCTCTCTCTTTCTCTTTCTCTTCCTCTTTACTCTTTGCGCCTTGTGAGCGACGAGAAAATCATTCTTGAACTTGTCTATGAGGGGAACCCGTGGTTACATCCGAGGAGGCCCGTGATCGTAGGCAAAAATTGTACCGACTCAAAAAAAGGACCTGCAGCAGCGCTGTGAGATGGCAAGGATGAAAGTGCGCAAAGAAAAAACGAGACGCAAAGCTATAGAGAGAAGGAGAGAGAGAAACAAACGAAACGAATGACGAGGAAGACGATGGGAGAGAAAGAGACGTAGGAGAGACACACGCTGCAAACAATGGAAGCGCGTGCATGATGTGCTCTCTCTTCTCTCGTAGCCTTGTCTCTATCTCTCGTTTTATCTTATCTCTCTTTCCAACTTTTGCTCGATATCTCTCTTTCTTTATCTTTCATTTTCTTTGTCACTCGCTCTGATATTGATATATATATATATATATATATATATATATATATACACGCTCGCATATATATAATCGTATATATATCTCTCTCTTTCTTTCTCATCTCTTCTTTGTCCCTTTCCCCGCTCTATCTTTCTCTTTCTCTCGCATCTCGTGTCTTTGTCTCTCCTTCTATCGCACACGTCAGAGAAATACAGCCGAGGTAGCAGCTGCAGCGGCAGCGGCAGCAGCAGCAGCAGCAGCTAGATATGTGAGTGAGCGAGAGAAAGAGAGAGGGAGAGAGACAGACAGATGGAAAAAGAGTGAGAGGAGCGTAAAGCGAGAGAACGACAGGAGAGGTGAGAAGGGAAGGGCGGAACAGGTTCCAGCTAGAGGTGGGTGGGGTTGCCGGAGGGCGCGGGGTTCGGACCTGGAATCAGGGGGGAGTAGGAGGGAGGGGAGAACTGGAATCCTGAGTAGCAACGGCGTAGCCGCGAACCGACGTACCTGGGCTCAACCTTAAAGCGATGGATCACTTATGATCGTCACCGCGGTACCAAAACGTTACCTGGAGAACGTGTTTTTCAGGGTAATTGAAGGTAATTCGAGCAGTTGTGCGTTTCGAGTCGGTCGAAGAAACCATGTCCAAGTTGTTGAACGGAATCGCGGGCGATCGAATTTCGCGGTCGCGATCGTTTTTCGTGTTATCCCGATAGAAGAGATTTATTTGACGTTCGATTAGACGCACGAGACACCTCGAGCGATCTTGGGAGCGGATCAGGAAAATGTCTGATTGATTGCACAATTTGCAATTTAGAATTACGATACGGAATAATCTAAAATGATGCTTTATAATTTGACAAAATTCTTTCTTGTGGGTGAGAATACGCGTAATTAATTAACACTTTTGTGCGTACGTAAGATTTCTTTTTCATTGACAATTTCAGCATTTCTATCTTTAATCTTTCTATCTTTACATTTTCGAAAGTTTTTCCGTATATCATTAGAAAACTTTGAAAGCAATCTATTATCAAACTATCGAATAGATAGTATTAAATACAGCGTCTTATTGAAAGGAGATGCACTCTAATCTTAAAGTTTCATTTAAATTGCAGAATACATTTCCGCGTACACAACATTCTTTTAAATTATTATATCTAATGTTAAAAATAATTTAACACTTGTCTTATAAAAATATTTTGCTATTTTAATAATCAAAATCTACAACTAGCTCGAGGATCAACTTTGGCGGGATTGAAATTTGATGAAATTTGGCGCGTATGTAAGCAAAATTGATACCGTCAAATTATTCGTTCGACGCACGCTAAGTCGTCGCCCTTAGCATCCGATCACGAATACTTGAAGGAACAAGTACGGATGAAGTATTCCAATAATCGTGTACAAACCGAGTCAGCTCGATCAAAGGGTGGCAATTTGAGACGTCAAGAATTTCGGACAGTTATCGAAGAGTAACATAGCATGATAATATCTTGGCGGTTAATTAATAACTACGAGAGATAAATTCGAATTGCAGGCTTCGATGCCTACTTTTGATAAATATTCTTTAATCTATCGTTATAAAGTTTATAGTAATCCAATCCCCGCGAGAGCCAGATTTTCCCATTTTTCTACTTTTATTTTTTTCAATCTGCAATATTGCCAGTTAAAAACGCCTATTATCGGTTACGAGAGATTTATGAAAAATTACAAAGAAATTATATTCGGAGACTCTCGGGGGATCCCTTCTCATTTGCTAATGTTCGGACACTTACGCTCGACGCCGGTAGCAGATTACAGGCTAACGACGGGGGCAGCGCACTTCATTAGTTTCGAAGATGATAATAAACGCCATTAGCACTTGGCACACGGGGTCACGCGGAAAACGCGGCGTGTCGATAGCGCGAATACGCGCGTTAGACGGCAAAAACCATATCGTTGGTCAGTAATTAACATCGCCGCTCTCACACCGCTGCCGCCGCTCATTGAAATGCTAATACTTAGCACACATTGTTTATACTTGATTTATGCCGAACGCGTAGGCCGCGACCTGCGCACGCGTTTCCACGCGTTGATGCACGCCAGTAAAACGCGAGCCACACGCAACGTTCCCTTTCTTTCCGCGCACCGCGAAAGAAGAAAATGTGGAGCGGAGCGACTTGTATCGAGATGCGTCCAGATCGAAGCGCGATGTTCCCGTATCCCGATGATCGGTTTTCGCGACTGCTCGCGAACGGTGTTTCGGAGAACGACAGCGGCGTCTGACAACACCGTAAATATGTTCGCGCACGTACATTTTTCCCGGCTTAACATAACATTCATGTTTTTCATCCGTCCGTTTCTCTAGGGCGGAAAATTCTGTTTGCCTCGTGCAGCATATTTTTGCTGCGCGATAAAAGTGCCCCGCGGCTCGCGCGAACGACAGCGCGGCGCGGCCCGGCCCGGCCCGGTGCGGCGCGGTGCGGCGCGGAGATTGTTTTTAAATCCGTGAACGAAAAAAAAAGAAGAAAAAAACACATCGGTGCGCTATGGCTTTGCGGTTTTAATAGTAAGTCGAACCGATCGTATTTTAGCTAAATATTGCCGAGGATTTACGCGATATGATTGGTCGTTAGCAACGCATTAGTAATCCGTTCATACACGATGACGTCTTCCTTCTTCCCTACATTTGATTTTGCACGATGATCTTGAAGTTGGAAAATAAAAAGAAATGTATATACTTTTGGAATACTTTAATTTAATAATGTCGTTTCTGCGATAAAATATTTAATAATAATTATATTCCATATGCTATTTTCGCAATTGCAGAAATATCATTATTTTAAACAGAGATTCAGAGTATCGTAAAATATAACTTTAAAAAAACTGTTTTGTTTAATATAACTTTAAACTTTTTGAGTATTATAAATATCACTTTCAAAGTAATTTTTTTATAATTCAAGAATCTGGAAAAGTATTAAATTAATAGTTCTCGACGTAACGCGAAAAACGTGTACAGGGTTCGAGAAAACCACATCGGGGGTCGCGCTCGGTTTCGTGCTTGCCTCAATTGGGATCTCAAAGAAGCTACGATGTAGCGATCCTCCGGGCCAGAACCAGTATCGTCCCTAGGGACCCCTTTCATTCCTCGCAACCCTGCGCAGCTTACAACTAAATTAGCGCCTAATAGCGAACTGTCGAGCCGCCGACCCGACACGCATAACCGATTATTTTCAGATGCCGGGGTTCATCTCGTGTTATTTCAGACTATTATTGCAATCCCGATGAGCGCAATTTTCGACATTATGTACGCAGAAAAGCTTGCGTTTAATTCTAACGTTCTCCTATTCGCAAATGAAGAAAAATTGCATTTTTGCGCGATTATTGCACTGTAATTTTAGTTTCAAACTTATCGAAATTATGCTAGAGATTCTTTTTTACGTGCATTTTTAATTCACATTAACTTTGATTTTTTCGGAAATGTGAAACAATCAGTTTACAAAAGCCGGCACGAATTTTATTTCCTCCTGAAATCGACGCATCGATTTAGATGTAAGGCGAATCGTACAGGCCTCTCACTGGCGAGGTAATAATGTGCCTCGACGCGTACTGTTCTTAGTCTTTTTTTTCGCTGCAACGGCAAAGGATTCGTTCGCGATCGGTGTTGCAAAATGCTCCCCGGGGGGGACGTTGTCCTTGCACGGTTGTACGAGGAGGTCTCGCGGGAAAACGTGAGATCGGAATGCGGAGGAAAAGGGGGTTTTCGGTGCACATACGTACGTCCAGATTACATACGGCACCACTATCGCCTCTGTCAGTTTCTCTCTCTATCTCTCTCTCTTTCTCTCTCTCTCCTCTCCGTTTACCCCTTTCAGGTCGGTGGTGCGGCAAATCAGTCGTTCTTACGGGAACACGATGGTCGACGACGTTGAAAGCGGTGGTGGCTGTTAAAGAGGAGGGTTGTACGTTGGAGGGAAAGAGGCGGGTGGATGGGGTGCGCGAAGGGAGGAGGGGGTGGTTTGATCGTATGGTACCACGATGTATTTAATCTGCAGGCCGCTATATGGTCTTGGTTATTCATGGTGGTCGGGTGATGGGGTTCTGGTGGGGGCATGGTGTACCGCTACGAAGGGTAGTGGTATGGTGGTGTGGGGTGGGGGCGAGATATTGATCAAAACCTACCCTGGCACCAACCCCTGCCGCCCTCTCCCCCTCACCCCTTCGCTTCATCCAACCCCACGGCACCCCCTCCTTCCTCTGCATCTCCCTTGGCCTCCTCCCTCGACTGAGCCGAGCGTAGCCAGTGACTCTCATGCGAGAATATTTCGACCGATATTTTGTTCATTGCAAATTACATTAGCTGTATGCAATTTTGTATTCTTCGCAAAATGGCTCGTCTGATTCCATATTTTTGAAAAATAATACCTATTATTAAAGTGCTTGTTTAAATATTAAGAATATTAATAGTGCAACGAGAAGATGAGCTTTCTGTGAAAAATTTGAATTATTAATATTAAAATTTTAATATTAATATTAAATTTAATAAACGTGATAATATAAATAATTAATATCGATATGAATAATAAAATACAGTACATAATAAAGATGCACAAGTCGCGACAAATGTAAATCAATTTATATCGGTATATTGAAAGAATGGACGCACACATACGCACATATATACTATATAAACTAAAAACGAAGATGTTAATTTGTTTATAATATTTTTGAAAATGTCGACTTTCATTTAGCAGAATCGGCACTAGAATAGTAAATTGTTATTAATTTGTGAAAACCCGGCTATCCCGAGAACGCAGTTTGATTTCGCTTGAATTTTTCATAACTATTTTACGTTCTATAACGACTACGTTAATTTACCATTAACGCGTTCGAACACGGTTTTGGGCAATGTTAGTGTGTGAATCCGCGAACTACATTTACATTGGTTTCGTTGCGGTCTTCGAAAGGGTGCTCATATTTACGTAAGTTTAACTTTAATTATGTCTATGAGTTCTAATAACTTTCATCCAAATGCTATAAAAGAGAGTTACGTACTTTCCTAGTATCATAATCGTATCATTTATGTACGATATATATTTTAGAGAAAAAGGGGAACAAAAAAATATTTTTCAATAGAAAAATGTAATGGTGCTTTTATACAAAAATTTTTATTAACATTTTTATATATAATTACAAATGTGTATTGCGTATAATTATATATAATGTAGAATAATGTTAAATAAAAAATTTGGCCTTTTTAGCGTTTAAAAAATTAATATAAAAATAATTTAAAATAATTTTAAAAAAATATTTCCATAAGCATGTATATATATATATATATATATATATATATATATGCTTTTCTCAAAACACAAGCTGGTTCTTTTAATCAAAAAATACGGAAATGTATCGTCACGTAATTCGTCCACGTGATATCGAGCATTGAAACCTTTCGAAATAACGAACATAAGAATTCGAGACATTGATCTCCGGCCGACAAATTTTAACTCGGTTCGCAGTTGCTCGCGCAAAACCTCGAAATTACAGGCGAGTTCACGTATCGTGTACGCTTGTGTGTGTGTGGGCGGATATTCGAGTGGATTTACCGGCGCAATGGCGGGATTTTTTTCATCCGCGGAACGATTTTTAAAGGCTGAGCAAAAAGAGATACGAAGTGCGGAGCGAAAAGAGGGAGAGATGCGGGGCGTGCGGGGCAGAGCGGACGAAATAAAAGAGATAGGCGTGATTTCGGCGTGATATCCCGACCGACGCGACGTGCTGGTTTTAATCCGACCTTATTCGCTCCGCTACGAAGATGTATCCGTTGACTATAAAATTTCATGTACGCTCCAACTTCTTCTCTCGTAGTACCGTTTATCCGACGTCTTGGGAATTCCGACGATACGATCACGATCTAGAATTCAACGGCAAAATGTGCCGATACGTTGAAAAGTTGCAATTTTTTTATTTAAAAATGTCACAAATATATTTTCAATGCTTGGTTCTTTGATTCGAAAAATGATCTCGATATATCGTTGAGGACGAATCTTTCCATCACATCTACATTTTTCTATCTGCTATTTGCATATAAAAATAATGTTTTATTTCTTTCAAATCTTAGGAAATCAACTTTTCGGGAGCTTTAGTCAATTTGATATTTCTTTGATATAAAATTATTTACGTTTAATGCCAATATGAATATAGGCTTTAAAGTTTCGTAGAATGTCAGCTTGTGCTTGTGAAAAAGATGTAATTAGAGTTGAATTAACATTGCCCCCATAAATCTATACGACATCCTACCTCTATCTTTGAGGCGGTGCGAGGTCACAAAGCGCGCAAACGTTACCTTTGTCGCTCGTCGACGACAATTGATCGTGTCGATGGACATTGGCCGCGCGCTAATGGCCGGGAATGTTAATTACGATTCCGGGACGCGCGTGTATTTGATTTCGCGGTTCGAGATTCGCGCGATTCCGGAAACGCTTTCGAGAGGGTAGCGTCGACGTTACGTGCGAAGACCATACGTGACCTGGCGTCCCCAAGGAGACGAAAGGGGGGCGGGCAATCGCGATCCCAAATCTTCCAAAAGAGACGTCTTCGTCGTGTCGTTGGTCGTGTTTGCGTCAGGGTAATCTATGTCGCTTAGGGAATTCGTCGTGCGGAAAATTAAAACAAATGTACGCGTCTCCGTTAAACTTACCCTTTCCCCGCGCATCGTCTTTTTTGTGTGTGATTTCTCGATTATTATCACGCGACGCGCGCAAATTATCGTAAGATTTTTTATTGTTTTATTAAAACGTAGCGGCGATTAACAAATTTAAACAAATTTAAAACTTTATGCTATATTATTGCTTTCAGTTACTATAAAAAATAATTTCTTTTAAAGCAAAAAATTTTATCGACGTCATCATTTTATATTAATTCTCCTAGTTACAATCCTTTAAAATGTTTGTAAATTTCTATTAGATGTTCAAGATTTTGAGATGATTAAGCATTTATCAAATATCTATCAACTAAATTATATTACTTTGAATATCATTCGCATCTGGCAACGAAGAATGAAGAAGGTATCTGTTGCGGAAAAGGACAATTCACGGGGCGGTGCTACGAGATTACCGAGAAGATAATATAATTCTCGTTGAGAGACATCGTTTATAGTATAGCTGATGGTTGAACGCTAATAAATTCACGTGGCAAGTGCCGTGAAATTTCTTTGTATGATCCGTGCCAACGATTCTCGTATCTGCTAGCCTTGCCAGACCGTAATGCTCTTCTATACATGCAGTAAATTTATTTTACATATTTTTTAGAAACGTTTACATATATACAGGGTGGACCAATAACTCTGTCCACCTGGAATATCTCCGTTATTTTTAGAGATACAAAAATTTTGTACTTATAAAGTTGTACGGTACCAAGAGGGCCATAATATGTTACTAATAATTTTTTTGTAGGTGGAGGCGCTTCAGAGATTTCAAGGTCATCTCCATTTTTTTAAATGGCATGCTATACTTTTTTATTCTTAGTGTAATAGCAAATATTTAGACGATTTCAACGACCTATAATAAGGTCATTCGGCATTAAATAAAAGTGTAAAACAATGATTCTTACCTTATAAGAGATGCTCGAAGTGATGTCCGTTTGCATCGATGCAACACTGAAATCTTTGAATTGCTGAACCACGTACATTTCTTAACGTTTCTGGACTGATTGTCGCACATGCTGCAATAATTCGTTGTTTCATATTTTCCGCTGTGGTCGGTATTTCTTGGTATACAATGTTCTTTGTACTATATCGCTAGATTATAGTAAGAAATGTAAATATTTACTAAAAATAAAAAAGTATAGCATGCCATTTAAAAAAATGGAGATGACCTTGAAATCTCTGAAGCGCCTCCACCTACAAAAAAATTATTAGTAGCATATTATGGCCCTCTTGGTACCGTACAACTTTATAAGTACAAAATTTTTATATCTCTAAAAATAACGGAGATATTCCAGGTGGACAGAGTTATTGATCCACCCTGTATATCATATATATGATGAGAAAAAATTTCTCTTAAATATTAATGAAATGTTTAAGAATTTAATTATAATACTTGAAGTAACATGACTATCAACGTTTACGTCATTAAGAAATAATTGTCGGTTATTTATAATGTTAATTGATCGCATCGATTGAGAATTATCGTAGTAATAAAGAAAATTTCAAGCGTATTTCTTGTAGAAAGACGTACAGTTGCAATCTGGGAATATTCATATTGCTCTGTGCGACATTAACGGAGAGCTCGCAACGAGGCCCCAATTACGTTCACCATACATTCCGAAAGGAATGTGTGCGTGCATTTTCTATATATTTTCAGTTGGCCATTTATTGGCAGAAATTCTTGCATCTATACGCACGCATCCCACGTGCAACAGTTTCTCGTGGAAAGCATCTTGGCCAAGTATGCAAAGTATAGAAAAATGAATAAACATCTAAAAAAGAAATAAAATTATCGGTATGTCGATCCGGATAATATTATTGCAAATTTATTACATTTTACGATCATCTATATATATTACGTATCATGCATTAAACGTTTTTATTGCACTGCATTACATTAATGCTCTATATATTTTTTGTTATATATAAAAAATGATACAATTAAAATATATGTAAAACTATTTGCGTAAATGTACAAGTTAATCGGATATATGCGCGATAAAAGGAAAAAGAATATTATTCGATCCCAATTATGAATAAGAATGTATTAATATACGCGCGCGCATATTTTGTTCTCTTGTAATTTTACAGCAAATATTTATTTTGCATTCGTACTTACATGCACAAAAGTTTCAGTACACAGCATTCTTGTTAATATAAACATAATTCTTGTCTGGTAAAGTCTATAAAATTGTTCTGCGGGACTGCGAACAAAGTTGGCAGGCATAGTTCTGGGTCTGTCGGCCGCGAGCGAATTGCGTCCTTGTAGCACCCGATGAGTAGAACGGCGTGGTAAATAAGATTCATAACGCCAGTCGCATCTATTATTTCCGGAATTTCCGGCGAGAAGCAGAAGCGGAGGCGCGTGTTGTATAGGAAGTTGGTCGGAGGGAAGTTTTTCATCCGTTTCTCGCCACGCCGTTGACTGTGACTAATTGGACCACGCCGTGCGGATAAGGATGAGACCTATTCCGTGCGAGCGTGTGCGTGTGCGTACCGACATTGGTTTAACGGTGTGCGATTTTGGTTCGATGCTCGATGATATTTGCGCCAAAATTATGCGGCGTACCAGAGATTCGACGCATGTGATTACGCGTTTAGTAATTTTCGAGTGCATTTCCCGAGTACGCGCTGTGTTGTGTTGCACGCACGTTTCGAATGCGTGTTTCGAATTCGGAACTCTCAGGGTTTCGAGCGACGAGAGTTTTGCAGCAGCAACTGTCCGTATGCATCTGTTTTCGCCAGTAATTGGCAATGTATATTTTCGAAATTGTGACGTCTTTGCGTTCAATTTTCGTTTGAAATAAGGTTTGAAAAGCCGAAATATTTTATGCGAAATACTTTGTTGCACAATTATCTGTTATTTTTTTTCAATATCAATGTATTGTACGGTTTTATCATTATTTATAAAAAGTAAACAAAAGAAACGTGAGGGAAATCAAAGAGATAAAAAAATTATATTCTTGTTATCGAAAATTCTCATCGTAACAATTGCTCATTTTTGATGTTTAAATATTTTGAAATACTTAATATTCAAGTATTTGCGGATTCTTTCTTTTTCCCTACTTGCAAGATTTAGATTGTACTACGGATTAGTGTCACAAATTCTTTCAACTACCCGCTCAAGTGACTTCTTCCTCTTCTGCCACTCTGCGGGTTTTAATTACGCGCCAATTAATTAACACACTGCTCTCTCTATTTTTTTTTTACAAACCCACCCACTGGGCACTCGGACCATGCAGAGCTATTAGAGGCTATAACGCAACCGCGACACGACGTTCCTCTCCCTTCCCTTCTTTCCTCCTTTTTTAGTTTAGCTTATCTCATTAAGAAATTAACCACGAATTAAGGCCGTTTTGCCGCATAATTAGATGACTTTTAAAGATTACGAGGTTTTAAGTTAATTCTCTGATAACTTGACCGTTGTGTTGCCTTCGGCCATAACATTACTCTATTGCCTTATCGCATTATCGATGTTATTGGCTTGTCAATTTCTTTTTCTTCCTATTCTTTAATGTCTTTTATGTCTGAATAAGAATATAAGAATGTAATGTCTCGAATCTTTTAAAAATCTCAAAATTACAGAAAAAGTATCGGTATAAATATATAATAATGATAATATGATATAGAGGTAGAATATATAAATTATTATCATATTGTTCTTCTTTTCGATAGTTTCAATGAGAAATAAGATTGATAATATTGCCGTTATTTGAATGTTGCGACGGTGCGATCAAGTAGAAATGAGTCAAGGTAACGGGATATCTTCAGGAGTCTCACTCGTCAAAGCAACCTAATGGATTAAGTAGCTTCCACCGTCGACAGATGTCCGCAATTAATTTATGTGGAAAGAAACGTCATCGCGGACAGAGGATAAGCGCGAATTTTTCATCCTGTCAGATATTCATTTTAATCCTTTGATACTCTTTAAAACTTTTATATTTCTGATATTACGTACACTTTATTCTAAGATAGATGCGAGCTTAAAGTAGGTAAAAGATGAAAAGCAAAATAGTTAAATATTTTGTATCGTCATCGAATCCTTTTTATTACACGTAACATAAATATTCGTTTGCGATATAAATTTGGCGTATTAAGAATGTTATTATATACATTATTATCATTCGAAGAGTCAAAGATGCTAATTAGTCTCGGAGACGAACCGAATCATCGATTAGAAGATATCTATTACAAACCCGATGAATGAGCAAAACGCGTGCACCTGGAATTCGATCGCATTTAACGAAATTTAATCCAACCCACAGATCGATCTTCTAATTGGCGTTTGTTATAGAAATCCGGGTCGCGATACTATCGCGTAACTATCATCGGTAACATCATTATGCCGACTGCAGATGTGTAACTTCATTCATCGGTGCTGGCGCGTGTCAATTTTGCGCTTCGTGGATCCGTTTGCGATCGAAGATGCGCGTGCGACCGATTTGTCGTCCGACACGAAACATAGTTGTCAGGTGAGAACAAAGGTAGTGGCCGAGATCACGTGTCGCGATAATTCGCTCGGCGATCGGTCGTGCACGTTAACGTGACTCCGATCAATTATTTTCGGGCTCATTAATTGGGATCCTGGTACGAGATGCGATTCCGCAGACAGATTGTATATTCAATAAATATCCCAGAGTCGAAAGTACAGGTGCAGACGATACAGGAAATCGAGATGAGACATCTGGGCCGTTTCGATGAACGACGTTATATAAATTAATTAGCGAAGCGCTCGATGTACTCTCGCGAGAGAGCGCGCGTATCTTTGGTCAGGCGCGCACGGAATGCTTTATTAGTGACGTTCATTTGTTCGCGAGAACGAAGATGAGGTTGTTTATACTTTGATAGTGGCGAGCAAAATGGCTGGTATTGGAATGTCTATATTATGTATAAAAAGCTATCGCTCTCCGCAAATCATTTTTTATTACAGCTAGCTTATTATAGGATCTTTTTAATCTTTGATTTAAGAGCGATCTTTCTCGACGAAAAATTTATTATATTTTGCATACTTGTCGACAACTTAATTATATTTGTAAAGTTTCGGTTTGATATCAAACGATTGTGTCAATAATTCATGGGTTTTTTTGAAAAAATTTTGGCAGAAATGTAAGTTGACTTAAAATTTAAAAATACTATAAAGCAATATAAACGATATAAAGAAAATTACATATATGCGCTATAGCTTCCATTTAATTAAAAATGTAACGCTATGCGTAATTTACTCTTTGCATCTCGACATGCGGTTTCAAAGTCGTCGCGGTATGAAAAATCGACCGCTCGTTCGTCTCTCGCAAAGAAGCAAGTTGGAATCTGTAGTGAGATCACCTTCAGTACCGCGACCATGAACTTAAAGTTCGCACTGAAAAAACAATTTTGTTGACATAATCAAAATTTGGTAAACCGTTCCAAATAATTTGGTTAATATATGATCAACCAAATATTTTATTGTTCCAACTAAAAAATTTGGTTCCTTGTATTTAGTTCTTACAACTAAAATATTTTTCTTATCTTAAATAAAAATATAATAATAACAACCATATTTTTGGTAGAATTTTATTCTTGCATTATTACAAAATAATCGGCATCAGCCGATTTTACTAAAGAAGTAACACCATTATAGTTAATAATTGACTTAATATTATTACATTCAAAAATTTTCCATTTTGTTGAAAATGAAACGCGATAGGCATATAAATGCCTCGAAAAACTAACTGTTTCTAAAATTTGTAAAATAAAAAACGGTTTTTTTACATTATTTAAACAAATAAAATGTATCATCCCAAAAACAGGTAATAAATCTTTTACACTTAAGGTTAACACAAATTTTGGCTTAAATAAAATGCTTTGAATTTTAATCCATGACACAATTGTGTAAGTTTCTGGTAAATATTCTTTAAATAAATTAAAATGAGGATAAAAATATATAGCATCTGTTAAAATACTTGGTCCGAGTAACATTTCATCAGATAATGAAATTTCATTAAGTAATCTATCATTCAGTTTTAATAAATGTTTCAAAGCAAGAGTAAGTGGTAAGTTTTTTCTACTAGTAATTATATGTGATTCTATCTTAGACTCTTTGTGTTTTGCTTCGAAACGCATACACCAAAGATTCACTAGAGGTCCTACACGAAGCATAAGTCGTGTGTAATGCAACATATTATGATGTTTTGTTTTTAAAGTGTTTCCAAATAATCTAATATAAATTTCATGATGTTCCGTTACCAAACATTGCAAATATTCAACTTCTTGCAATAAAAATGATCTAGCGTTTAAAATATCAATTATCGCTCTAAGAGTAAGATACAGTTCCCAATGAGAATCATCTGGAGGCACAAGATCGCCAATAATAAGGCCAAAATATTTCATAAAACGTATTACCTGAGATGCAGAAAAACCTAAACGATAATTATTTAATTTTTCTCTCTTCAAAAAAGGAATTCGATTGCTCAATTCACTTACGCCAAAGTCAAAAGCTCCGATACGATCATTTAGATCTTGAAGTGTAAAATACTTTAAATTTACAATGTAGTGTAATAAAATTTGAGACAAATCGTATTCGCAAACTCCTTCATAAATATCATGCATGATATCAAGGGCACTGTTCTCCAAAATATGAAAATCTTCTATTTCGTTAAATACACATTCTTCGTGTATTCCAGATGTACTAACATCATTTTTTTCAACATCAAGTTTGTAATTTTCCATATTACGTAAAAGTTCGGGTTTTTCATAAGTTGCACTCAGTAATCGTTACGAGATATTTTACATACTGAACATGGATTATTGGCTGAAAAAGACTGAACAAAACCACCTATTTCATGACGACCAAGATTATCTGCTACAAATAAGAGACAATTTACATAAATATCAATATTGTCATTCGTCCTGTAAACTGGATGCGTATGTAGAAATTTTAATTCTTTAATGAGTGGTAAAAAGACGTTTCTATTGCCAAAATCTTTTCGATGATTACTATTAAATAATAATGCAACCTGTATATTAACAAGATGAGATTGAGCATTTGGAGGTATACATGGTAAAGAATAATATACAGCACCAATTTTTTGAGTGCCAGTTTTTGAGCCAAGTGGATCATTCACTTCAAATTCATCATAATAAAATATAAGAGGAATAATTATTCTGTTTGGATACTTTTGTTGTAATTTTTTGAATAATTCAGCCTGAATTATATTTGAAATTCCATTCGATTCTAATGATAAACTTTGCATATAGTTTAAAATTTGTTGTAAGAAATCAGGTAGAGCAAATAATTTTTGTATAACTGATTGTATAGATACATATTGACCGGTCACATTAGTGGGTACAATTACATAATTTGATTCAATTTTTTTACCAATAGTTTGTTGTCCAATTACGTACGATTCTGGTTCTATTAAAGTACCTCGTTCTTTAAAGTATTTAAACCGTTTGAATTCTGAATCAAGTGAATCGAATGGATTTTCAAATAAGTTGAAGACTTGCTCAATATTATACTGGATTGCATCGACATTTTTGGTAAAATTTAGAACATTTGGCTTCAGATATGAAAATATTATTTTGTTGACAAATATACGTGTAGAATCAACAATCGTTTGCACATGCGTTCTATTCATTGACAATTCATTATAAAAACTAGATACAAACTTTGCAGCTTCATGTTGTAATTGTTTTTTTAAGTCAATAAGATTCTGTTCAGTATTGTCAAAATCATTAATAAATTCTTGTTCACTTTCAAATGAGTCGGAAGTAAGATCAAAATCCCTGTTACTATTATCACTTGGGGCTGATATATCAACAGCAGAAATTCTTAATACATTTAAAGATCTTTGATTATCTTCTGAATGATCAATAATCAAATGATTTTTAAAAACATTAATATTTTGAAAAATGCGGTAACAGTCATTTTGCATACATGTGAAACGATTGATACATGTTTCAAATTTGTGAATTACAGAAAAATGACGAATAAACAGATCAATATTTTTGAATCCTCTCTCACATAAATAGCAACGGAACATCATGAATGATAGAATCACAAACGCAAGATTTATTTTTACGTCTAAAAAACAACTTATTAAAATAGAAAATAAGATTTTAAATAGCGTGAAAGCAATTCACACATATACATATCAATATTACTTTTAAACTTTTATAACTACATTTAACGCTTAACGACATTTCAAACTATACTATATATTTTTGGAAACAGTCAAACTACTATACGTAATATAATATATAGAATTATAACGTAATAAAATATATAGAATAGGGATGTTAAATATCGAAACAATTTGCTTGTTGATACTATCGATAGTTTTCAAAATCCTTGTCGATACTGTCGACAAATATCGATAATTTTATTAATTGTTTGTTTATTTTTTTTAATTTTAGGTTCTCTAGATTGCAGGTGGTTTATATATATTATATATTTATATTATATGTTTAGTATATATCCGTTGTCTACTAATTATAATAAATAGTAAGACGATAAGAGCAAAAGACGACAGTAGCGAAAGACAACAAAAGCGAAAGACAATAATATTTGAAACGCATTACTACATCTCGATATACAATGGCATCGAGTCGTGGTTTTTTACACAATGTTATCGTCAAAGGCCGTGTTCAGAAATCCTACATGAAAACTATCGATAGTTATGGATAAATTATTTTCCTTATCGACAACTATCGACTGTTGTGCTGTTAGTGCTTGTCGATAGTATCGATAAATACCGATAAACTTAGCATCCCTAATATAGAATTTAACACAATGACAATTATCTTAAATTGTGTTAAACTAAATTATAAATTGAACAGTTAACATCAATCAATTATTAAATCAATCAATTATTAAATCAATTAATGAATGCATAAATATCAAAATTTTATATTAACGACAATTTCTTTCTTTTAATGTAATAAATGATAAATCAAATTCTCAATCTAAATTGATATCATATTTTATATTTTGCCTTTAAAATCTTTTCAAAAGATCGATTAAATTCATGACAGATTTGTCATACTTATCCCATTCTGTTGTTCGCCCATAAATATATTTTTGTATAAAAAGCCAAACTTGTTCACAGGCGGATGGATATTTGACATTAAGAACTTGAAAAATCTTGTACAGGATATCAACAGCTTTTAACACATTTTCCATTTTATACATTATATCATCAATGATGATATAAAATGTCTCAATTGCAGTTAATTGTGAGCCTATTGCAATTATATATGGCTGTAGAGTTTCTTTCTGTTTAATGGCTCTCTCTTGTCTTCGACGTTTTATTCTTTCCTGGAACCTATAAATTTAAATTCTTCTTATTATTAATTTTTAATTAGTATTTACATTATCTTATATAAAGATGAAATTTAATCGATTTCATTAGAATCTGATAACAAAATGTCGATTAAATAAATTTCTCACTTTAATATGACAAATAAAAGCATCCATTGATTCTGCTATAGTGGGTCGCCATATCTTTCCTCCTGGTATCTTTAATCGCACATTGGAAGGACATAATACCGATATTAAAGAAATCAATGCAGCATCTCTGCATTCTGTTCAACATAATTAAATAATTACAATAAATTAATTTTTTTTTTAATTATATACTAAAAATTTTATTACCATCTCCTTTTTCATATAATTGGATCTCTTCAAGTTGCTTCGCAAAAGTTTTATCTTTTACGATTCGATTTTCTAGTAATGTTTCTAATTTTTTAGATAGTTCGGGCCATTCGTTGTAAATATTAGATTTTTCATTAATTAAAGCATTATAATCAGCATCCAACTGAAAAAAAAACTACATATATAATACAAATTTTTAAAAAGAAATTGTAAAAATAAATTTTTCATTACATACAAGCATGTAACCGAATTCTTGTTTAAGCACTGGGTATTCGTTAAAAATGTCATAAACATTTCCTTTTTGTTTTATAAAACTTTGATGTCTCAGTTCACGAGATCCATTCCAATGTTTTTTTACAGACGACCAAGGTGCTGTATTATACCGCAACCATTGCAGATGTGTTTCGCAAACACGTTTAGCTATATTTATATTTTAATTTAATAATTTAGTTTTAAACTTAAAAATCTTTTACAAGATATATCGTAATATTAATTAAATTTGTAACGTATCTAAAAAAATACAACTTACAGAACTAACTACATATATTCTATTATTACCTTCAGAATTAATGCTTAGTTCAATATCTGAATTATTAATGTTTTCACTAGTTCTCTTTCGTTTTCTTTCTATAAGTCCAATTTGTCGACATTCATCAAGTTTATTTCGATAAAAATCCGGTAATTTTCCTTTTGATATTTTTTGGGAAGGTCCTTCAGATTTTGGTGGAACATAATAAAATGCCTGTTGCTCATTTGGAAACAAATTCTGGATCTTTTTCGATACAATGTCAAAATCAGCATTCAACAAACGAACTCTACGAACATTAGAATACATTTATATGATATATATATATATATATATATATATATATATATATATATATTAATAATATAAATATAGAATAAATATTTTATACATATATATGTATATTTAGCAATTACATTTCTGTCCCGTCCACAGATTTTGCAAACATAAATTGAGTAACAAGAAGTTCGGTCAACTTCCTACGTTTGGTTTCATCGAGTATGTTATGCTTTTCATAAAATTTTATAATAATTTGTCCATCTATAAAACTTAGTAATAGTTTTCTCAAATCCTATTAAAATGATAAAAAAAAATATTTGTAAAATATTTATAAAATTAATAAAATATTTATAAAATTGTATTTTGCATGAAAACATTACCGCATTTTGAATTGATGTAGAATGATTTAAGGTGTATGAAATGTTAAATTTGTTCTGATTGTTATTACTTTTTTCTGACCCACTTTCCTTAATATTATCACATTCCTTTAGTGCTGAATTTTTATTATCTTCTTCGGTACTCGTACATTCATCTGATGAATCGTTTAATATATTCCCAGTGTTATAATGTTCACTATGAAAGTCATCAATTGAAGTTGTATTTAATATTTGTGTTGTTTTATCTTTCAAGGGATTTCTTTGTGCACACGATGTCTAAAAAAACAAAACAAAAGCATTAATAAATATATTTCTTTCAATTAAGTAATTATATTTTACATTTATTGTTTACAACTCGATTTTATATTTATATACATATATTTTTTATATATTTTTATACATAACTATTTATATTTTTATATATAACTATTTTAAATATTTTATATATATATTTTATAATTTTATATATTTTTTATATATTTTATATATTATATATTTTTTATATATTTTATATATTATTTATATATTTTTTATATATTTTATATATTTTATTGTTTTATAATATTTATTGCTTTATTTTTATTAGTTATTCAAATTTTTAAGAAAAGAAATATTTTATTAAACATACCGAAGGTTGTGCATCACTACAGGATAATTTAGAAAATCTTGCTTCTTTTTGTTTATTTGATTCTTGAGGCTCTTTTTCATTACTTTGACATTGTAACTGTATCAATTGATTATCATCATTGTCGTCATTTGATACTTTTAGTAATTTTTCCTATAAAGGTATCAGATATTAATTTTTCCAAACATTTACAATTTAATTCATTCTTTACTGTTTTTTAATATTTCGAAAAGCATAAAAATTTTTATCTTACCAATTTTATACTGTCTATCAATAATCTTCTTTTCTCAAGAAAACAGCGAATCCCTCCAATCGTAGTTATTATTCGTGCTATTTCAATTTCACTTATATTCAGAAAAGCTTCTTTATCAATGTCTTCCTCTAAAACATGAGATACGAATAAAAGAATTAAAGAAAATTAATATTGTTTAACGATTAAACTTAAATCTAGCCTTGTTTTCATTTACAATTATTTAAATCGTATCGGTCAATAAATACACTAAATCTCTCAAAAATGTGTTCTAAATCGACGAAATATACTGAATTATTTATTACACTGGAATAAGTGGAATGCGCACTTTTTTTTATCGCCGACTAACAATAAGATCGTGAGAGTATAAACAGTCGAATGTTGCGACGAGTCCGTCCTTGTTTTAGGTTACGGTCAACGTGCACTACGAACAGTGATGCCAGAATGGATACGCTGGCAGCAGCAAATTATCTCGCATAGAGAGTATAGCTCGGCGTTCCTGTGGAACAGTCGAGGATCGAGGGGCCGAACGTCGAACTATACTCTATGTAAAAT
Organism: Camponotus vicinus; assembly: GCF_025532165.1. NCBI lineage: Eukaryota > Metazoa > Arthropoda > Insecta > Hymenoptera > Formicidae > Camponotus > Camponotus vicinus. The sequence goes on along the minus strand of NW_028141945.1, from coordinate 6,383,279 downwards.
AATTTGTTGCTGCCAGCGTATCCATTCTAGATTCACTATTCGTAGCGCACGCTTGACTGTAGCCTTAATCAACAATGCAACAATTTGTGTATTATAGGTTAAAGACACTTTCATCATAAATCAATTATTTCACTCTCGCAAGTTTAACAAACACCCGGCAACAGAACTAAAAAACAGACTAAAAAATGCGTATTCTAATGTACAAAGCAAGATATCGATATGTTAATTATTGTTACATCTGATAAAAATGATAAAATTCAACATATAATTATATGTGCGTATTTAATAAGTACTTACCAATAAATCGATCATACCATTTTGATAATTTCCAGTCATTTAATGTCGTTTTAATAAATTCTTGATCGTCATTAATATCCCGTTTCATGATTTTAACACAATTTAGCAAAACTAAACTCCACAAGACACAAGAAAAAACTTCTACTAGGATCTTGAACTGGATCTTGCCAAACGCTGCGTACTGCGTATCGACTTGTACTGACAAGATCTTTTTACCGGTATGATCACGCGCAACTCGAAGTGCGTATGTATTAAGGCGCGTACAAAGGCGCGCACTCGCTTGGTCCCTTCCGCCTCCCGCCTCATCATGAAATACTATCTGCCGCTAAAAGTGCGACGAAAAAATAACCGTCAGATTTCACAAAAATAATATTTATATTATATATATATATTGGGTGTTAAAAAAGTCTGGACACGGTCGAATATCTCGATAAGGAAGAGTTTTACTAGAAAGTGTTTCAGACAAAAGTTGTATGGCTTCGAGGGGGACATAAGATGGTGTCATTAGTTTGACCCTAAAGAGTCACCTGCAGGTTACGTGAAGGTCACCTCCAACTTTTTAAATGGGACACCCTATATACTTTTACACATTTTTGTAGCTCATCTCAAGAGCTTTTCAAAACACTATAATTATGTTATTTTTCATTAAGTACTTTCCGAGTTATGAGGTTGAAATCATTTCTTAATTTTACATAAAACAATAAAATATCTAGTAAAATATTCATTTTTCGATTATCTTATCTTAATACTTTTATGTACAAAATAATGAGAGGAATCAATTGGTGTAAAGAAAAAACATAGTTGTTTCGAAGAAAAAATATGTAATTTGCAATTAACAATTACATATTTTTTCTTAAAAATAACTATGTATTTTCTTTACACCAATTGATTCCTCTCATTATTTTGTACATAAAAGTATTAAGGTAAGATAATCGAAAAATGAATATTTTACAAAATATTTTACGGTTTATGTAAAATTAAGAAATGATTTCAAGTCTCATAACTCGGAAAGTACTTAACGAAAACTAACTTAATTATAGTGTTTTGGAAAGCTCTTGAGATGAGCTACAAAAATATGTAAAAGTATATAGGGTGTCCCATTTAAAAAGTTGGAGGTGACCTTCACGTGACTCTTTAGGGTAAAACTAATGGTATCATGTTATGTCCCCCTCGAAGCCATACAACTTTTGTCTGAAACACTTTCTAGTAAAACTCTTCCTTATCGAGATATTCGACCGTGTCCAGACTTTTTTAACACTATATGTATATATATAATTATAAATTTTTATTAAACACTTCTTTTTAAGATAAATGTACTTAATAATAATTTTTTAAATATTACTTAATAATAAAGTCTTGTAAAGATGATAATTTGCCTGTAAAAAAAAACTAAAGAAATTAAGCAAATAATTTGGTTGCGCTAATTTTAATGAATTTTTGAATTTTGTTTTCTCTATGATAAATATGGTTAGTATAAGTAAAATATTTTATACCGTCAACCAAAATGTGTGTACTAAATATTTTGGTGGCAGTCAAAAAAATAATTTTTTCAGTGCGGTTGTATCCTTCACATGTATAGCCGACGCAACGCGTACGACAGTGTCACCAAGAAGTTAGTAGATAGTTGTGGGTTAGATTGAGGATGATTGGGTAACCGCTAAGTATATCGAACTTAGAGTACTTCTCGGTCCTTCGGACAAGGACGATGGCACTTGTTTGCTCAATGACGATGCGCCACAGAAATGTGGAATTTACTATTGAGATAGACGAGAATGCTTTCCAATTGTATATATCTACACTGAAAAAAAGGTTTGGTTATAATAATCCAAACTTGATAAATGTTACCCACCGCTGTGGTGAAATAGAGTTTCACCTAAACGTATAGGTGATTAAGACGAAATTATTTAATTATTTTTAATATTTAGTGAACTCAATTAAACGTAAAATATTTATAACTATGATATTTTTGGAAAATGTTTATAACTATTACTAAATATTTTGTTATTATTATCATACTTGATGATAAAAACTAAATATTTCAAAAAATGCATTACTAAATGCATCTCATAGATTTACTCAGAATTTTTTTTTTAGTGTAGTTTAAATTATTTTGCAAATTATAGCTTATGGCTTAAATAAGATGTTAAAATATGTGAAATAATTATAAAATTATTATTACATTTATATAGGAATGTTTTAATACGGCTGATTAAAAAGAGTTTTGTACAAAATTTTCTCATGTATCAAATTACAATGCAAATTTGGAATATATAAACATATTAATCAGAAATCCGTTTGAAAGTGTAAAATTGATGATAACCCGATGTTTGGTGATTTATTTCGATCAAGTATATTGTATTTGCACATTGTATTTTTATAACTTTAACACTCAGTCTTGCCGATATTTGAGCAATTTTGGCTTCGCGTTGACGCGTGGAAACATGATGCACGGAAAGCGATATTTTTTTGGTTTATTTGATTCGTGCTAACTGCCAAGTTATACGTCACATCGCAGTAAATTAATATCAGCAGAGGTGTGTATTCCTTGTCAAAAGGGCACACAGTTTTAACTTTATTTGTCCGGCAGTGCCAGTGCAAATACGACGAACATAATTTTGCGCATCAGCAAAGAATCGGCGATTATGTTAGTAAAGGGATGATACGTTAAACGATATTTGAAAGATTTATGCGTCCGTATTTTTAATATCGTGTTTCCTTAGCGATCTCGCAGCGAGCACGCGAGGACCTTCCGAAGGTAAACGGAGCGAATCGCGATGTCTTGATAAAGGAAATATCGCCTTTTCGTACATTGACTCGGCATCGATGCGTGTAATCGTTCGGTAATGCTGCAAGCCGCGTACCGGTCTGCTTCTTATGACGATACCATGTTGCGGTCTCGCATTCTTCCTCGCTGCTTCATCAATGGTGATGCAATGTAATTTTCTAATGTGCAATTTACACAATATCTGGTAAAAAATTATCAATTTATATAGAATTCTATTGCGTACCGCATACATTGTATTTTTCTAAAATTTACATCGACATAATTCTCGTTCTTTTTTTTATTTTATAATTTATTTCTCGTTTTTTTTTTTTTACAATTTATCATAATCAAGAGATTAGAAGAAATACGAGCGTTAAAAAATTAGTAACAATAATTTCTCGCGTTTTGAAAAACATTTACTTTAAATAAGTAAGCTCATTTGTTACACTGACACTGACTCTTATAAATGCGCTACGGGAACGTAATCTATTTACGAAAATGATAGTCCCGCCATCCGTTATCCTAGTCCTTGTGAAAAGAAATATTACTATTAGCGACACGATGGCTGCGCAATCTTGCTAAGTATGCCCGTTTTCCGAGAGCATACAGCTCTTTCGACTTAAATTTCATTTCGTTCCGTGATTCCCGCGAAATTCGTCTTCGCGTAAACAATCTTGGCCACTCGTGGTATATTATTTTTCAACGTCGACGCGCGATCGTGCGGCCAGAGCGACCGTTTTCCCGACATCGGCAACAAAGTTTCTCCGGCTGTTCACGGGTGTACATCATCGAACGCGGAGAATGAGTCTCTCTCTCTCTTTCTCTCCTTCTTTCCTTACCTTACCTGCGTATACACAGAGGCCTGTGTACGCCGGTTGCCGCTCCGTCTCTCCAAGAGTGAGTTCTCAGCCTCTTCAACGTATTCTCGTCTCGCTCGCGCTGCGAGCTCTGGCCATCTCGCGCTCTTTCTTTCTCTCGCAATATTTCTTTCTCTCTCTCGCGCGCGCTCTTTCTCGCTCCCTCACCGTCTCTTCGTCTTTCCTCTCGAATGTGTCCGCGCTCCGTCTCCTTTCCTCGGTCTGTCTCTCGGTGATGGCAACGAGCGAGTTCGAATCGAGGCGAGTCGAAGGGCTCTCTCGGTCGGGAGGAGGAAGGAACGAACGCTGAGTAAATGCTATCCTCTCAGTTCCTCCGTACCTCTTTGCCGTCTCTCTATCTCTCGCTCTTTCTCTCTCTCGTTTCGTCTCTTTTCCGCCTGCCTCTCCTCGGATCTCTCTGTCGCTCCTGTCGAGCGGAGGTCAACGTACAGGCGCACGGCGTGACCGAAATCACACACACGCTCATTGCGAACCCACTCGACTGTGACTCTCCTCGTCTTTATTTGGCCTCTAATTGTTCCTTCTTCTTTAGCGACGCCCGCTGGTCTACTTGATGGCCCCGATACTCTCGTACGCGCGCGCTGCCCCGAACAACGAACTTTGTCGTAAGGATTCACTTCGATGAATCCTTCGATGGCTCCGATGAGACTTGGCGCGTGGCATTTTGATAGATTCAAGGCAAAAGATGTACGTAAAATTCCGCCCGAGATCCATTCTTCTAAAACATCTTGTAAAGTAACTGATCTTTTCAATTTTGTATTTATTATATAAATACTGCAAATAACTTTAAAAATTGCAATTAGAGATCTTGTGTAATATATTATTTATTTTTATAACAAATTTATACAGTAGAGCCTATAACACAAATTCTGTTGAATCTTTTTTATAATTTATAAATCATGTTTCTTTAAATTGGGAAACTAAAGAGAGAAAAAAAAAGTTTAGATTTAATTTCATTATTTTTGCAAGAAATAAAGCGAATAAAATAAATTAGAAATTTGTAAAATTAATGAGATAAATTAAGCTTTGCGAATAATCATCAATTAGCATCACTGTTTTATCATCATCATCATTGTTATTATTATTATTATTCTTTGTTAATGAGAGCAATTATACCAAAATTTGGGTAATTTTACGTGTCGAAAGCATCGATTATTATTTTTGAATATAATATAATTCTCGCGTATATCGATAAATTAACGTATTCTCTTACAAAACTTTTTACAATCATATCGTTGAACCTTTTTCCAATCGCGTATACATATTCGCGCAGCTGCCGAAGAAGCCGTCAAGCATTAACTCGCTGCGAAGCGCAAAGGTAAATACACGCCGTACGTCATGTATAGACGTGATACGTGAACGGTTCGCTCCGCGAAGGGAGAGATAATCGACTCCCACCGCTTGCTCGGCCAACCTGCGTGCGGGGTGCAAACCACAAATCAGCGTGAAAGAGGCACAAAGTACCACATCGCTCTTACGCAGGCGCTCGCCCGCTGTCCGCGATCAATTATGCCGGGATATAGATCCACCGACTTCGATCTATCCTAGAAAAAAGTAGTCTATCTCGCTCGAGATGTAACTCGTTTTTGCGGCGTCTAATGAAACAGGTGGATCTACCGGAAATCGATGCGATCGACGACAAGTATGTTTTCTCTTGTCGCAATTTGTCATTATTTTCGTTGGCGTTTCCTTCACTTTTGCCTCTCGGGCGGAACAATGAGCGAATAATGCCGAATCCGAGGCTGCTTAGTCCATTACATCTGGTTGTTCGGACAATGCCGTTCGGTTTTCTCGGATCAGGTTGGGTCTGGGTAGGTAGGTAGATATGCCTACCTGCACCGAATACGCCTAGAACCATGAGCGAGGGTGCGAGAGGCCTCGAAAGGACAAAAGGGAAAGTAGAGGGAGAGGGGACTCTGGTTGTCACACGAAATAGATTAATGGTCCCGGAGAATTCCTGGTAGTCCATCCCTAGACCAGCTCTTTCTTCCAGCCGCGAGCTAAAGGATGCCAGAAGGCTGTACGTGAGGTGTAGACCAGAAACACCACCCACGTCCAGAAAATTTCATTCGGATCCCGCGAACGTCGCCACGCTCACGCGGCTCCCAAAATGGTAGAGCGGAACAAAAAAGGTCTCGATCCAAGTCGAAGAATTAAAGCCGCGTCGAAATTTTTTTATTTATCGACGAAACTTGGCAGTCGCTAATTGCCGTTGGAGATCGCGTAGCGATTTGTAACAAACGAAAGGAAGTCAGCGAGGGAGCGCAAGAGTTCGATGAACTCGGGATCAAGAAGTAGAATGTTATTATGGTAACAGGTTCTACTAGGCTGGCACGATTCCGATTCTGAAAAACGTCCGTGATGATCGCGTTTTATGCCGAGTGTCGAGTCATTCTATTTTTGACGCTGGTACATTTGGCGAAGATGTGAGTTAAATATACGTTAAATATATCGGAGACATTCTCTCTCTCTCTCTCTCTTGTTTTTTTCTTTGACAAACGTACGAACAAACTTTTCCCATTATAAGTCGGAAAGTTAAAGTTCAAAAAACTGTTAAACGGCAAAGTATATCTAGAATTTCTCTAGCGTTTTGTAAATGATCGACTTGTGATCTCTATGCACGCGGACAGTGATATCTCTTGTCTCAAACTGTATCTGCATAGTTAGGCACTGAATTACTCGAGTTTTGTTCCACACTAGGACCGACTTAAGTCTCAGTTGAAGCCTCATTGTCAACTTTATACCGTTTCAAACTTATTTTCTTTTTTGACATACGTTATATTATCCTGCAGAATTTTGAGGATTATTTATTTCGAGACATAATTATTTTATTAAACATTTATAAAAATGAGAGTATTGTAATTATATATTTTATAATTATACATTATTTAAACATGAGAATATTATAATCATTATTATAATGTTTAATTATTTTAATTACAGCGACCATTTATTGATTTATTTAAATAACTTTTTTCTCTCATTAATTGTTGATTAACGATAATTCATCATGCGGTTTGAATGACTAGATAAACACAACGAACAAATAAAATCGAATAAATTTAGCATTTAAATTTTTGCAAATTTTTACATTTTTTTGTCTTTCCTATCTTTTTTCATTTCTATATCTTAATTGGCTCTCTGCTCGACGATGATTCACAAACTATTTCTTCAATTTGCAACGCGAAGTGAGCGCGAGTCAATTACTTTTTAATCCGAAATTACTTCGATGATAATCCAGTTAATTAATAAGTTGTAAGATAAAACGGCGTAAAGATAGTAAATGTCACGACTTATGTCGGGATTGTCCGATCCATTGAACTTTGAATTTATTGATACGACACTTTGGCAATTAATTAATTTGTATTAATTCTGAATCTATATGGCATATAATGTATACAACGTATCGCAAAGTAGATAGTGCAATTTTGAATATAGTCGATTACGATACACGATATTGCATATTATGTAACGTTGTTACCTGTTGTTACCTGTGATTGGGATACGGCGATGATTCTTTTTGTACCATTGTACAATTTCAATTTCTTCTTATTTAATAATATATCAATAGTACAAAAATATTTTCGATAATTGAATGCATGATTTTTTTCTAATAAAGATTTTCAAAAAGCAGGAAAAAGTAATTTTGGAAAATTCAAGTTGTGTATATTGTCGAAAATGAAAATTTAAAATTTGTCCAAAAATTATCTAGAAGAATGAAAAGATTTAATTTTGAAAAAATATAAAAGAGATATATTAAATCTCTCTCTTTCTCTCTCTCTCTCTCTCTCTCTTCATGATTCTCAATCTTATAAAACCATTTTTTCGCATTCCAAAGAGACGGAGAGAAAAAATTTGTGGCAAAAATTACATTTTGCTTGAATTTTTTTTAAATTTTAAATTAAAGAATAAGTGGATTATTATTTACACAATTAAATAAAAATGTTAAATTTGATTATGAATATATTTTATGTGACAATTATATTTTATTGGAAAAATGTGTAGGATAAATATGCAGATACACTTTGAAAAAGTTAATTACAAGTTTGGATTTTTCTTACAACTTAATTTTTCTTTTTAATATCAAAAGATATAAACACAAAATAATATCGTATTGTGACGAATCACTGGATAAATACAGTCGTGTTTGCGTTTGCGAATCGATTGATCAATACGGCACGTCGATGCGCGTCAAGACGACGAAAGATCATTCTTCTTCCTCACGTCGTACAAATACGTTCAACTTGACCCCTATTACGATGAATCGGATTTCCGGACTACGGTGATCCTAGCGGACACACTCGAATCAATCCTTACCGTGGAGATAGAAAGCGGAAAGGGGGAAGGTGGTCGAGCGATTCGAATCGCACGGAAAGTGAAACTTGGTATCCTCGCCGACTTTGGCCATATAGATACGGATAGCTCTTCCCTCCTTCACGAGCAATAATTTACCAAACTGAATCGGACACCAGTGTTTCCGGATCTAGTTACGCGGCCGCATCTCGTGTGTACGTAACAAATTTCCTAAACAAGCCGCGTTAAATCGCAACTCGCAACGTGATTGGAAAATTCCTTATATCTCGCAACGATTTTTACATCGATTCCAAACAATTTGGAAGGGAGAGAAAGATTAAAATTATAAAATATTTGCGTGCATTCGACATGTATCGGCGGAAGAAATCAGAGCGCGGAAAGATCGATTAGACGTGTTGAGACATACGCGCGATATATCGGATTAAATAACAGTCTAGCTCAGAGCGAAAAGGAGAAAAATTGCACGATTTTTCTCGCAGATAACAAAAACGCCACGCAATTTCAACTAAATTCATCAGCCGCCTTTAGATTAATTCCAAACACGAAATCGTATAGCGGCACGATATTTCCCAGATATTCCCTACTTGGAAATTTCATATATCCGCGTTATCACACTATACTTGCGTTCTCGAAATCCTGAGGGTGACTCGAAAGAGCTCGCCGGGAGAACGACACGTGAGGTTAGGATCGTGTCCATTGCGTGGACGTCGCGCGCTCACGTGGCACCCCTCCGCCTCTTTCATTCTCGCGGGTATCGTATACGAGGTTTTCTCGTCGCCCGGCATCCCTTTCCCCTTCCCCCTCGCTCGCCGCCCCACCGCGGCGATCCCGCGATCTTCTCCCCCCACTCCTTCGCGCGACGCTGCCGCGCGTCGCTTTCCTCTCCTCGCCCCGCCGGCCGCCAGTCTTCGCCGCGCAGCGTCCTCGACAGGAGGGCCGATTACAGCGCCGTCGTGCTCGCCGCTCCTCAGTAACGCGAGCGCTTTCGTGGAGTTTGGTACTCGGATTCCTGTCGCTCGTGTCGCGTGTTGATCGCTCTGTGACACGCAGCGCGGCGGCAACGCGCGTTCTTTTTTGTCCGTCAATTGTGTCGATGCGTCACAGTGTCGCGTCGCGTCGCGAGTGTTTACCGAGCGCGTCTTCTGTGAGTAAACATCGAGACGAGTGTCGAGTGATTCGAAAGCCTCGGTACTACGCGCGAGGCCGTTTACACCGCAACGTTTGTGAGTGGCCGTAAACAAAGAGAACGAATCGAACGGCGCGTAGCGTATCCCAAGTATCGCTCGGAGTGCGTCGTGGCCGGTAACCGGTAACCGGTGTCGGCGGTGGCCGCCGAGTTTCGTATCGTCGAAGCGCGCCAAAAGAGAATGCCGAGACGCGTAACGTCGTCGATCGAGCAGCAGCAGCAGCAGCAGCAGCGGCGGCGGCGGCAGCAGCAGCAGCAGCGGCGTGCTCGCGTCGGCTTGGTTTTCGGGTCGCCGAGCGGCGACTGAGGGGGGGCCGGAGCCGGGGCCGGGGCCGAGCGGGAGGGAGAAGGGATGCGAGGGATCCCGCGGGAGCAGCAGCCGGCGCGGAGCGTAGGTAGCGGCGTGTTGGTCGCGTAGGTGTCGGAGGAAGTGAGTAGGCGGGAGGGTGAAGAGAGGTTTCGGTGGCGCGAGGATGGCCGGCTGGCGACGAGTAGCGCTGATCCGCGACGTAGGTGCTGCTGCGCGTCGCGACACCGACGTCCACCGACACGACGTGACGGCCACGTGCCGCGCCGGACGCGTCGTCGTTGGCCAGTGGCATTAACTCTCCCCCTCTTTGTGTGCCAGGTGATTGCGTGCCGAGTATGTCGTAACCGCGGCGTCGTCCGACACGCGATCGGTGTGTATACTCGACGTCTATAACTTGGAGTTTTTCACGTATAAACAGAGCCAAGACGCGCGCGCGCGCGCGGGCATGTGTTGGAAGCGACTCGATATACCAGAAAAGTGAATATATATATGTTATAAATACTTGGCGCGGTGACTGCTGGTGAATCGGGTTGACCGTGTACGATCGCGAGAGAGGAGAGGAGATTCGTTGCAGCGATTTACGAGCTCGGCTCGTCGCGGAAAGACGCGAACAGGTGGCTGTCATTTCTTTACGCGTAGGCGAAAGATTCTTCTTCGCGCGATATCGAGTATACTTGGATATTTAGAGTGAAACTAGAAGAAATCTGTAACGTCCGCCACGATATCTTCCGTCCGATGTGTACGCGGGAATAAAACACGTGCTTCGTTCTTGTCACTTGTGTCGAGATATACTCGTTTCTGTAATGTGCAGTGATACGTAACCCTCGCAGTGATTGTTCGCGACAGGAGAATCGAGCAACGTCATCGATATTTTGAGAGCAGAAATTTCAAAGGTGCGATCAATTTCTCAAGACTGAAGAGTTTGACGGATGTTTGGGAGAAGCGCGGGATAGCGACTAGCACGCGGTACGGAGATTACGTTTCAAACTTTGTCGTCCAAGCTCGAGAAAGAAGAGGATAGAAAGCGAGAGAGAGATAGAAGGAGGCATCATACCGAAAGCGAGGCGAAAAGAAGAGAGAGAGAGGGAGGGAGGGAAGAAGAAGGAAAGCTCTCGACAGTCCGATCCAAATCCCGGCGGAAGTTCGCGGCGAGGGTGAAGAGCGCGGAACGTCGTGGAGGGGGGAGTGATGCCGGCGGTGAGCGTGGCACAGCGCCCTCCAGGTGGAATCCCACTCCACGCCGGCGTGCCGGTAGCGCCCAGCAGCGTAACCGCCCCCGGTCCGTCGGGCCGGTGCCTCGGGGGCCCGGCAGCGCCCCCCGCCGGCTCGCCACCGCTGCCACCGTCCCTGCAATCCCTCGGCGGCGGCGTCGCCGCTAACAGCAACGTCAATCCCAACAATATCAACCACAGTAACGGCAACAATAACAATCCGCTCGGTGGCGGCAATCCCAACAACACCGTCAACAGCAACCATCATCTCGGCAACAACGCCCTAGGCATCACCACGGCGAGCGGGGCCACGAATCCTCTGCAGGCGATGGCGTCGGCGGCGGCATCGCTCACGCAGCTCAACAACATGGCCAACGGCCCGTTGCCGCCGCTCGCGGGCACGGGCCCGGGGGGCCCGCCGAGTCTGCCGCCGCCGCAGCCGGCGACGACACCGACGCACGGCGGCCCGCCGACCCCGCACGGCGGCGTCAACGCCGCGCCCCATCTCAACGGCGCCTCGCCGAGTCCCCATCCGATGCCCCCTCACGGCATGATGAGCGGCTCGCCCCACACCCCTCACCCCCACATGGGGGGCGGCGGGCCCTCGCCCCATCCCCATCACCCGGGACCCCACATGGTCGGCTCGCCGCATCATCCAGCGGCGCCCCATCCGATGGGCCCGGCCGGCATGATGGGGCCGGTCGGTATGCAGCCTCAAGGCGCGCCCGGTATGTGCGGTCCCGGGCCCAGCGGCCCGATGGGGCCGCACGCGCATCCTCAGGGACCGGGGGTACCTGGACAGCCGCACATGCACAACGACCCCTTCTTCTGCTCGCCCTTTGGATCGCATTACTTCAGGTAATTTCCTCGCGGAGGTACCTGCGCCTTTCGTCTGCCTACGCGTTTATTCCTCGGAGAGAATTATTTACGATTGATTATTCGTTTTTCGTTTTATCGATTACGATCGCAGTTTTCAGAGGAAAATTGCTGCAACATGCTGAATCACGATTTGTCTGTTGTAATTTTAACTTGTTTGTTCGCTACACTTATATTATATTATTAATTTTTAAATTAATGTAAAAAGAGATTATTCTTTTTATTTATATACTAGATACGTACATGTCAATATATAGATGTATATATTTGACGCACTGGGCATTTTTCAGCAAATGACACAGAGGATACAGTGTGACACGTTCATCATTTCATCCTTGTGTTTACATTCGGCAACCAACAAGGATGAAGCGATACACTGTGTCCTCTGTGTCGCTTGCTGAAAAAGGCCCAATGTCTCGAGAACAAATCGAATTACAACATTCTCATCTTCTCTCTTGGACAAAAACTTGACGAGAACTGATGTTTGGACACATATTTTAAAGCGTAATTTTACATTTAATTGAGAAAATTTTTTCTGTTACGCGTAGAGATTTATGACTCGAAATTTGGAGTAAGTTGCACATTAATCTTTTTTTATAAATCATATGCATCATTCGGAGTAAATAAGATTTTATGATACCTGACGAAATGATTCTGAAAATAGTTAATTTGATTTATGCATTGAAATTTTTACAAATAGATTATATATATAATAAAAAGGAGAGAAAATGGTTCTCTACTTTTCAAGTTTTTTTATTTTTATTATCGCACTTCAAATTACAAATTTGATTACGGAATTTTGCTGCAGAAAATGTAACTCAAAGACTGGGGCGTGTAAAGTCGATAGTGTGCGTTTTTTAGTCGCCAACAAATTTTCTGTCACGTTCGACAGGATTGATTTTTATAGGATCAATACAATTGATAGTGCTTCTTTGCCATGCGTAGTGAATATACTATAATATCAAAATTACTATATAAAAAAAATAATATGCATATTTGATTATATGCGTGAAAACAAGTACACTGTTGATATCTTGTTCAGTATCGAGAAAGCCACGTGTGTCCTCGTTTATTTTTAAAGAAAACATCTTTGCGCATTTCAAAGCAATTTTACAGATTACTATAAAAGATGATAAAATTATACAGGTTTTATCAAAAATTGCTTTTTTTATGATTTTATGCACTTTTTAAGGAATTTAAAATTATTGTTTTATAATATCATTAAATATCGTATTTTTGTACAAATTTTCACTTTTTGTTATATTGAACATTTAAATAATTATTAAATTGACATCTTGTTAAAGAAATACTTAAATTTAGATTAGACTACAAATATACATAATTTTATTATTTTTATTTACATCTCTAAAAATTAGGATCGATTCACAAGATCGCTTTAAAAAAGTGTACTTGTCAATTAAATTTTACATCTATATAATTTCTTAAAATTGGTTTTCTCTCTTTGTCTTCTGCTTAATTAAAAGTGCAAAATTTCTGAAATGCTCTGCATAGTAATACATGTGAGTAATTTGTCGTTATAGCGGACATAATAATTTGCTGTCACGCGAAAGAACACTCGCACGTGCATCTCGCGGATCGGAGTAGAACTTTGTGTAAAGGCGTATGTAAACTTTTTTTCTTGGATCAATGCGCGTGGAAGGGTAGTTGGAGGAGAAAAAGCGGAAGAAGGACTTTTGCAGTCACGCGAGGTTTTACGAAAAACTATCGCGTGGTCGAAGGAATTTCTCGCAAAGCTCGCCTCTTGCCGCCATTTATGCTATGCTTTGCTGTACTACTTATGCTTCGTATCGCTGATAATCGCGATATATTCCGCTATTTGTACAGAATGGTATTCTAATCAATGATAAATCTTCACGTTTCGTTTACGTGACTTATGGTACTTACTCTTGTCTCGAGCGCGAGAAAAAATAAATCTTTTGCAATATGCAACTGACATATGTATTAATCGAGAGCGATCAGTGTAGATTCGCGCATTGGCCATTCAATTTTTTTGCCTTTTTTCCGGGTCAATTTGGAATTTGTAATTTTATGTGAAATTACAATTGCCGAAGAAATCACGAGAAATGGACAATGAAATATAAAGTCATTTGCGTTAGATTATTGGTGACAATGGTAATTTTTCAACGCGATACAGTCGATTAAAACTATTTAATATTCTTATATAATACTCGTCAAATGACTGTTAAATGAATTCTTATTATATTTCATGATTCCATAATGTCTATTAATTCCTTCGCGTTGTGAAAAATTTTGATTATTAAGATTATTCTCGATTCGTCTTCAATTGATTCGACATTATTCCATCACTGGATCCACAGACTGACGATCTTTTTTTTCCGTCGCGGATATTTTTAGACAATTGTTTTACGGTTCGATACTTCGTTCCGTGCCAATCGTCCGGTAGTCGCTCACTAGTACGTTCTCTCAGGCGTAGTAACAGTATACTTCGAGAATCCGTTATCGTGCCTCACAACCAGGATCTTCCTGGTCACCGTTGTACAGTTAGCTCCGGCGGAGAATAGGAGATACAGATAGATTTTTCAAAAATGTACAAAGTTGCTTGAATAATTTAATTATTAATCGCCAACTTTAATGCGGATTTGCCGAGATTATTTAGATTTATAATAACAATTAAAAAAATGAAGCGATTAAAATCTGATGTAATCAATCTGTCAAAAGTTCAGTGGCTCGTATAAACACAATAAGATAAAAAAACTATCCATTTCTCGCGAAAATGCAGTTTATTACGGAGAATATCAGGCGAAATTTCATCGTTGCCCAAATGGCATTAGTCTTGGTTCGAAAGGAATAATTATCAGATACGTAGATGCGCCAAGTATCTATCGCTCAGGTGCGTCGAGAGTCGTCGTTTTCTTTGCGGTATCTTTCGAACCTTCGGGTGCCCGCAGATGGGAGGGAGGTGCCTCTGGTGCAGGTGTGCGCGTACGTTTGTTCGCGGCTTCCTTCTTTGCCGGGGCTCACCTCGCGAAGAAAAGCAGTCGGGGGTTAAGAATGTCGATAGTCGGTATGTGCGATGACGACGATTATCCGGTACTTCTCCTCTTTGGCCTTCTTTGTATCCGGTCTGGATGTCTCTATCGCCACGGCATCATCTTCGCGCTCGCCGTCCTTGTCTGATAATCGCGCGGGCTCATTAACATAAGCGTTCCACCCTGCTACATTCGCTCCAGTGACGATGCCACTTTGCTCGCGTACAATTGTAGCGAAAGCTTTCTTTTTCAACTCGACAATTTCATTAAACGTTCGCGAAACATTCGACTCGATCGTCACTTTTTAATTTTCGATCGACTGTCGCGTTGATAACAATGTTAACAAAAGCCTTACGTATAATCGGGAAATGTTAAATATTAAAAGATTACGACGCGCGATGATTAAAATATTTTTCGACCGCTCCAAGATACATCTTCTATGCAAATGTTTTGAGCTAATTTGCTTTTACGAGCTACGCTTCGGCTAATATCATCTCGCAAGATTACAGACGCGATGTGTTGCGCAGATAAGAAAGCGTTTACGTATCGTCGTTGAATTGCTTTGACTAGTGCACACTTGACTGAGTTTCTTAGAATATATATAATATCATAACTTGAGAAAATCCAGTGTACATCGTCACGCTAAAAATACTGCTTCGGTATTGTAGAATTCTCTTATAGATCTTTAATTATTTTTCTAAGTGTGAAATCTGATCCGTCAATTTTTTGTAAACAAGAGATTTTTGAGAATTTCCCGGAATTAAAATTGTTATTTACGATGTGATTACGCTTGAAAAGAAATATGCGATAGTTTCTGAAATAGAATATAGTTACACAAGTATGCACGCGTCATTGTTATATAAACTCTTGTATATATATGTGAATAACGCTACATTATTTCCTGCATAAAAATAAATTTCCGTTTGTCGTTTGTTGTCGAGAGCGAGAAGAGCGAACAGCTTCGATAATCTGCGCAAAATGCAACCTTGACGTTCTTATTCTAAAATCCACCGTCGCAACGTATATGTTACATCATTCAAATATTTGCACCGGCTACATACTGAGATTACGCATACTCGCGTGTGAAAGATGTTTCAAATTTTCTCGGAAAAAAAAAGAAAAAAAAGAACACGACTTTATCGTGAGACGAGCGATGACGCATCGGATACGTTTTAACCGCGACCTAACTGCGTTCTCCAAATTTATAATCGTTGCAGAATGTTTCGAGCACGTGTGCAAACATATTCTAGGATGGCGAAGGTGACAGCCAGCATGAGTTGTCGTGATAGTTTCGCACGTCGATCTCGCATTAATACCGCCATAAAATACTTTATCGCGTTGGATTCACGGGCGACGCGCGCACATGATTAGAAAAAGAAAAAGAAAAAAGTAGGAGAACGCGCCATGCAAACTGTCATGCAAGGTGAATAAAATTAATTACGCGACCGCGAATATAAGAAAATACCAAAGCGCGAACAAAGCGTTAAAGCACGATCGGAAGTACGAGCACCGTCGGTGGCCTTATCTTATCGCGAGCCTCTCCGTAGGATAAGAAGGACCTTGATCGCTTCGCCACAAAGCGAATCGGCACCTTGCCTCGTTTCGAAACATCGATTTTCTTTATACTACGCGACTTTTAATGTGCGCGAAATGTTTCGTACAACCTCGCGTCAAACCTTTCCTTCGTAAAAATTCAAATCAAATCTGAATTACGCAATAATTTGGCGTTAAAGATTAAATCAGCCTTGTCTCGTACTTTTATTTTTAAGTTTATCTAAAGAATCTTAACTCGTTGGAATTGTTACATTTATAAAGATATTCACACGCGCGTGCAATTTTTAAAATTTTCAAGTGAGAAAAAATGGCGCTTAATCGAAATTTTCGCAGAAGAGAAATTATTTCTAACTTTATCGAAACATCTATCGTTCAAATGTTATACTATAGTATTTGTAATCGTGATATAAATTGACCCTGAATATAAAACCCGTTACAGATACGCGCGAAATTATGATATTCGATATCAACAATGATGTAATTCTAGTTAGTAGAATACTTTGTATAATTAAGCGCGTACACAGTAATACATAATACAGCTCTGTTCTTCGATGCAAGGTGATTCCTCTCTTGTTTTTGCGACACAATCGTTTCTCATTTCATGCGAGACACCGTTGACTGTCGTCTTTCCTAGCAGCTAGCACGATTAGAGTGGGATTAGCATGCGGCACGTACTATATTTCTAGTGAGTTACAGGGTGTTATAAAGTAAACGTCGGTACGATGTAACTAGCGCACGTACAAATCAACGGGACTATCCGAGAGACTGTTCTCTAAAATCACGATTTACTTTTGCAAAGTGTCAAATAACTACCGTTTGGATAGAAGGGTGAATTTTATTGCTGTTTGATTGATTAATGACATATTAAACATTTTGAAATTTTTATCATTATTGAAAAAAGATTATGCAATTAATGCTTTTTTCAATATAACTATATAATAGTAGGTATTATAAAATTATTTTTGAGCAAAATGTGTTATTATTCTATCAAAAAATAATTATAACCAAGCATAGCTGCACTTTCTAATAAATTCTAATAATTTTTTTACTTCGTGTCATACTGCATATACAATTATGAACGAATTTTCAATCTCTGTCTAGACAATAGAATATTTTTGTCGAACCTTCTACATTCTAGCGGTCGGTTTAACTACCGCAGTCGGCTAAAAGGTTAAAACACAGGAAGCATCGATATGCATATCTTCGCTTTTCCGAAGAATAAGGACTCTTTTCTTTCGTATTTTACTTTCTTGTGCATGAAACGCACGCGTGCGTGAGAAATTTTTCAAATTTTATCTATCTAAAAAAATCCAACATTACATATATTTTTAGAAATGTGATTTTTTCGCGATATAACAGTGCAACATTGATTTTTCGAATTAAAAATCAATAATCGCGTCGGTTCTGCAAAGTGAGAAGGAAAAGTTGAGCAACTTTTTTTTCGGCGGTCAACTCGGATCAAATCGAGGGCATGAAAAGGGGGGAGAAAATGGTGAAAAAAAAAGAAAAGAAAAGTTTGTTCCGCCAGAGAGATGCATCGCGTCGTTGTGCATAGAGCCATGCGCAGAGAGCGCATCAGGCCATATCGTCGGTTCCAGTTTCACGTGAAACTTCTTGGCGCGGCCCGACAGGTTCAAGGCGAGCATTCGCGGGCATCTCCGCCGTCCGACGAGGGGAGCGTGTGCGCATCACGCACACGCACGTGCATGATGCATATGGATCGCGCGCGCCGGAAGTCGATGCGGCGAAAGAGTTATCGAGTCCGGTGAAATAATTTTATTGTTGCTACGTTACAACGCGCAATGTATCTCCTCCCACCGGCGAAACTGATTTCCATGCAATCAACCATTCGTATCGGTTACATCGATGTTAATTTTTTTAATAAACAGTCCGTCACGGGAGACAGGAGGAGGTTTCATCTCTGTGTGTAATTGGACGGCCAATTATGGATGAGAACATGTGCGAACTTTGTACGAAGCGCGTATATAAATTTTTGAGCCGCATATTATATATTACGATAAAAAGAGATTGCACTTTTAGGTTAATTTCTGATTCGAGTCTAAAAAAATTATATATTTGATATTTTTTTTGTCCCATCGATTGTGACGCGAATGTATCGCAAATAGGCAATATCGACGAGTAATCCATTTTTATTTTATACAATAATAGCAACGTTGACGGTTAAAAAAATTTTGAGGATATTGTTCGAGACCGGAGTCTCTTGAAAAGAAAGAAATTTATATTTATAAATTCAAGATCTTATCACAGACACCGAATATTATAGTATGATTAGCGTCGAGAATGATTAAAAGAGGAGAGATGGGAGAAAAAAGTGGACACGACAATCGCGTCGTACAATAAAGAGGAGAAAGGCCTCTCCGAGTCACGGTTTACCTAGAAACATCGATGCAGGTGTCTCTTGGGACAGGTGTAATTTGGCAAACGTCTCCCCCGATTGTCAAGCTTTCCTTCTCACAGGGCCGCATTCGTCCTGACGCTACGCGTTGAACTTAGCAAACGCGAGGCTATGTTTATTTTAATTAGAAACCTCAGTGTAATAGCACGCTAAATGTAAATTACTAGGGTTTGCCGGGTAATTAGTTTTAATTTAATTAACACAGCCGTGTTCAAAATTTCTGCCAGCGTTATGAATTTCTTAAACGTATCAAAAATTAAAAATCTACGTTAATTAAATGAAATGTTTTATAGTATATTTTTGTGCGAATATTGGCGGTTCATAATTAATTTTACTGCATTTTCTATGATTTTTTAAAAAAATTAATGGAATAATTTTGGCACATTAGTATAAATATTTTCGTCAAAATTAATATAGTTGCGTCTCTCGTAAAATTTGCGCTCTCTTAGCCAGCCGATCGAATCTCTCACGAATCGATACATGCCGAGCGATTATAATTTCAACCCGCATAATCATCTCGCGCGAAGCGACGATAGGCTTCTCTCACGTGCGCCGACATCAATGGCGTTTTACGAGAAAGATTCCTTTGATTTACCCGACCCGTTCATTTACTCCCTTATCTGGCTCGATACTCGATAGTCAATCTATACGCACGTACGTCGGGCCCGTTAAGTTTTATGGGTCAGGTTGCCTCGAGAGGTTCCTCGATTACACCCACTTAAAGAAGATCTCTCACGAATCACTGCAGCGGCGGCGCGTGTTTACACGTAGGCTGGATTTCTCGGAAGTCAGTGTAAACATCCCTTATCTCCAGGCGTTCAGGGATCTGCTATCGGATGTCGTCGAGGCAAAGGAGCCTTTCCCTCGAGTTGTACGATCGGCATCGCTGTAAGTCTGCCGAGATCTCTGCTTAATGATACGCTCGGTATTATTCATCGGATATTATATCTCGACTTTTAATTCTTTACGTTGCGTTACCTTCTCTTTCCGTTTTAATTATTCCAATTAATTATACTTGAAATAATATACAATATTTTTATTAATTTAACGTTAATCGCGCAATATCCCTGCGAGCGCGTTTGTCTTCGTTCCCTGTAATTTACAAGCTGCAGGCCTCGCGTAAATAAGCCGAAGAATATATTCCCGCGTCGAGAAATACTTTTGGACGAGTTTGACACAGTTTGTACGGGACGCGATGTTGCGAAAATGTTGGCATCTCTTTGACACGCGGGAGTTTGACAATTGGGCCAGAAACTAAACATTGATTAATTCGGCGTGACAGCTTCTCTTTTGTCTCGCTCTTAACGGCGGCGGTCGCGCTTATTTATAAAATGCCGCGCGGCGTCGAGGGCGCGTGCGCGCGTCACGTTTCGAGCGGCTTCGTTAGCCCGCACGAAACGTTACGACAAAGCGCCGTTTATTCATTCGCTCGTTCATTCAGCATTTCGGCAACGGAGTTTATCCCGGCCGCCGCGCCCGGCGAACGCGCGCCTAACGACCTGTCTCCGGCTCGCGGGCGATTAACATCGTCACCTCGTACTCGTCGCGCTCGTCGCGGTGCGATGCTACGAAAGAAACGACAAACGAGCCCGTGACTGTTTAACGACGGATACTGTCACGACAATTTGAACGGCTTATTTTTATACGCGCCGCTATTTCGAGCTCTCCCCATAAATAAGGAAGCACTTATGCCCGCTCCTTTCATCGCTCCAGCGTATATTTTAAATATTTTAAATATACCCGCTATTCTCGTATTACGAATACAAAGAACTATATTTAATGCTTGGAAAGAAAAACATTCCTCGTCGAGGAAAAGAGTTACACGGTCGACTTTGGAGTATAAATAAATGCAGTTATTACTCTTGTCGTTCTCTCGTTCTTCTCAGAGTCGCAGATTAATAGCGCATCTCGTATTCATATCGATCAACGTAACGTTTGAAATAATTATGAGAACTTTCAAAGCTGTCGGGCTTTCTTTAGGTATTATAAAGATGACGTGAATTTTGACGATCAAGGATCGAGACTGGAGGTAGCTCATCGGGCGTCGAGTTTCGTGGGTGTCGTAGGTGTCGCGCGAAAATAACGGACGATCGGCAAATCAAACAGCGAGCTATAAATAATGAGATTAGCGCTGCCTATCCAAATGCAGCGCACGCGACCTCGCGAACCTCGCCAAGCGTCTGTATATTCCGTAGAGAGCTGTGGGTTCAAGCGACCTACCTGCGTCGAGAGCGCGCGCTCTGTTACGTTCCAGCGGTTCTCATCGCGAAAATATGAAGTCAATGCGCGGCGCAAAGTCGCCGCGGAAGCCTCTTTTTTTCTTAAAGAAAAAAACCAGCAGCTTTGATTATAGGTTTGTTTACTCTTTGCTTCTTCCTATGACTCTATAATTTTAATAAAGAGACAAAAGATAAGTGCATCAAAGTGGAATTGAATTTAATCGATGTTGGCAAAAAAAATCAGTGTTAAAAATATATCCGATATAATTTGTAACCTATCGCATACGTCTGTTGGCTGTCTGACAAATTTGCTATATAACGCAAGAGTCATAGTAGTCTAAATCGTTTCTCGCGCATTCAACAGGACATACATCGACTTGCATCGACGCGCGTTTGCCTTGTCGTCATCGTTCTTGCATCATCGTGATTGCATAACGTGTCCCGCGCTTTGCATCGATGTACGCGAGATTTTAAAATGTCAAGAATCTGCCGGGGCACGTTCAGATCAATAGTGTCCAAGCGTATCGTCCGTCACATCTGATTCGATCCCGTCCCTTTGTGGTACGCGTCAGAGGAGGGGAGGGGGGGGGAGAAGAAGAGAGAGAGAGATTCGCGCAACATCGGGACGCCCTGTAGATCTCGAAACATGACTCGATGATTTCGGCGATGACTCGAGGATCTCTCCGTTTCGTTCCCATCTCGCGACTCGATTTCGAAAAGAATCGTGACGCGAGATGAGAACCGCGAATGATTTGCCAGTGAAGCAGTTCGTTCGCGTTGGAGTTGGCTCGGCTGGTCTCTCCCATCTCTGATTCTCTCTCTCTTTCCCTCCCTCTCTCTCTCTTTCTCTCTCCGTTTCTGTCTCTGTCTTCCCTTCTTCTCCTTCTCGCACTTTGCCTCCGCACTGGTCTCTCCGTGGTCCGTGTTCTCAAGGCCGCCTCCTCGGATCTTCCTCCCTCGCCTCTCGTCTTCTCTTCGCGTTCTCGTCTTCTTCTCCTCCACACCTCCAACTCGGCCTCTTCCTCCTCCGCTCTCTCGTCGCTTCCATCTCGTCCCAACCTACCTCTATCCTTCGACATTATCATGTTTCTCTCTCTCTCTCTTTCTCTTTCTCTCTTTTCTTCTCGGGCATCTTCTCTCTCGACTTCTGTGAGACAACTTAGCTACGCGCGCTACACGGCGCAACCAAGTTTCGAGCGAACTCAAAGTCAATCGTAGTTTGAGTTTACCGCCGAAGCATCGGCGGGATGCATCTCTCCGGTAGAAATTGCAGGCACCTTGCAACGTGGAAAATGTCGTTTGACCAGTTCGCGCTCTACAACCGGGTTGCTCGCGTTGGATCTGGTCCGGTTGCGAATCTCTTTCGAACGTCTTCGAAAGTTGCTTCGATCGTTTTTTTTGTTTTCTTCTTGTTTGCTTTTTTCTCCCCATTTTTCCTTTTGAGCACGACGCTGGAGATAATCGTTTTGTGATATTTACGATCCACTCGCGCCTTTTTGCGGACTTTGTAATTAATTTCGAGCTTGGCAAATGCGTAGATAGTCGTGGATAATCGTGGAAATTATTTAACCTCTTTTTTTCAGCAGTTTATAAAGTAATTTCAATTCTTTTAAAAAATATATATCAGCAGCGGAATCATTGAATTTATTATCCCGAATGAAATTTACGATGCAACGATTATTAACCATTTAATTAGAAGCTTGTAATTATATTTTTAAATATATACAGTACACGCTTATATAGTTAGGAAACGAGATATAAGTAAAGGAAGTTAGTTAAATAATTGTGTTTTCACTTCAGAGCGAGACGCATAACACGCACATCTATTTATATACGCTTCTCTTATTGTTCTTCGCTTTTACGTGTAACAACGAAATGGAGGCAGGTATCTCCCCTTCTTCCTGTCTACACACATATCATTTTAACATATCACAATTCACAATTGCTGCACCGTGAAAGACTTCGCGGTAGGTTCTCGAAGAACTTTTTCTTTTTACCGGACGGGCGATCTCGACCATCGAGATAACGGCTGTCGCATTAACAATGCAATCGGAACTTTGAATCGCATCGCCCAGCGTTGTATTTCAGCCGAAATTAAATCAGAAATTAAGTGTAAAATTATGAAATCTGAAAGCATGCGAACCATAACTATCGGAATTAAAATAAACAGTAGTATCGTGCGAAATTAATTTTTCCATTCTTCGTTTATCGAAAGGACTGCCTTTCGCAGCCTTTCGTAGAAATTACTTATCGCGCGATGCAAAAATCTTACACTCGGCGCGATGATAAAAACTTTGTACGCGTAGACGTTGGGGCTACATGAAGCACACAGACGGGAAGAGAGTGAGAGACCTCCGCCGGTCCATTCGTCCATGTTTTTTTTCGGAAGACGAATCCCGCTCACCTTGAAAGGTACGTCGCGTGGCTCGTCGTTCAGGCCGTTCGTCGGATAAGCCCTTCGAGCGACGCGCGTAGGGAACTTTGAAAAGTCAGCCTCGGCTTTCGTGTTTGGATGCACTTTTCCTCGGAGCGAGGCGAGGACGCGCGCATGCATTTTCAAGGCGATCGTGAGCGGCAGTCGCCATCGCCATCGTTTGTACGCACCTTCGCGCATAAATTTCAGAGACACTGACTCTGGTATAAATTATACGAACGCGCAATTATTCTTACACAAGATCAATGGGCGCGAGGAGTGACTTTCGATGCGTTTCCCCTTGAACTTGGATCGAATATTGTTTTCAACTGCAGCGTTCTACTCGAGCGTCTCTACTCGTAATTTGCCTCGGATCCTGCTATTTTCTGTTCCGGACTAATAATGCCGATACCGTTATTCGGTGCGCGAGCGTATTTGATCTGAAACTTTGCATCGCGCGGTTATTAACCGAGAAATCCGACGTATATTTTTTTTATATACCGCTGGTTCATATTCGCACGATTTTGGTAGGAAAAGGTCACTCAATTGCTAATTTATAATTTAGAAGCATTGTCGTAAATTTCTACAGAGAGGATTAATCTTTCGATTCGAAAAATGATCCAGTCGAATATTAAATAACAGTGGTGTTTGCGTTTCATTTAATTCATCGCTTCAAAAACCTTGCATAGGAAGATAACTCTAATTTTTAATTAGATGGCAGTATTTTTAAAATAAGTACGCGATATATGTGTGTGTGCGTGTATGTCACACACTGTTGCGATTTCGGGAGCCGGAAAGTAATCGATATTCCGTTACAGCAACGTGGGCTCCGGTAACGTCGTTTCCGCTCTACAAGTCGGATTTATTCGGCGCGTCTTATCCGCGAAATTATGGCGGGCGATGGACACGCGAGTCACGTACCGATTCGGCGGCTAGGCCCGAGACGAGGGACTCGTTTCTTCGCGCGCGAGGAACGGCCGTCGCGTCATCGCGAGACGGTCCTCGTCGCAACGTTGTGTGTGGGTCGAGCCGGGATCATTTCGGAAACCAGTTCCGAGAGCGGGTCGAAGCGCCTCGTTGTTGGGTCCCGCGTGCCGTGCGCGCGATTATCCAGCGAGGATTAATCCTTCCAGCGTGCTCGGGGTCACGGCGGAGCGATTCACGAGGCTCTACATCTTCATTCCGCTTTTTCCCGTCCGATCGACAAGAGCGAAGCTTTCCGCTTTCGAATCCGCTCGATTTGCGAAATATTATTATGACAAGTCGCTTTCTCCGGGTATCCTTTCGCGATCGAGGGCTTGCGACTTTTTCAAAAGTAGGTTGCAAGGCAGATATTTGAGGATGATTATTACGCGCATCGATGGTTTTAAATTTGCCAATATGGCGACGGTTATAAATTTCTCATTTAATGATACGATGAAAAAAGAGTTTTATTTCGTAACGATGATTTAAAATGTAAAGAAATGAAAGGCACGCGAGAGAGTATTTGTAAAATATTCAACGAGATAAATGCGATATGTAATAATAAATTAATTATATCTTTGTAATATTAGAGAATTTACTTTATTGTAAAAAGCATTATATTTACATTTGTAATATTCCCCTCTTTTTGATGAAATAATGACGAGTAAGGGAATGCGGGATAATTGAAAATATTCTCTGGGAATTAATATAGGCGGCGCGGACGCGGAAAGTTTATAAACTTCATGACAGCCGAGTCTGTCCTATTGTACCAATTAGAACGTATTTCCATTGGAAGCGTGTACCGTGATTGGCTCACCGATGGAATAAACCTATCGAGAGATGGAACGACCCGATTCTAGTCATGCAAATTTATTCCAATAATTACGTTTGTAGCCAACTCGCGGAATACCGCGGTACACAATTTTGATATTATTGACAGGTCGATGAGCGTCAGTCGTTTCTATTAAATATGCGCGGATTGACGATACGTCTACGCGAAAATGCAAGGCGAACGAACGGGCGAGAGTTAATCGGCGTCCGTTAAATGACGGATTCTCTCCTCATTACCGAGTAATCGGGAATCTCGGGTCAATCGCGTTCATTCCGCTTACGTTCTTGACAAATGGCGGAACTTGGGCGATCATTTGTCTTGTCAGTTTCTCTCGCGCCTACAACTTCAGGAATCGCATTTAAATCAGCTGATTAGCAATTATAAACGCATCGGATAATGTCTTGTTCGTGTAATCATACGGACACGGCGGCGCATAATGGCATAATGTATCATGTGACGTGCATGCCGATGAAATTCGTTTGATCTGGATTCAACGCCGCTTACGATCATGTATATATCTCGATAGTTATGCTTTACAAGTTTTAGAGAAATTTAAACGGAGAAGACAGATTTTATAAACATTTTTTCATTTTAGCACGCTTTATTTAAGCTCAAAATTACGCTCGGTGCTTACGTATTTGGCACGTATAATTTTTGTTTATTAAACGTTTTTTCAATGCTCCGTAATACTTGCTTATTTTCATGCCATTATTGTTGTTTATTCACTTTTTCTCTCTCAAATATTCCCCCGTCAAACGTAAAGCAACTTTTCTCCACAATCTCAATTAAATATCTCGAAATTATTCTTGTCTTTCGCACAAATGTTTGTTACAAGATCACGTATCTCGAGCATTAAACTAAACGTAACTTTTTAAAATAGCTCTCGCGCGCGTACTACGGCTACCGTATAACAATAAGATTTTAACTGGGCGGTTATGCTAGCCGCATTTTTCCTCCGGCGCGTAGCGTCTCGATGTAGTACACGCTAAGAGCACAGGATCGTTTCGAGTGCTCCACGAGTTCTGCACGTGTACTAAAGTCTTTCCTCCATCTCCTACGTTATAGGGATTAAAGCTTGTAGCGGGAGGAGGTGGAGGCCACGTGGAGAAACTAGCACGCGGAATAGTTGTCTAAGTGCGGCCAGCTTTTCAAACTTTCATACCCACGAAGCCCCAGTCATTTCGCTCTCGGAATATTTTCTGAGAAAGACGAATCGTAGATTATGCGCGTGGCCGTTTGTGTTACGTTAACATTGATTGATCGCTCTCGTTACCGCGGACGGAAAAAATGTGCTAGGAAATCGGTATTAGATCGTCGACTAATTCAATCATCTTTGTATTTATAATTTTACTTTGTAATAAAATTTACATTATTACAACAAATAAAATATATTAAATAATATTTTTGAAAAGTAGAAAATGCAAAAGACTCGCTTGCGATTAGATACAATGTTGTTTTTGTTGATTTTTAATACGATTTTTGTAATTTTGTATTTTTTACAGATTAACTCTTCGTCAACTTGGCAATTATTAAGTCCCAAAAATTCGCATTTTTTCCAAATTGATATTTTTATTCCGATTATTTTTCCTCTATCGTTGAAAACGGTATTTGCGCTATTATTCTTTTTATTCTTAGTTTGATGCTGTCGGACATGTTTCAAAAAGTCCGATGTAAAAAGTCCAAACTGCCTCTCTGGCGTAAGCTAGTTTTTCAACTAAAGTCCGAAGCTATCGCGAGCGATCAATGCTGGCCGAGGCACAACAATTTTTCGCATTTTTGCGTGAAGCTGACGTTCTCGTTAGCGAATTAAGAAAAACACGAAAAAGATTTCTCGATGCGCTCTCGGAACGTGTGACTCGCTCTTTTTTTCTGCGTTAGCATTGTTTCGCATGAGATTGTACACGTGAGCAATCGATCGGATAATATAATTCTTATATAATGAGACAATATCGAGGAATCCCGAAAGAATTCGTGCCGATTGAAAATTCCACAGACCTCATTAGAATTGCGAGCAACCGATCAAAGAAGTCTCCGAGGGGAAGGCGATATTTTTCACGTTAGCTCGTAAAACGGGCGGTCCCGATGGCACGGCGAAAAAAAACAGTTGGGATTTATCGAAGCCTCCGCGGACGTGTCTATCGCTTCGTTACAACCTACCTACGCTATGCCGAGCGAGTGCAACTTTTTTTTGTGCAGCAGCAATAACAACAAGTTGTCTCGTAAGGTTTATTCTGAATTTAGGAGTTTTGTACCTGTTCGAAATCGAGACCACCAGGTATTTTTGATCGAGTGACAGTGACTTTTACAGACTTGTTTGCGTCGTTCTTTTTGATTTAGGAGAAGCTACAGTGATTGAGAGAGAGAGAAAAAATATCTCTTTTTCAAATTGGGAATTTTTTTAGCATCTAAAATATAAATCTTTTTAAAATAGATGTATATTTTTTCACAAAGAAGAAAATTACGATTGAATAAAAACGGCCTCGATCTGTATGCGAGTCACTATTGTCACCACGATTAAGGATTCAGATTGGTTAATTTATAGTTATTATATATTCTTATCTTTAAGTAAATATTTCAATACAATATTTCATTTACGTTGAGAAACATATTTAAATTTGTTCGAATAGGTATGAGAAGATAATAATAATTATATACAAAATTACTTTTTATACTATATTGATTATGGAATAATATTCGTTATTAATATATCTATATATATTTTCGCATTATTAATATATTAATTTCTATAATATATTAATTACGAATATGTAATACAAACATGTAATATTACATTATTTTGAAAAAGCAATTTGCCGACAAATTTTGCCACAATTAAAATCCCGCGAAACAGTTTAATTTTCGTGACTTAAAACGATCGATGAAGAATTCACGAACGAAGGACGACGATTTCCGCGTTGCATCCCAAAACGTCGTCCCCAGGGCAGCGTAGGAGGAAAAACACGGAAGACGGGATTTATCGGAAAGACCGCTCGCACCGCAGTCGGGAGGGATTGCTTTTGTGCGGCTCTCTCTCCTCTCTCTCCTCCTCTCCCTCTTTCTCGCTCGCGCAGGGGTATGGATTCCCACGGGACGTTGCACACACCACGTAACGCCGACACGTATGCACGCGCGCGCACACGGGTTGATACGTACAAAGGAACGGAGGAGCCTCCTCTCCCTCGGGTTCCCACGTGTTTCCGACCGCAAGCCGCAGTTATAACGGCGCAGTCGCGAGTCGTCGACCAGCAGGACGACGAGCGACGAGCGACGGCGGCGATGCAGCGCTCGAACGCACGGTGCAACGCCAACCTCTTCTCTCTTCCTTTCTCTCTTTGACGGTTCGTCTCGCTTTCGTTTTTGTTTCAGTCTTTTCCTTTCTTTCTTCGAAAGAGGATTGTAATTGGCGTTAGGACGCGCAATATTTTGTTTAAAAAATTTACAAATTTTTCTATTGATTCGAGGAATTAGTAGAAAGAACAAAAAAATTAGAAATTTCTATTTGATTTTGCATTTATGAAATCTGCTGCCTTGTAAAATTAGTATAATCAGAATCTTGGAGTCTTCATTAAAGAAAACTTTGTTGTGCGTTAAAAGAAAAGGAGAAAAGTTAAGTTGCATAATTTTTCGAGTTAACACACGCCATTTAATGATGATTAATTGCCATTTAATTTGATCTTTGTATTCTCGCAATATACTTTGCGTGCTTGACAAATGGTTTTCTAACTCATTAATTAAATGCATAAATATCTTACATTGTGTCATATCGTACTTTCGAATCTATGCAAAATGCGCGTGTTCATCGGGGAATATTTCCAGGACAAATTACTTTCTTTCTCTCGGCGCACTTTCGCGCACACCGGCGCACATACATTACCCACTCTCTTATTCTCTCGACGAAGTGGCTCGAAATGACTCACCCTGCCTCACATGGGTGAGTTCGCATGTACCGCGTGCCGAGCAAGGCCGCGTT
Source organism: Camponotus vicinus (assembly GCF_025532165.1). Lineage (NCBI taxonomy): Eukaryota > Metazoa > Arthropoda > Insecta > Hymenoptera > Formicidae > Camponotus > Camponotus vicinus. The sequence goes on along the minus strand of NW_028141945.1, from coordinate 6,354,065 downwards.
TTTACGCCGACTCTCCTTCGCGAAAGCGAGAGAGAAAGAGAGAAAGAGGATTGGTAACGTAGCGGCTTACACTTAGGGCACTTTTGCACGGGCATTCTATTTTTATTGTCGCATCTGTGTGCGCCGTGCGCGGAACATGTCGATTTTCGTGTCGACCACACGGTACGGGAGGGATGCGCGCTCGCGTAAAATAAACGTCACGCCGCTGCTCACTCGATGTCGAATTTATGACAATCGAGCGATTCTCTCCGTGTTCAATCGCGTTTGAAACATTCCCTCGCTAGCTAGATTAATCCTAAAAACAGCTAACCGTAGCAAAAACTGTTCGCTTTGGGGAAAAAAATAATCTCCAAAAAATATATACTCGATAAAATTGGATATTGCTATGTGTTATCATTAAATACATATTCTGTTCACAACTGGGATTGTAATCGATAAAAATCGAGTTTAAAATAGCTCTCCCTCTAATAGTTTGTTAAAAATAGTTACAAACAGCCTATATTAACCAGTTGTATATTCGATGCGCTCCTACGCATCGTGCGTGCGTTCGATTTGCTGCAATTTAAGTTGGCGGAACGAGAGCCTCGAGGCGATCTTATCGGCATGTTACACCGCCGACCGATATCGCGTGGCAATATCACGACAAAGTCATGGGACACTTTGACTCGCGAAGTAACGGAACGTCCGGTCCGATCGAGTCTAGATTAAAAGCGAGTAGTCTGCCGTTGCTCCGATCTTGACATTACGGTCGCTTGTCTGGAAATTAGTATGACGAGCAAGTCGTGACGACCAGAAAACGATTAGTCTCTCGGATACCGATATTATATCGAATCGGCGTGGCTATTTTAACGCGTGGGAGATAACGCTTCCATTCTCTTATTTTTCGGTTTTATTTCTCGTCCCCTCTTTCTTTTTTTAGAAACTAATCGTTATCTTTGGCTGTGAAACGACCGGAAACATTGCGATGGGTCACTGAAATCACACGGGGACCGCGATAACGGAACCATTGATTACGGCTTGAGCGACATACTTGAACATCTCATGCGTGTATCTATGGCCCCCCACGTTGTAATAGTATCGTTTCTCTCTGTAATTTTTCCTTAAATCGTTGTCGGATTATTCTCCACGAGTCGCTGCGAGCGATGGCAATTAGACGTCCGTTAATTATCCTCATCCTCCGACACTGAATGTTATCGATGAACGTAAAAGCAGACACGTTGTTTAAATGCCGTTATTAATGAGGTGAAAAATGTCGATGCAGAATGTTGATTTATTGTTTTAGCGCGTTAACTGCTTTCGCATCGTATATCGAATCCAAATTTGACAAAGAAGACAACCATAAGAGATTTAGAGATCGATATCACACCTACGATACACAATGTAAATGCAATCGCGAACAATCTTTTTCTTTATTTATCTCGTGAATGTGAAATAAGGTCAATGGAAAGATTTGTTTCTTTTATTTCGATCCGCGTGTCAAAACTCTGCGCATCTAATCCAAAATTAAAGTCTCGAGACGGTCGAGTATGCAGACGAAGTCGAGGCAGAAGAAACGTCGCCAGGAATTCGAGCAACGTGACCATTCTGGTTGCAGCGATGATTTGTTGTAGTTTTGCGTCGGAAAGATAAATGTTAAGCATCAATCATTCTTACTATTATTAATACTAAAATTATAAGATAAAAAAAGATGAAAAATTTTTTAAAAATGGCAACCGCAAATTCTCTTTCACATAAACGGGGTATTTTATCTATTGGTTTATTGTAAATATGAAATTATGATCGTATATTATAATAAGATCCAACTGCTATTCTTCATTCGACAATTCCATCGATGCTGATAGAGAATACGCGTAATTAATGTGTTCATGTTCAGCATAGCAAGAGGGTGGGGCATAGGTAAAACCATATATTACGTCATAAATACATGGGAGTGATAAATAATGCGCGATAAATAAATAAACGGTGATACTTCTCGACACGGAATATTACGATCTTTCGTCGTATTGAACAGTGTACATGGCACGGTACAACATTGCTATTCGAGCAACACCTGGCCACCCACGAAGCTGCTAGATGTTTCTTAGAAGGTCGCATTCCCGATTTCCTCGAGACAGTAGATTTTGCCTTGACACAAACCTCCAATACCTTGATTATTTGTAGGAGGAATTTTTGATGATAAAAGATGAATGAATATGTCGGAATGAAAATAATCATACACATTAATAGTGGAGTATTAAAAAAATTTTTATTATTGAATTATATAAATTTCTCATAGATCACTTTTGTGAAAAAATATCAACGAATAAATGTTAACATTTGTTTTATTTCTAACATATACGCTACATATATTTACAATTAATTATTAAAACAATTTTTATAAAATAATTAAAATTTGCAGTATGATTTAATTTTTTATTTTGAGACTTACACGGAAAGTAATTTTATTTACAAATCAAAATAAAACGTTATTCACAAATATATTGGCGAATTATTAAATTGGAGTACTTGGGAAGATTAATTTTTAAAAATTATATATATGTATAAATTTATAAATTTAGCATATAATGATTTTGTCCGGCTCTTTTTCAATGTGAAATGAGAATTCCTACAATCGTATTTTAGCGCTACACGTGTAGCGATATTCAGAAAGCAATATGTGGTGCCAAAGCGAGTATGAATGTCCGTGCGTTGTAGAGAAAGAGGGTACACGTTGGTAGAACAGGAGTTTTTACGCGAATCTGTGTCGACCAGTGGCAGTGGTGGAGCTTTACTCCGTACTGTGTGTGTGCCTGCTGGGTGATTCGCCCTCGAATCGAATTCAAATTACATTCCCTCCATCTCCCTCTGCGGAAGCTCTTTGCGGTCATGGGACACCGCCCTATGGTAGTACGATTATATTGTACGGTCCGCTAAAAGCGGCTAGAACCTTTCGTCCGAAAAATCTGGCCGCGTTATCGCCACAATACAAACGATTGGTGTAAACAACGACTAGCGCTATCAACAAAGCACCGCACGATGCAATAATAGTCGGTGTATCAGAATCGGATCGAAACGGTTTATTTAAGGTTGGACACTTTAATATGCGTGTCTTTCTAATGTAATAATGCAATCACCAAACATATTCTACATTTTTTAAATTCCATGAAATGTCATCCGATTTATGGGATTCGTGTAATTTGGATTTCACTGCACAAAACAAATTTGTGTAATCTCAATTATCTATATTATATTTATCTTAATTAAGATGCCGATGAGAAGTTGCGTGATATCTCTTCGAATGTGCATTTAAGCAAATAATATTCCTGTATTTCTCTTTTCGTTCTTCGGTAAAGAACGTGTAAACTCGTCTTATTGATACGCGCCTTTTGTGTCAATTTCTCGTGATAAATGCGAAGATGTCGCATATCGAGAATGATTTAAGCGTTATTATAAGCTTGCCGTTTCGCAATTAAGACACCACGATTGCCTCGAAGAATCAATCATACGTAACCATTGATCACGACTAGCGCGATAACGCTACCCCGCGGGACGAGAGAGCCACTCGTTTATACGGTATTAATCAAAAGTTCTCGCCCACCTCTCTTTCTGCGGAAGCTCCTTTGCGGTCACGGGACACCCCAGGGTACCCGGAGAAAGAGTCGGTCGGCTACGCAGCGCGGCCCGTTAACGAGTAGTTACGCCCCGGACCCTCTTTCTCTGTCTCTCTCGCGGCTCTTCTCGGCACATCGGAGCGACGGCGCTGGTATGGCGTTCCGTATAGGAGGTTTACCTATATTTAGCCCGATAAAAATACCATCGCGCCTCCCGCATGACGGCCTCCCGGCCCGCCATTCCCGATTTAAACTTATACCGACGACTGCGAGATCGCGAGAGAAAGAGAGAACCGAGTTTCAGCTCTTTGGCTCGTGCCTCGTCGACCGTAAATCCACGAAACAAATCGGTGCAGCCGTGACAAAAGGCCTAAATGTCCGTGGCGATTGGTCGATAGGTGTTTAAACCTTTCTCGGGGCAGATTCGCGAGCGGGCTGAAAAATTTATGTTTGTCGGAAGAGGCTTTGGGATCAAGTTGTAGCCGCGATAGAAAATTGCCCATTGCGTGAAATTTTTCTTAGCGCACTTTTGTGCGTATCTTTGGTTTCTCTAATTTTATTCTTTCAATTATTTTTATTCTTGATTTACACGCAATATGTATTATAATTCTAACTTGAGAAAATGACTAATGCAAATATTTTCTCTTGTGGGTAAGAGAGATTTTACATTCTATATAATATATGCAAGAAAATATATTTATTTTCTATCAATAAATTGGCTTTAAATGGACTCGATTGGCGCATCGGAAAATATAAAGATGCCGTTATATTCAGGAATATCATGACAGATAGATTATTATTATTATGCTTTTTGACATAATTAGGTATAATAATATATAATATCGATTTAGATTGTACGTTTAAATTGGCTCATGCATCGACATTATAAATTTGTAGACGGATTATCATCTTTATAATAAAAAGATCGAAAAAACCATTAGGTCCAACAAATATGATTAATCTCTCATATAAAAATATAATATTTTTACGATAAAAAATTATAAAATATCCATCTCACATTCACTTCTCCGTTCATGTCTAAATGTTGAATCACAGCTTTGCTATATTGATAATTTTAACGGCGTGAGGAATAAGTAACTCATGGTTGAGTGACGTTTCTGTCAGAAACAATCACTACGTGTCAGCTATGCGTTTCGCGTTATTGATCGGTGTATTCTGAAATTAGACGTTGACTTTGGACATCGATCGTCGCGGACTTGTCTTGCTGAGACAACCGTAAATTCTCAAAACAAATCGGCGCGAGATAAACTGCATTGCAATCATTCTGTCTAATACGGCACGATTGTCAATCTGTCGCGTAATATCTTTGTAAATATTTATTTAGCACATATTTTCCACGCATTTTGTTGATTGTCGGCGGGAAGATTGATAGTTACTTAAATCGGTACAAATCGGTCGTCATTTCGTTAGTTGGAATTTAAGCAAGACGCCTACCGAATATTTGTTGTTACATACTGCGTCGACAATAAATCTATGGAATAAATCGGTTTCTACGATAGATTAGCTAAAGAACAAGTGAGAAATGACAAAGAAACTATATCGAGAAAAATTCAATTAATTGTCAAATAAATAAAATCAAGTAAATAAATTATTAAGTTACACGTAATTATTGTAGTATGATGTAAGCGATAATAAATTAATGTTTTCATAAGCACTAAGGAAAGAGAGAGAGATAGCGAAAGATAAGAGAGACTTTAATTGGCGGATGTCGATCTGCGGTTTGATCACAGCTACGAATCGAAATGATAATAATGTATTTTATGTCATTATCTAGAAATAATTACACATCGGTAACTTCTATTAGCGAAATTAATGGAACAATTGGCGTATTCTGCGGCCACTATCGCATCAGAAATCGATTATACTAAAGTATTTCGTATCAATTATAATTAAAATGAAGCTATTTATGGCTCCACCTCGCAGCCCCAATAAATGAGAGTATTACTATTCACTGAAATGTTGTTCGTATGAAAATATGTGGTTTTTTAAAAATATATACGCATGTGTATAATAACGTAAAAGTATGTGTCTTTATATTTTTTAATTATTTTATACACGATTATGTATCAATTGGAATAATTTTTTAAGTCACTATTATTTACACTGAAAATATTTCATTTATTACATTAATATTATATTTGCTATTATTTTTTTTATTAAAGCGCAAAAGCTCGTTTTTGATAAAGATATATAAAGTGCTCTTACTCGCGTCGAGATTGACGCGCCGTCGTGACGATTACGCGCGAATGCGTCCTCGGTGGTCTCAGTTGCGCAATGATAAGGATGACAAAGGCTCCAGTGAGACAACAGCGCGATAATAACGATGGTAACGAACGATGTTTTTTCGTGGAACAAACCAAGATCGCATAGCGTCTCGTCTCTGACATTTAGGCTCCATTACTTCCTGGATTCATCCTCGACTCGTACCTCGATTCAACGTAAATTTTTTAATCATCAATTTTGAATTTAATCGGATGAGTATATGTCGCTCGTCCCGTATCTATTTTATCATACATTTGTCTCAGGGTTTTACTCGTGCGATTTTTTTGCCAGTCTCGAAAGCCTCTTCCGCGACGCTACATGGGTAAAGAGAAATTTCTCACGTACACGCAACAACGTCGCGTGTAACGCGTTGCGCACCGCTACTCCGATCTGCGCTGTCGTGTATTGCGTAAACGAATGATTGACGTGCCGCTGTTTACGCCGTCCGCACCTATGCTACCATATGACAGACGTAATGAGCCGCTGTGCTCGCGACGGAGAACCGGTCACGGAACACGATCGAGATTTTCAGCTATCGTACACGTTGACTCTTCTCTCCTTCGCGATGTAATGTAAGTCGTAAGTACGCAGTAAATTCCGAAGAGAAAAATTTCCCTCTTTTTCCCGTCAACTACTTGTATCTCCGACATGTTTATATCTCGCATCAAAGATAAAATTAGTATCGCATCGAACGAATATTAAAAAATTGTAAAATATCGCGAGTATACATAAAATTATAATGGCTCTGCGATTTTCAAATCGCACAACTGCCGCGTTTGTATTTATGTTCACGGTATACGTGCGGGCGTAAGCGTGTGTGCGTGGCTGACACGTTCGCGGAGCTCGAGATTTCTGGTCGAAGATTGCGTAAACGATTGACTGACGTTCTAGGAACAGTGTTTTCTAAAGCTGTCGGTGGTCTGCAACGACGTTATACCACGGAGACCGTCTGCTTGTGCACGTAGCTTCGTACATAACTTTACTCGCACGCGCGCGCACTGGCACATGTGAGCGGGCATGTGTGCTATTCACGCACTTGTATCTATATGTGCGCGTCATCAGTACCGATAAGCGGAACGTTCGAAACTTTATCTATTTTTCAACGCGGCGCGCGCGCTCTGGATTCACTTGCTTCGATTCGTTTAAGTGATTTTATCGTGCGAGTTCCGTCAAGCGTATATTCTCATGTCGGCCGAATCAAATGGAATTGAATTAATTCATAACTCCTAACCGTCTGTGATTCGATTACATACATCTCTTGGTTGCGTCACATTTTGATTTGTCGAGATCATATGTCATCGAGTATAGAAAATGTATAACTTGTATATCTGTAAAAATATGCTGAAAATAATGTTTCATCTTCCGAGTATTTTTAAAGATTAGATTTCTGCTAGGACTTTTTCAATAAAGTATTGTGTCTGGGCTCCTCTTTTTATTTTTATTTATAAATTTTGAAAAAGCTTACATATTGATTTTAGGTACTTTTATACTATAATTTCTTTTATTTCCGTTAATTAAATTTCTAAAAAGTTTTAATATTAAATCCAAAAATTTTTTTATCAAAGGATTCAAGGTTTTTCAAAGTCCCTTTTGAGAGCCTGTTTACTTTTCAAAAATTAATTTTGCATTAAATTTCAAAGGTGGAATTGATGCAAAAGCACTCGCGTGACGCGAGCTTTCCTATGGCCGCGCGGAGAAAATTTATCGTTGAATGACCATTGCGTCCAACTCTATCGACGTCGGGATTTAATCGAGGGAACAAACCTACGACGTTTGGGAATGCGAAGGCATCCTTTACAGGATATCCAAGAGACGATCGGAAATTACTCATCGACTGTCGTCGTAAAATTTCCAAGCATTTGTCAACGATTGATCCATTTCGCGGCACAAATTAGAGAGAGATGGCTATGAAGAAAGAGAAGAGAGAGAAAACGTGCGAAGCTTATCTTAGCATCGTACGCATCCCGGCGTCTTATACGTATATCAAAGATTATGCGTGTATAAGTAGAATACCGGCGAAACGCAACTGCGTATATAGGGATTATTTTTAGGTCCGCCCCGGCCTAGCCGACGATTATTCTTCGCTAAATCATAACTTTCGTGGCGCGATCTCGTATAAGCTCGCGCGAGCTGGTCCAAATAAATCGCTCCGCGAACTCCTCGGCTCTTCGATGTGCTTCCAGAGGGCAGTGTCCCCTTCGCTTCGATGCTGTTAATTGGTGGCTGTTAAACAAGCAAAAGTAAATAGCGCAGTCTTAAGCAGAAATTAATTTGTCGAATTCGTCAAAAATCTTAATTAATTAAGCATCTCACAAATTGGAAATTTGATATTAGTCTTAATATATACAAATAGCCTGAGCTGTCGAATAAAAATTAATTTTCAGTTAAAGATGTAATTAAAGAGCGAACGAACCATCGACGGAATCTCTCGACTCGATAATACATAACGTTGAAAATTACTTAGTTACATGTGTTATTTATCTTATCGAATCTCTTTCAATTTGTATTGCGGATATCTGACCTTGCGCTTTTTTATCGCTCGAATACGATAACGTATTTGAGCGAAACGCGCACTGCGAGTCTTTTTCCGCGCACTTCCTGGATCACATCATTTCCGCATACGCAACGACAGGATGACAGAAAGAGAGAAAGAGAGAGAAGCCGAGGTGTCACACCTGCTGTACACGTGTACGTGAAAGGCACGTGCCTCTTGGCGCGACGTCTCGGCTGCGTCTCATGTTCCAACGGTGTCAGGTGAAGCGGCGTTCTTGTTCGCTTTATCATTCGGATCTCGATGGAATTAATTCACGAGACACGATTATTCGATCGCGATCACACCACAACCTTAAAAGTGTATAATTCGCATTGCAATATATTTGTATATATATTTTCAAAACGTTTAATTTTTTAATTAAAATAAGATGCCATGTTTCATTACCTATAAAGTATAATAAAACATTAGAATAAATTAATAGGTTTAGCATTTCAAACTAAAAATGCCTAAATAAAAAAATTTTTGGAAATAATAGATTTAGGCAAGAATGAGAGATTTTATTTTCATAATGTTTAAAAGTGTATCTATATAGTGTTCATTTTTTACACACATAAGCAATTTATTATGAAACAATTAAATATATGATTAAAATTGCATAGAATATTTTTAACTAATAGGAATAATTCTGAGAAAAAATTTTATATTGTTAATTAACGACTGAGCGCACAATTGAGCGGAAAAAAAGGAAGAGATGACAGTTATGATCGAGAAATCAAGTCCATTCGAGATGTATTATATCATAAATCAATTTAAGCGAAGTAAAATTCTTTATATTTGTGCATCCACAGTAATAATCAACTGTGTCATCTTATATTTTGCCACAATTAACATTCGCGTTACACGTACTGAATAATCATCGCATTATGCAAATATCTCATTGAAAAAAAGTCGTTAAATCTCTCGGTGCAAAATTTCTGCACGATATACTACAATCGGATCGAATTTTCAAGAGTCTCGCGGTCTTTGATGGGCGTTCTTTTCTGGTTAGCGATTAAGGGTCATGAGTCGCAATGACGTTTACACGTCCAGCATGAAATCTCTCTGCTATTGATATCTCGCGCGCGTTCCCACGTCGCGCACGTGACACGCGCCACAGCCACGTGGCACGCGTACACGATACACTCGCGCGCGCACGATATCGCGACGTGTCCGTCTCGTCTTTCTAGAAGACGACACTGTGTCTCTCGCTCCTTAACGGTGCGGATCGCGCTTCTTCACGCCTGTCAGGTCGCGCTACAGCACGGATAATGTAAAGCAGCCACCTTTGCTCGGATGATGGTACGTTTTTCAGGTCCCGATCAGCTTGCGATCGTCGAGAGATGGTGTGGCGGCGAGACACACACCGACTCTCTCTCTCTCTCTTTTCTTCTCTCCCTTGTTTGCGAGCGCCGCCTCCGGCTAGATTCCGCTCTCGTCCGCCTCTTCGTTCTTTTTCTCGCACGCCTTCTTGCGTCGCACCTCGCGGCCGTTCCAACTACCTGAAGACACGTGTCGGCCGATCTTCTGGACGGCGACGCGCTCGGAATAAGGAAGGCTTTCTTGCGAAACTGAGAGGATAATGAGGCGCGACGAGCCCTCAATCGGCCGACGTGATTTTACCAGAGATATGTGTGATGATTGCGAAATCACCTCGAATCCGCGTGTCTCGTACGTTTATCGTTGAATGTGATTGTCTCCGACATCACGTCAACATGTAAGATGTAATCTTGATATTGAGCGGGGACAAAATTCGGGAATTGCAATCGTTGAACGTGTGATACGTTCGCTTTCATCGCGCGTTTTCATTCGTTTTATTCTTCTCGACAACTAAAGAATATGCATTTGAAATTTTTAGAAATCTCTACAAATCATATTTCAAGAAATTGGAGTGAAAAAAAGTTTCATGTATTTATAAAAAAAAAGATTAAAATTTATTGTTGTATAAAAATATTATAACGAAATGCAGAAAAATGCATTTTTACTTTTCTTCTCTGTCTAATATTTGATCCAATGCAGTCAAGACGGTTTTTCCGGAAAGGTTTAATCTTCCTAGAAAGCAACATGGGGGAAGGGATACAATGGAGGTCAGGTAGAAGCGACGTCGTACTCTAAATTTCAGGCCGACTCTTCTAATACCCCTCCTATTGTGTCCTAGAAGGGACCGATATCTATAAAAGGAAAAGAAGAATTCTGGGGCCCTTTTGCATCGCCGCGGACCTGGGAAGAGAGATATTAATATCGTCTAACATTTAACACGCCGGCGCCAGAAATTGAAATAGTTAAGAATGAAAGCATTAAAATTTATTCTCTTTCTAATCGTCACTTTATTATTTAATCAATTTCTTTGCGAATAAATCGATTTTAGACGCGCTTATTTGAGAAATAATTACAAATATTAAACTCCCCACAAATATATGGAATAAATATATCACGGAGCTTTATTGTATGAGAAAATGTAGATTAGTTGTTAAACTTTTTATAGACACGTTTGGATTTCTTAAGAAATTTTTTAGCGCGAATAGATTCCAATTAATTGTTATGTAAAGTAATAGAACCTTCAGTAATCCTTCAGTAAAGAAAAATTTATTTATTAAGACACTTTCATAGGCATTTCCACAAAATTATGCTTCTGAGGCGCGTTTGTATTCGAATTATGATTTTCATTGATAGAAATAGAAACTGAATGACGCATCATCCACTCGTTTCAGGATTAAGGACTATAATAAATTTCTTCAGACAACTCTTTTAACTCGCTATCTTTTTTTTAGAACGGAAATTCCCAATAATTGCACGTCAAAGCGATGCTATATAGAATTGTTAGAATTAATGGAGCGCACCCCACGCGGAGAAACGGAATCGGTAACAGCTGTGACGGAAATTATTCTCTCTCTCTCTCTCTCTTCTTTCTCTCCCCTCTATTTTCTCTTAACCTTTTTTTCTCCTTCATCTACACCCCCGATTTTCACCCTCGCAGTTTCCGGCAGACGATTGATAGAGACATCGGTCTTAGACCGCGCGAGACAAAACGTCGTTTCTAAAATTGGCCGTATGCGCTCCATGCACGACCTATGTTTACACGCATCATCGGGAGAGAGCGAGGGGGAGGGGGGGTGGCAGAGGCAGGGTTAGAAGGAATATACGAGGAAAACGGCGACTTCCACAGCCTGGAAACGGTTCGGGAAACCGGCGAAAAAGGGAAGAGTAGAATGAGGAGAAGCGTGGCGCGGAAGAGGTCGGGAGGGAGGGTGTCGGCTAATTTCATCCTCGCACGTGCAAGGCGACGTCGACTGCGGAGCCAGCGAGCAAAAGCGTCTTACGCAATGCGCACGCACGCGCACGCGGGCGATCTCAAAATTCACGCGCGGCGACACGCGCGTGATACGCACTGCCACAGTGGAAGAGGCGATGTTTAACCGATCATCATTAATAATAGAACTAATCGGCCAAAGTCATACGCGCGTTGCGGCACGTCGCGTTTCAAGTTTTTCATCGGCATCTGGAAACGTGTCCCTGTCCGCGTTTGCAGAGTCGATCTCATTGAATCGTGATGTTACTCTGCACAATGTTCATAATATCCTCATGAGAAATATTCCTCTTTCTATTTAAGTTAATTTTCAAATGAAATTTCTATTTTGAATATTCCTTTTTTCACAATTATTTTTCTTTATTACTCATCATTTTGAATATTTTATGTCGTGTAATTTTAATAATTGCCTTTAATATTTTACTTTTATCTGAATAATAAATTAAAACGTGACCCCATTTTTTGTTTTACTAGTCATCTTATACATTGAGAGACATCATTACATCAATGATATATCATTTGTCATTACTTGCAATTAATGAAAAAAAATCAAGATAAATCTCTAGACTATCTCTTTCTATGTTGATAAAAAGAAATATTTCGTTTTGTCTGTTTCGCGATCGCGTCTGAGACGACACACGGCGATCATCGGTCGAGATGAGCACCTCATTAATTTCGCATTGATCTTAGCGATATAGCGAATATATATATATATATATATATATATATATATATATATATATATTTATATGTGTAAAATATATAGAAAGCAAAAATGTGAAGATAGGACTGGAAAGATCTCGGCAGATCGGTTAATGGCATTGGCGTTGTTATTGGCGAAGAGGGCGGCTCTTGTTTGAGACGAAGACAGAAGTACCCCTCGACAATACATCGAACACGAGAGCGAATGAAGAAGGGCCGTCGGATGCGGAGGATGCTGCACTTATGAAACGCATATACGCGGACGGAATTGACGCGCGCGGGGCAAAGAGATCGTGTAAGAACCAAGTTATAGAAGCGCCCGGAGGCGTATTGCGCGGGAATAGACGAAGGGATGGTTAGAGACGCGGAGAGAGAACGAAGACAAGTACAGCCTCTCTATCTCTCTCTCTCTCTTCCTCGTAATGCATGCGAGAAAATCTCGTGTCGCGGGCATTGAATTGTCAGCGATGTCGTGTAAGGAAACCCTCGAATAATAATCGGTTCTTGGCATTGATGATCTTCCGTCGAACGAATGGATTTATTCTGGCATAAATTAAAGATCATTAGACGAAAAATTATTGAAATTTAAATTTAAAGATCGTTAATTAAAATATGATTTTCTCATGCTTGACTACTTCTAGTCGAGTCATTTTGAACTGAAGTTTAATTTATTTTTGGTTTCTCTTTAAATTTTTCCTTTAATTAACTCTGGCTAAATTTTCTTCCAATATTTCTTTAATTTGAAAAGTAAAATTTTTCAATTGAATTTTTGGTCCATATATATTATGGATTTAAAACGCGCGTCGTTTCATTTTCAATAAGCGAATTTCAACGATACATTAGTCGTATTGCGTCACCGATCGTCGCGAATGTTCTCGATTTCTAGTTTCGTCGTTTGAATTGTTGATCTTGGCTGCAAATCCTACATCGTCGGAGCGCAAGTTTGCGTTGCGATCATTTCGCGATTTGTTTATCTATCCTTGAGTAATGCGTTACCGTGAGCGATAACGAATAGCGAGTTATCTAACGGTGCCATCGCACAAGAGGCGAAGTCGCGGAAACGTTGCGTTTTGCGTACGGATGAAACAAATATAGGCGGTTGTGGCAAAATAATAGTACTTTCAGCCTTGTACGCTCACCGAATCGTTAACGTTTCTGCGTGCAACCGCAATTTTTACGCTCTCGGATTACATCCTCCCCTCTCTCAGAGAGATCGCCGATCTCTTCCGTCTTTTTATTGCATCGGAAAGCAATAAAGGTTAGCTTGAAATTTATGCGGACATACGGGTATCGCGGTATTAAATTCTTTTTCTGTGCATGAATACATTTACATTGGCGCATATCCATTATACGCATTTACCGCGTTATAAATATATAAATGTAATTTATCAGCCTTTATATAAAATGCCCGTCCGGTAACATTAAAGAAAATTGATCGATCGATCAAATTATTATCAATATTGCTGCACGTTGGCACAAACGCACATATGCGTGAAAAAGGTACCTTCTAATTCTGTGATTTCACGAAAATGTGCGGCGTTGGCGTTGCATTTTGCAAACTGGCTCAATTAAAAGTTTATTAATGACACATTTCTGAATATCTACATAAATAATTTGAATAAATGGGAAATAAAAAGATTTCTCATTAATGCTTGTTATAAACTGCATACTTGTGCGTAACGCGAATTAATTTTTATTTTTGTAATCGAATATGACAGTCGTAGGCAATTTAATTTCGCTTAAACATTTCGATGATGCATCTGCTTTGCGTCGATGTATCCGAACTAAGCTGACGGAGATGCAGCGATTCGACTCTAGAAACGGCGCGGCTTTGCACTCTAGTGCCGTACAGACAAGGCCTTGCCCTCTTTAAGGCAATTAACGACTCAATCGGGATCAGACTGATTGAGCCTTTATAAGGGCCTGTTGGGGTAAGCGCGCGGCGCGTGGCCGGACTTCGCGATGCGCAGAATGCACTTGCCTGGCCGCGTTTATTAACGCGGCGGCGGCGGCGCATGAACCCAATTAAGGACGACGGATAGCGTGGTTCGATTGAGGAAACCGGGGATGCCTCGTCGTCGTCGTCGTCGTCGTCGTCGTCGTCGTTGTCGCGTGCTACTCTCTAGCTCGCATTCGTTTAGCGACACACGCGCGATTTTCTTGCACTGAAAAAAAAATTCTGGGTAAATCTATGAGATGCATTTAGTAATGCATTTTTTGAAATATTTAGTTTTTATCATCAAGTATGATAATAATATTAAAATATTTAGTGATAGTTATAAACATTTTCCAAAAATAGTTATAAATATTTTACGTTTAATTGAGTTTACTAAATATTAAAAATAATTAAATAATTTCGTCTTAATCACCTATACGTTTAGTTGAAACTATTTCACCACAGCGGTGGGTAACATTTATCAAGTTTGGATTATTATAACCAAGCCTTTTTTCCAGTGTGCGCTCGCGTCGCGAGAGTCATAAAAACGACAGCTTTTGGTGCCAACCTTTTCGTTCTTCGTCTCGAATTACCACTACGCTAAGAATAGCGGACACAATAGCGAACGCTATAATCCGCGTGCATGAGATTTCAACTTTGTTATTTGCCCGCTGACGCATTTTTGCTGCAAAGGTCGGCGCGAATCAAATTTATATGTATATTAAGACGAGTATTTTCATATGTATAAAGGTGCTGGCTGATGCGCGATCGTGCTTTGACAATTTAAATCACAGCTTCGATAAATTTTACAAATATAACAAATATGACGACGCAATTCGCTAAACATAGATGCGCGGGTGGAGCTAAAGCCAAGGAATCGAAACCGATTTCATTTCGGCAAGTTCACATATTTCGATGCTACAACGAATTTTTCACGTCGGCGACAATCGAATCTAAAAATTTGGCGTAAAATTATTTATTCTCTTTGTATTTATACGATATCGAAAAGCGAACTATACGTATAGTTGATTTCTTATGCAATCGCGACAGTCATATTTTCAATATCGCGGGTATATCGCGCGCTTGGCGAGGATTTTCGAAGCACGTTTCGGTGACTGGTGGCTACGTTTGGCCGCGGGACAGACGACGGATTAAAACGGCAATGGCATGATTCATTTCATGCTCGTTGTGAACATTGTATCGCGTCTTACGTGTCACCGACTCTGGCAACGACGGCGGAAGGTCTTTTCTCGATTAGATGAAAATTTCACGTGTCGCTCTCTGGCGCGCGAGACACATGCTAAGATGCATACGCGCGGTTTCCCTACCCCTGGCTCCTAGTCGTTCGCTCACAGGCCGCAGCCGAGTGACGTTAATGCGCAATAAATTAGCAGCCTCCCACGTGGCACGACTCGCCGAGAGATCCGAGCGTTCGCGGCGACTTGTCGCGCGTGTCTCGCGGCGTGTTTTGCAGCCTCGTGGAAAAAAAGTCACGGGGGATTCCATCCCTCTCTCGTCCTCTCTTTATCGCCGTCGACGTTCCTTTTATCGTTCCCTTGTGTCGGAGAGACGGCGTCGTGGCTCTCCGTTAAATTGCGAGACGCATCTTTAACGCGGCCAATCGCTCTCTCCTCGAATCGATCTGTCGCTTTCAACGCGACATTTTGCATATCGGAGTTTCCGATAAAAGTGTCTTAACGCGAGGAGACGGATGTTTAATGACGAAAAGAAATTGGCTCTGTCCAGCGCACATGGCTTGAATTATCTAACGGTAACGGTACATACATCATCGCATCGTGCGCCATTCTGCGCGATTGTCATCGGATAAAGTCAGAAATGTATCACGCCACGTTATACATGAATATTCATAAATCTCGCGATATTAATGCGACGAATTTCTCCGTTCGAATTAGACGCAAGCTATTCACTCAACGTACTTTACACGTTATTATATATTTCGAATATAGATATATATTTTTTTCTACGGAAAATATAGTCGCAGAATCTCGCAAATTACTTGGTTCTCTCTTGGTAGAAAAATAATAGCGTTACATTATCGTCACCGTGGCAATGTCGTTTGCATTTAAAATGAAAATTTCTCTTTCAATTGTCGTTGGACGGCAAGTCCGACGTTACGCCGCGTTAACGCTAATCCCTCATACGCGATGTCGTCGACCGATAATTATTTTATCAATAATAGAGCGACACGGCGCGCAATTATCGCGCGCGCGTGCGCTTGCGCGTGTGCGGCACGCGTGAGTTGTACGCAAAATCGATTTCAGCTTTCGGTTGATCTCGGGGGGTCCGTCTAAATCGCCGAGGATGCACGCCGGAATAAACGTCGGAGGAAGTGGTTTATCGGCGTAAAGCCGTCGTACTCGTCTCTCGTAAACCGGTATTAAGGCTTTCCAGTCCCGCTTGGACAACGATGGACCGTGACACCACGGATTTATCGCGCCGTGTCATTTCCGTGTAAACAGCGCTAACGCGCCGGTAATAACGCCGCGAGACAGCCTTTCGTTTTGCGTTTCCTTTGTCGCACGGCCGGCGATAAATTATCGTCGCCGTTTTAATCGCGCGATATGTCGCGTGCATGCATACCGAATGGTTCCGCACCGGGTAATCGTGTTGTTCCGGTCGAAACGCGATGAGCCGAATTTCAACCGCGACCGTTCGCGACACGTGTTACTTTGTTCGTTCCGCGAGTGGTGAGTTTAACATTCACATCGATCTCTCCGATGTATACATATTTATAAAGCCGAAAAAAAAGGAAAGAAATACGCGCGAGATATATAAATACACGTGCACGCGGTAAAAAATTGTACGTCCATATGTTAAAATTTTCTTGTGTTATCACGTTTTGATTAGTACTTTAATGTAAAATTAACATACTTTATGTTAATTTTATTTATGTCAACTTTATAACTTAACACTTTGTATATGTCTCTTAGAAATGGAATATTATTTTGAGTATTTTTAACATAATCATTTTAAACAATCAACATGTCTCAAAGTCTCAGTTTAACATTCTAAGAAAAGTTAAGGTAAATCTTCAAATAATCTTGAACTTTGACATACAAAATAATCAAATTTATCAAACTCAAATGTTTCTATTACAAATAATTCAAGTTAAAATAATTACTATTATATGTTAATGTCTTACAACAATTCTTACGAGTTATTGTAACTATTTTTTCATGTAATTTTTAATTAATTTATATGTTATTTTTACATTACGCTTAAAGTCACAGTAAAAATAAATGGAAAGTATCGTGTCAATTATTTAACATTTCTAGTTTGTCAATAAGTAACATACAACGAATGAGTTATTTTAACTTAAAATTTAGAGTGGATCTTCTGGGACAAAAATGTTATAATTAACATTTTATTTTTTACTGTGCATAATGTTCGACATTAACATGAGGTTGCGCTTTTATATGACGGATGCTCATAGATTAAATAAAAGAGCCTCGCGAGAACTCGAGACTCATCGATAGTGATAATGATATGTTTGCAATGATGGAATTTGATATTATGATTACATCGCTGATCTCTGTTTTCTTCGTGAATTGTAGAGATCATCGTGACTGTGCCATAAACCACCGTTTAACTCAATTAAAGCGTACGGTTACACGCGAAACATTTTGCTAGAATTCTGATAATTATTTATCATCGTACATTTACGTTAACAGAAATTTTTAACTTGGAGTCGCTTGTGCATACACAGATTTCATTCGCGACTGGTCCAAACTAGAAACGAAGACGAAAACGAAACTTGAAACGGGAGGTTGACATGCATCGAAGGAGAGGGAAGGAGGCTAAACGATCCGTGACTTTTTTTGTCGTTCGTATGATCGAAACCGGTTCCTCGAGATCTTCAAACCCGGTAATCCCACGGCAATTTAGCTCGAACAGATGTGTCATCGCTTTGTTCCAACGCGTAAAAGTTCATACCTATTGTACGAGCGTGTTCCTTCTTCCCTAATTTAAAAGAGAGATGCATACGACAAAAGTCGTATTGTTATAAACAATTTATTACAAATGGATTATTTTTCGTTGTAAACTTGGCTGACACTTGTTTAGAGTCGGGAAGATATACCGGTCTCTGCTATTACGCGGCAGCCTACAAACCGAATTTTTAAATGTGTCATCGTGGCCAAGTTAAAAGGCACCGTCCGGCAATTCCGCGGAGCAAAAGCGGTAAATGCAGTTTCCGATGTACGTCGCGAAAATCTCATTAGCGGCAAAAATTCAATCTAACACGCTCGCCAAACACTACTTGTGTTCTGTGTATATTTACTACAGTTAAAATATATCGCGTCTACCAATTTTCCCGGAGCAAAGCAAGCGATAATGCGATTTTCAATGTGCGCTGGTAAAACCTCGTTACTAGCAGCAGAAATTTAATCTAATATTTTCATTAAACTACTTATATACGGTATATATGTATATCTGTGCATCTATATTGTTTTGTATGTCGGCCGTAATTATAATGTGCCATCTGCCAATTTTACGAGGTGACGCTAGCGATAAATCAATTTTCGACACTCGCCCCTTTCTCTCTCTTTCTCACACACACACACACGAAAGGTTTTGTTAGAACTAAAAGTTATTAAAAATTTGGTATCTATATACTTTACTATTAGCACAGTAATTGAAAAAAAATACAAATTTTAACATAATTTACCGTAAGAATATATAAATATTGATAAATTAGAGAATGAGAGAGTTTTATAACCAAATTATTATTATCTATATTGATATTATTATTTAAATATAGCGAATGTAACGGATAATTTATTCATCATTTACATGTATATTCATTGATCATGATGATCGCGAGAAATTTTCGTTCGATTAAAGTGCCCTAGCGTTCACCGTTTTTATTTTTTTATCGCTCGATGTTAATTATCAATTTTTCGACTTGTGACTTTTGGACTCCCGTTAAAAAGTGGCCGGTATCGCTAATTGATATCTAATTGTTGGAGGTCAAGGGACAGAGCAAGACTGTCCAACGAAAGCAAAGTTTATTTTTTTGTCAGTCACATCTTGCATCGAAAAACGCTTGCCTTATCGAGTCGCATTTAAATTAAGGAGTGGTTGTTTATATCTCATGATATGTAAGATGAAATTTAACTTTTTTCTTCCACATTATCATTGAATCGCGTTCGCATATTCGTTACTTGTGACAATAATATAAGACTGTAAAATATTATATTTAAAGGTAGAAATGCTCTAGGAATTTAATTTCGTGTTTCTTTCATTGTTCGATAATAATTTAAAATAATGACGAAACATGATAATGATGATTATGACGTGAAACTTGTGTTTACATTAAAGTTACAAAATGCCGAACTAATCGAGCGAACGTCTCTTTATACTTTGCTGTAAATGGCCGCTTTAGGAGCGTGATGCGTTACGATAAAAATGCAGCGATCATTTCTAAGGTAGTTTGTAATAAGCATACATCTCGTGTATCCTACGTGAATGACGAAATAAGGATCTCTCATTTCTATCCTAATGGTGTTTCGCCTCCTTCGTGATTTCGACATGGAGTATGATGAAATATCTTATGTGCCGGCGTCGCAAGATGCTTTGCACCACTGAATAATATCCGTTTGTACAGTGGTGAATGTTGATAATTATCACGACATAGTTGAATATTTTTATTAATATTTTTTTAATCAATTATTCGTAAAATATTTTTTACACAATGGATTGTATAATAAATATTCTACTTTGCGTCTATCTGATTTATATTTCATTAAATGAGAAAAATAGCAGTCACTATAAATCTTGACGTATCGTGAAAATTATTCCCCGTTTGCGGAAAAGAGAGTTTCCGGTTCTTTTAGACGATGTGTGCGCTTACGCGTATGTATATTTGTGTGTGACATTAAAGATTTATTTATAACATCCCATATTAAAAAAATATCTATAGCATTGCCAACAATCATCATATATCGTATTTTAATAATTTTTGTCTTTATATCTCGATCATTTTACCCGTTACATCCGAATATTAAATGCAACAAATAAATGTGCATAGTTTATCGCGTGAATGTTGCATAATATAATATTACAATAATATTATGTGCATAATATTACAATAATATTATCGCATATGAAGCAAAATTGTTATAAAATCATGCTAAAGATGATTCCCTTTTAGAGAACTAAAGACGAGAGACGGATAGAGGCGTAAAATTTTTCGTGTAATTTTTCGTATATTTAAAAAAATAGGATATTTTCTCTTTCACCTCTCTAAGCGTTTGTAGCCTGTAAAATGTCGTTCGCCGAATTCAGAGTAGAATTTCTTCCCGCTTGATAGCGCAACTCCGTAATCCGCTGCTGCCCGCGCGCGATTTCATCACGGAGAGGCTCACGCCGTTCACTTTTCCAGCAATGGCCAGCCCGAGTGCTCGAGTGCCCGAGTTTGAAACGAGCCTCGATTATTGCTCTTTTATGGCTGCGGCGGAGCAGCGGTGCGGCATGATTCTCTCCCGCCGACCGATCGCTTTTCGTCCGTTCCCACGATACGTCTGTCATGCGGGGAACCCAAGTTGCACCGCCTATACGCAGTCAAATTGCGGAGGTCGATTTAGTTATCGAGAACATGCCAAGAAACATGTCGACAAAATATGCCCGGGAGAAATCGCCATCCGCGTAGGAGAAGGAGAGGGAGGAAGAAGAGCGAGAACGAACGGGTCTCTCGGTCCAGGTGAATTATCCGGCGGCGGGTCTGAGGGTGGAAAAAAGAACGAATATCGCCGATAAAACGCCGTCACAGGCAGCGATAAATTGCTGGCGCGGCGGCGCGATTACTGCTGCGCCAGCGACGGAAAGTCCTCGCGAAAGTGTAAGGTGGTGGTTCCACCAGCCGTCGCCGCCGCTGCTGCTGCTGCTGCTGCTACTGCGATTGCTGCTGTGGCGTCGGCGGCGGCGCCGGCGGAGCTGAGTCGGCTGTTATTCCGAATCTGGCCCGGCGAGCGAATTTCTGCGTGTAATTAAGAGGAGAGAGAGAGTCCACGCGCGCTGCCGTTATCCAGCGATTTTATCACGCTTGCTCGCGGCGATGTTTTCAAAATATCTAGTATCATTCTGATTGTATTCGTTTTAAAAAAAAAATAACGACGATGATGATTCTTGTTATTTAATTTTATATAAAATTTTCGTCATAAAAATAATGCGACTTCATCAGATGTTTAATTTGATGGACATTGTATGGTGGAAAATTTTCTCCTCGCGATACGTCAAGAGTTCAATACTTTACTTTTTTATATCCAGCATATGACGATAGCATGTTTGTATATGCGATACAAATGTTTCAACGATTCTCTCTCGAATAAGCGTGGCATCAGTGACGCGATTTCAGATTTGGCAGAACTGTCCCTTCGATCAATACGAAAGGTTCGTTAATAGCGAATGCTGCGTCGCACCATCCTTCGACAGTTAGGCCACCACCATATTGCATCGTGCGTGTGAGCGGGCTAAAGCCCGTGATAATGTCCTCGTACGAGCTTACTCGTATCTTTCGCCATTATTATCCTTATGACATGCAGATTGCGCATTACACGCGGTGCATCACTTTGAGACACATAATGCGCCGTGTGCCCAACGCGGCACTGTTTACGAAAGTCTCTCTCCCCGGCTCTACTTAACGTTTCATTTACAACAATTAGTTTTGCCATCCCCTTTTCTAAAGAGATAAAAGGGAAAGAAACTATTTAAAAAATTGTACAACGTATGCGGATCGTATCATACGTTTTCTCCTCGCTATGTTATAGACGAATTAAAAACCATTATTTTTTATAAAGAAAAAGATATTTTTCATATTTTAGATTATATAATAAATTTAAAAAAATGTCAGCAGGTTATGCGTTAGAGGTGTAAATAAGCAAGTAAACTTTGGTTAATTACTTTCCCAGTCGTCGATTAGTTTGAAGCTGAATTCTACTTCAACCAACTAATCCTACTTTACTTGTTTAAAGTTCAATAATCGTCGAAGTGAGATACTACGGGGGCGATTTGCACGCGTGGAATATTATCGCGAGACGATTATTAATGGCGAACAATTCGCCGGGTCCGCGCGCATAATCAATGGGACCGATGTCGTCGCTGTCGTTAGTAACTTGCTGCCGAACTCGCGAATAACACGCGGAAAACAGCCGCGTGCGGAGGATAATGCCCTAGAGTCCACACACGGAGTTGAAAATATCCGTCCACACACGTGCGTTTACGCGCTTCGCGCGTTTCATTCTTCTTCCTCTCTTCCTTGTCGGTCCCTCCCTCTCTTTCTCTCCTCCTTTCTTCCTCTAGCATAGATTAACTCTGTGTGCACCAGTACACGCGCAGCGAACAGCGCGACGCTCTCGACACACTCACCCGTCTACGCGCGAACTTCCATACATGTGTGTACTCGCGCGCGCTATATATAGACTTCGGGGGAGGGGTTTGGGGACTAGCATGACTCCCTGGCATTGATCGTACTGCCACCCCATGAGCAACCCCTAATAACACCCTCCTGCTGCTTCCCCTCTTTCCGCGTGCCCCCGCGAGTTTCCCTTCTCTCTCTCTCTCTTCTCTTTCTCTTTCTCGCTCTCTCCCTCGGCGCCGCCGCCGCCCCCTCGCTCCAAACTGCGCCCTTTGCTAACCCAATCTGAGACCCCTGCAGGCGACGGCTCTCAACCGGCGGTTCCGCGCACGCAGCGTCGCGATGCGACGCGACGCGAACCGAGCCACGCGGGCCAGCTGGCCGGTCAGCTGATTCCCAGCGGCGCGGTGCGGTGCGTCGGGACGCCCATTAGCCACGCGAACTAAACTAAAGCCATTAACTCCCGTGGCTTAATAACGGGCGAAGCCACCCACGGCGACCTGTTTGCAAATCCCGCGGACCCCTACGGGTTGCGACGAGATATCGGCCGTGCTGATGCCGCTTCCGGCACGAGCACGTGGCGCGTACAACGTCGACTGGAGTAATCGGACAGGCTGATCGTTCACCTTAACCCTTTCGAGGATGCGGTGGGGTCGGTGCAATCGGTAACCGTGCGTCGTGCATCGGCGAAAATAGGAAATGCAGAGGAATATGATCGTATTTGGAAAATGTAATCTCTCGAATCTTGATGAGTCTAGAGATTAAAAGCTATCTCGATTTTATATGTTATAATTTATTATATCGTTACATTCGGAGAAGTAAATGGAAATTCGAAACGTCCAAATTTTCAGAAAAGATGTGTATATAATAGGTCGGATACCATAGCCGAGCATCGATGGGAACGAATTGTCGCGCAAGATAACCGCATGGCGATCGATACATGCCGCCAATGTTATTTTAGTAACTAACGATGAATTATGTCCGTCTATGCGGGCACAATCGAGAAGAGTATATATTATCTCTACGAAGACGTGAAGTTAATGTAAAATCTATAATAGTAGTAACACGTATACTTAAGTTTCATAGTTGCCAAGTTGCGCTTTATAAAAGTTGCCTTTTCTGATAAATTTATTAGATTCTTATAAAAAAAAACTCATCACTTTTATCATGAGAAAAGAAAAATGATTTGCAGATTCTTACGTCGAGTTGTACGTTACTACGACCAATGAACGACGACGACTCTCGAAATCGATCAGTTTTCCTATCTTATCTTTGCCGTTCATGGCAGCGTAGCAGTATTGGATCAGTGAATAAATTGAAGTGAATAAAACACACACATTTTTATTAAATTTTTATTAAATTATAATAATTTTCTTCAATAATTTATCGCCAATAAAATTTATTTATATTTTATATAAAGAATGCGCACAAGGAGCAAATATATTCGTGAAAACGTAAGTAAGAAAATTCTAGTTCGCGAATTTATTGCCAATAAAATTTATTCATATTTTATATAAAGAATGCGCACAAAGAGTAAATATATTCGTGAAAACGTAAATAAGAAAATTCTAGTTCGCGAAAGAAGGAAATGATGAGTTGGGGATTAATGAATCTCTCGAAACGTAGACTCGAAGGCGCAGCCTTGAAAGATTCCGAGCTGCATGCCGACTTGAAGGCGCGCGTGCGAGGCGCTAGTTTTTCATTCAGCGGATTAGTTCCGTATCGGCGAAATGATCTGTCACGATCCTTTCCGGATTCGGTGAAGAACAGGGATGTAGGAAAAAGGCGAGTAAAAATCGTAGCGGGCTCGCGCCGGCGACCTGCCTGTCGTGCGACGAATTAATTAGTTCGATCGGTGCTGCACGTCTTGAATGAAAAGCCAGGCGTTACATGCACGCACGGTACGGGGGTTATTGCACGACGCTCTACGGCCTCTACGTGCCTCGCGTGAAATTACGTTATCGGACTAAATATTAGCGCGATTCAATTCCGTCTTACACGCTCGATTCCTCAAGTGTGCCGCGCGCGAGTGTTTCCGACACGTCCGGAAACAATCGCGTCCCTTTACGTCTCTTTGGATCAATTCTCGGATGACTGTTATTCGTCTCGAGAAATTGCAAGTAGTCGAATCCAATAAATTGTTAGCGACTAGACGTTTAAAATTTTTTAAGAGAATGGAGATTTTTAAATAAATCTTTTATGAATTTTATGAACAATTAATTTTTAAAAGAGTAGAAATAATTTATTAAACATGTGAGATTAAAGTTGAAAAATCTCGAGTTTTATTCAACGACTTTTTTTCAATATAATTTCCATCATTACAATGCATCGAGCATTTATTCTCGATCGAGGTATGAGGCGAAAGGCTTGTTCACGCGTCTCATCACTCCCTAGTAAACCGTATACAACACTGGGTTACCCTTGCAACCCTTAAGTCCTCGAACCCACCCCTGGTAAATTTGCTTGACGCACGTATATATGCGCGCGTTTACACGTGTGCGACAGTGACGTGTCGCCAAAGTCCCATGGCGTCGATTCTCTGGAGACGAGAAAGTCCGAGTTTTCTTTCCCGACGCGATCGATCTTGGAACAGCGTATTTTCTCGCGTATGAAAAAGGAGAATCACGCTGAATCTTTTCTTCAGTCTCGATCCGATCTCTCTATTATTCATAATTATTTATTTCATTAGTTGACATTTATTAAAGTTTTATCGACAAATATACTCTTTAATTTACTCTTAATCGCGCTTAAATTTTAATTTTAATTTTAAATGTAAGTGGTTGTTGACATCTATATATTTATCTATCATGTAGATTGCAAGATTAGACAAAGTTATCTATTTACAGTTTTTAATATTTTCTCATGACATGGATTTTGAAAAATCTTGAAGCGATTTATCTTATCGATGGCGCTGAATAAAAAGCCTTATCATTGTGGTAAGGATTATTTTTCTGAAATTATAATTTCTATCAAAACTCGTGTATAGAATTATTTTATTTGCATTCCAATTCTAATTAACTTGACGCGGTTGATTGCAAGAAAAAATTGTTGTTTCTTCGTTTAATTATTACATCAAATATTTACCATCTGTTATTTCCTCATGTAATTACTGTACCGGATATGTACTATCAATCATAATTGGCGTCACAAATCCAATGGAAAATTACAGATAAAATGTTTTTGCGACATTCCAGGATTTAAATAAAGCGTTAATTTACATTTTTGCAACGTCAATTACGGAACAAGTCCGTTCCCCGATCTCCAAGACTTGCGTACACTAATAGTCGGCGTAATTATTATTCTCGCATCATCGCAACGCTTATGTCTACTTTGTTTATCTATCTTTCCTCCTCTCTTATAGCCTCGTACAACTATATATGCGTTATAATTAGCATAGCGATTTTACAAGGCCGGTTAATACATGGAAAAAAAGACTGCGACACGTGTATCACCAAGGTCGATAGCTCTAGAATTCGGAAGAAAGGGATCTCTCGATCGTCCTATCTCTTACAATCTTTAAAGTAATTTTCAAAATAACTACAATTTTCTCTTCGATATTTATCTTCTTGCTTCTCTTCAACGCATAGATTGAGATTATGCGATTTTATAAGGCTGGTTAATACATGGAAAAAAAAACGGCGACACGTGTATCACCAAGGTTGATAGCTCGAGAATTCGGAAGAAAGGGGTCTCTCGATCGTCCTATTTCTTACAATCTTTAAAGTAATTTTCAAAATAACTACAATTTTCTCTTCGATATTTATCTTTTTGCTTCTCTTCAACGCGTAGATTGGGATTATGCGATTTATTCGTACATTACGCAAAACACCGCGAAAGAACGTAACGTGCTAAATATAGTATCGATCGAACGATGCTGAAGTTCGTTATCGGAAATTCGGCGCGCTGAACTCCTCTGTTACCGGAATATTCTGCGTACTCTTGTTATTAATCACCGGGCCGCGCTGTTTCTTAATGATCGTTCGTCCGGCCTCGGGACGCGAGTACGCGCGCAATGTACAATCCGGACTATTTTGAGCACTAAATATTATCAATGCGACGTTAATTACCTGCCGGTTAACCAACTGTTATTTCACGATCGATCGGGAGCCAAAAACCTGATCCTCGATGATTTGAAAGCGTTAAAACGCTCTCAATAAAACACATCGTCTTTCTCATATGAAAAATTGTAGGTAGAAATAAAAAGAAAGATTTACAGCGCGCGTGTTTTTTTAAAAAAATTATTTCCAACATTTTTAAACGTTTAGGAATATAGGAAGTTTTTATTTCAACGTTCGACCCGCGCCGCGCGATGAATTGTTTCTCTAAGTGAATAATTCACGGACGACGTCGTGCACTCAAATGAAATGGAAGAAAAATATCATGGTATTGCAGTGCACGGAAATTAATTCGCATTTATGTTTGCCATTACAAAATTATTGTAATCAGCTCATCGTTGTACTATGATTCGTGAAAATTGAATATGTCCCTCGCGTGTAATATATTTGATAATCGCTATCGAATTATTAGTCCGGATGATCGTCGACAATCGGACTGACAACATAAATATGACGACCTTTGCGTTATTGATCCCGATATATGATGTTATTTCATCAAATAACTAAACGGCGGCTAAACATTTCGATATACGAATACTATTAAAGCTCGATTTTAAAGGTTTTTATATACACATTTGCAATTAATTTCAGCCGCAAAACTTCTACATCAAAACTTTATCAAACAACAAGGATACGTTCGAAAAGTATTTCTTTTTCTTTACCAAATTTCAAGTAGAAAAGCGATTATTTCGGGAATATTTATGACTTATTACAATTTACAAAAGATTTCAACACATTTGTATTATTTTATAACAATTTACATTAAATTAAAGATCTGAAAACAAATATATATAAATACATAATATTTCATATACATATATCAAGAGAGTGTTTAAATAAGACGTAGCTCCATAAAATTGCTTTGGAAATAAATTTAAGATATATAAAAATAATAATTTCTCTCTCTCTCTTCATTTTATTTTAACATTTTACAGAAATTGTTGTGCGTATGTGTGTGTTTCGATAATTCTCATCATAAATATTATTATGAGAGCTGGAACAATCCATTCTACTGTTTACTTTTTTTATTACTGTGTACTTTTGTTATGAACAATACATACGCACGCACGCATACATTTTACTATTTGTTTATAAACACCTTTCTTACGTTTGAATTCTTCTCCTCAGTCTATCGTCTCGATCGTAACAATGTGCGTCGAAAGCTTCTAATCGCGTACAATATTTTATATATTATATATAATCTTTATTTTATAAAATAATAACGTATTGCATTTTATAGTAAATCTATTCACTTTACATTTTGAAAAAGCAAGATGCATTCATTATCTATCTCGGAGCTATCAAAGTTGAAATGACATTGTCAAACTATACACGTGAAGAAACACGCAGTTTATATGATTTTATTAATTGTGATGTCGATTTGATACAAAGATAATTACGATAATTTACTTCTTTAGATATTTTCAGTTATATAATTTTCCTTAAGATATTGAAACATGTCGCGGATTAATTAATGCAGTGCAAGAAAAAACTATAAAATGCAGTGCAATGAAAAAGAGAAGAGGAAAGAATTATACTTGTCTCGGGACGTATTCTTGGCCAGTGTTTCGCATTTGCGGCATAAGAAAAAAAAGGTTAATGACATTTTAATTATGCATTTCGCGGCACGATAACAACGATTGCCGTGACTTATCGCCTCCCTTTTGTTTTAGAATTGATAGCATTTGTTACATTCTTCTGCAGAGAAAAGTGCTGAATCTTTTTGAAAGATGTACAAGTATATTACGTCACACACAAGAAGTAATTTTCGCTTACAGTAGCGAAATCTGAGCTTACTGAAATTATATCTTCAATTGAAGATTGAAATTTACAACATTGAGAAAGCTCCAGAGAGTATCTCAATGTTATATTATAGATATATTTACGTAGACATTACGTATTAAGTAAGAAACTTTTACAAGTGTACAGCGTTGAAATCATATTTATTAAAATTACATAAATGAAAAATTAACTATAACAGTGATCTCGACTATTTTTTTTATTTTAGGACTTGAATAAATTCACTTTGAGCGAACATAATTTCAATTAATTCTTCAAAGCTCTTTTTCGACGAAATGCATTAGAGATTGAGTGTTGCATCGAGCCCTTCAACACTGTGGCATTTATAAATTTTCGCTTCTCCAACGCCATGCGTTGAAAAAAAATCGAAAACTGATGCGGATGTGCTAAAAGTCCTAGACTACATTTCGCGAATCTGTGCCATGTCCGAGGGCATTTTGCGCTCGTGCTCGAGAGAGCCAAGCAGCCAATCGGTAGTACCCCTCCTCTAGGGATGCCTTACGAAAATTCGACGAGGGGGCTCGACGCAACGCGACCATCGCTGGTGTATTGTATGCATGAAACATTCGCACACACATGCGAGAGTAACACGCTGTACACAGCACACCTAACATTGACCGATCGGTCTGATCTGACAGATCGTTGCCTGTCCCCAGGAGGCATACTCCAGCCTATGGCTACAGCCAGCCGGACTACAGGCTCCACGAGCTGA
The DNA here is from genome assembly GCF_025532165.1 of Camponotus vicinus. Classification (NCBI taxonomy): domain Eukaryota; kingdom Metazoa; phylum Arthropoda; class Insecta; order Hymenoptera; family Formicidae; genus Camponotus; species Camponotus vicinus. Next base: position 6,324,716 of record NW_028141945.1, on the reverse strand, counting down.
ACAAGAGGTTATCGCAGCGCACCGAGGTGAGTACGCTTTCAAATTTATTTCTCTTTTCTTTTACATACGCCTTGTTTTCGCACGATTGGCGAATCTTACTTATCCTTTGTCGGCTCTTTGCGCGATGTAATCAAAGTTCTGGTCTTCATTTGCGCAACGAATTCATTGCTCGATATGTGTTTCGTCTTATCATTTTAGAATGAATCAGTTTTGATATAGTAGAATAAAATTTATACACTCTATCTCGAAAGAATTGAACCAGTTAAAGAGAATCGGGGTTGCTAAAGTTTATATAAAATTTGTATATTGTTCTAAGTTATATAAATTGCGTGAAATTTTTTTCATCACTCGCCAAAATATTACTGATTCTTAATAAACTACAATTACACAATGGTTTCATTCAATTCCTCGATTATATGGACAAAGGAAATATCTTTTTTTCAGTGAAATCAAAAAATAAATATCTCTTTGAAACAATAAAAAATATTTGCGGTAACCAAAATGGTCAATGCGATGGAATTTACGGTATGCTTAATCGAATACTATTTATCGCAATTCGAGATATCGTTATTTTGATAAAGGTTATATTGCTTACCGTTTTGTTTAATCGCGAGCGTTAAATCGTTTTGCAATTTTTATTTCGTTTCTGTCGGTTGCGTTACACGTACAAAAAAGTTTATACATTAAACAAGCTTAGATCATAAAATTATTATCACCTTTTTGTATTTTTCTATTGTATTTATACGAATAACGTATATATACAGATTCTGTCACGTTTTACTCGTACTAGCATCTCTTAATTGTCAATTTCAAGATTGTGTATCAAACTTTCAACTTAACTTTTTCTGCAAAAAATATTATATATTAAATCTAGATGATTGAAAAAAAAATATTTTTTTATAATATTAAATGTACAAATATATTCCAAGTAACATATTCCAATTTTATAAATCAATAGTCTTAACATACTTTAATTGATCATTTTGAAGTTGGCTCACCGTTAAATATTATAATTAAAATATAATTTTGCATATGTATATAAAATTTTACGTATATTTATAAGAATATTTTACATAAATTTATAAGAATATTTTTTAAGAGTTAGCAACTTTCTTTCTCAGAATATTTTATGACTTTATTAACTAAAGGTAATATAGTATGTGGAAAAGTGAAATCGAAACAGTATAAGATGCATTATTTTGATTAGATTTATAATTTTTTTTACCGCCAGTAGAACATGCGAGTGATAAGCTATGTACGCGAAATGCTTCCGTTTGATATGTTTGGTATGAGATGGAAATCTTTTCCTTTAAAATCATATACTCTTGGCTTTGCTATATGTTATAAAATTATCTGCATTCCATATACCGCTGGCAGATAAATTAGCCTCTTCTGAGCGATTCACGATAATAATGATAAGATATGATCCAGGGAAACCATTACGGGGAAACGTTCGCACACATGTCGTTCAGATTGTCGATGGTTAATCGAAGCTCTACAGAAAATTTTGCATTTGTATGTATTACCGCGATTATATGTTATACCTGATTTTTTATTTTTACTTGTATATTCGAAAATTAATTAAAGATAAATTATATTTAATTAATATATTTATAGGATGATTTTTTTCATAAGCTTTATAGAGAAATATAATTGAAAAGCAATGTATATGACATATAACACATCTTTAATTAGATTCAATTTTTAAAAGTTATAGCACGAGTAATATTAAGAATAGAGAAGATAAAACATAGTTAAAAAAAAATTATATATACTCGCAATATTTTACAATAGTTTTGGCAATTGTTGGATTAGAGAATAATTTGTTACATTTTTGAATTAATAATAAAACAAAGGATATGACTGAATCCTATGGCAATAGTTCTAAATACAAGTCGTTAAACTCGAATAATTATTTGCATATGTGTCACTATTTGCACGTACGTATTCATAAGATAGTCGGTGTCGAAAAGATTATTTTGCAAACGATGCGCAATTTATGATAGGCAATAGTGGCTATATTTTTTCCTCGAGGTTGATATTTCGAGTAGTGGTCAATATGTCATCAGGATTGAGTAACGCGTGAAAAAAGAATGAATGTGCTCGAGGTTAATGCGTTCTAATGAGCCTCCGCTCCTAGTACAGCTAGCGTTCATTAATCTTCGAATGGACAACCGGTCTTCTTCCTTGGGAGGTCTCGATAAGCGATCCGAATAAATTCTTCGGTTTCTGTCGCGCGTTAGTACGGCATAAAAGGAGCATGAGACGAAGAAGCAGTGGCTGTTAACGCTTCTAGCGAAAAGTATACGTGCCAACACGGAAAATCTTTTTACGCGTGCTTATCATTTATGCGAACAAGTTTTCGAACAGATTCTCGCGACGAATACTTCTGCGATGTTATTTTTTCAAATTATAATTTCAAATTCTACAGGTAGTATTGCAACAGATAATTAACGTAGGTATTCTTATCTCGAATTAGCATCTTTTGACATTTCCTAGTGCCATTAATTTATTAGTTTCGCAAAATCATAAATTGTATGTTCTATGGAAAAACTGTACAGTCTTTTTCATGCATTTTTCACACGTTTAAAAAATATATATACGTACATTCTTTCTCTCTAGACGCTGAAAGCAAAAAAATGTTTCGATATCTTTGAAATATTATTTCACGATAAAAAAAATGTTTTTTCTAAATGCATTTGTATACCACAATAATTATCTCGATAAGCGCAAAGCTATTTGGGAAATTTTGTTTTTCTCTTTTAGTGGTCATTCTCGTGCATAGAGGATTGGGCGTGTGCAAATTATATTTCGCTGATACAAGCATGTATGAGAAAGAGCGAGAGAGTGCACGTGTCAATATATGTATACGCATATATATACGAACCGCATCGATCGTTGCGAGAGAAAGAAAAGGTCAGAATCGAACCGGCGTATTGCAATTGCTTTTACTTATGCATACTCGGATTGTACATTATGCGTGCATCCGTAAATGACCCAAATTCACGCTGACATAAATAAATTGCCGTGGTGTTAGTCTTTTTTCTTCTTTTTTATAGAAAAGAAAACATACTACTTTAGTCTTACTTGAATAATTCGATCGCAAGATTATGCAATCGACGGTTAAAATCCGGCGGCGATTCGACGCGTTCAACGAGCAGAACGAAATTATGCGCCTCGGTAGATTTAGTAAAATAAACGAAACATAAATGAAATAAACTTTCCGCTATAAAAAGATTTTATTCGCTATCGCGATATTAGCGCATGCGCGAAAATGGCGATTCTCGGCGAAATTATGGTGTGTCATATAGCGATTAAAATGAAATGGGCCCAAAGAGATTTAACACGCCCACTTATAGACGCGCGTTTATGCCGTTTTTTTAATGTCGCGGCGCGGTTACGATAAGCCGACTGGACACTCGCGTGGCTTCAGTTTTATTTTATGAATCGCGCCGGCGGTGGCTCCGAATGGCAAGTGTAAAAACGCTTTTTCATCGCGGCGATGTAACTGAAGCGCTATTACGCTGCGACAAAAATTGCAAGTTCTATGCAATCTCTTTACTCAAACTTGCAACGATATCGTTTTTGTAGTAAACGCGTTGTTTAATTGTAAACCGGAGGCTGCGATCGAACGCGAGCTGTCCTGGTCCTGAAAGAATTGCGGGAAAATACAAGCGAGGCAGAGCGTTAAAGCCCGGAAACTACAGCATATTTTGCCGAAAAAATATTTCAAAGAAACTTGTTGATGCGTTAAAAAATATTTTGCGGTTAAATTTAATTTATAAAAAAATAAAAAAATAACTCGATTTTCAGCAAATAACGCATATAAAGCCGAGAGGACAAATAAATATATATGAAATTTCTGTGGGTCGAAAATATCGCGCCTTCTTACATTCGATCCAGCACGCGATCTCGACAAACAGTCTCGTAAACTGCACCTTGTAATGACCGTGCACGCGGATCATGCGTAGTTTAACCCTGCGCATATCACGGTGACAGGTGCGTGTATACAAGGCGTGCTTTTAAACGCGGTCGCGTAAAGTCGTCCGGGCTAACGAGGCGTGGAACCTCGCAAGGCAGCGATCCAAATTTCAATGTTACAATTCCTTCGAACCGTGGCGGTAGCCCGCTTTGGTACCATTTATCTCCTCTTTCTCGTTCTATCTCGATCTCTTGAAAGCGAACTGCATGTATAAGATTTTCCAATAACATTTATTTTTTTTTAAATTTCACTGGAAAATTTTCTTCCGAAAAATTGGTATTTTTCTCTTATGTATAACTTAAATTTATAAATAATTTACACCTACTTGTGTGCATTAAAGAAAATATTCTTTGTATTACTCTTTGTATGCAATTGAATTACACATGTATAAAGTTTGATATTCTTAATTCGCTGTTCGATTACCACTCACTTTTGTCATTTTATTTTCTTGCGTTATACATGCAGTTATCTATTTGTCCTCTTTTCGTTTTGTAAATTTTTCTTTGTATTTACTATCTGTCGTGTATGTTCTCATATATCATGTATAGTGTTCAGAGAGGGCTTTACTATGCTTTCTCTCTAGAACACGAAATAAATTCTACTCTAGTTTGCTCCCTGCTCTCCATTCCGCTTCGTTCTCTCCCCGCTCTTGGCGTTTTTCGTCCACTCTCTACTCCCCCGCGCACGTGGACACGCGCATATACGCACACACGCGCGTACGCACGCACACGCTCGCTCGCGTAGCCGTTCGCAAAGTTTAGCAAACGACATGGCGTGTCCCACGGTCATAAATCATCTTTCCTCGCGCTATCGTCGCATCTCGTGCGTTGTCAGCATGCGTTTGCAAGGTTCACCGCCGTTTCTTCCGCTACTTCCGTCAGGTCCGTACTAACGCCGCTGTAGAAAAACATCTTGTTATATGTAAAGGAATATTCCAAGTCGAACCGCCATTAACCACTTTTGGATTTTTAATTGTAAATAATTAATAACAGTTTGTGCGATTAAAATTTAATTTGCAATCGAAAAATGCGGAATCAAATAATGAAAAATATTCAGCGTGATTGTTAACACATGAAATATATATCCACAAGTATAGCAAACAGTACAGTGATGCTTATTAATTATCAGAATTGAGACAATGATTAAATATGTGCAATGTAACCATTATTCCATTGAACATAAGTATATGTAAAAATAATTGATAGAGAATGGGAAGAAGTAGAAAGTAGGGAGAAAAGAAAGAACATTAAAGATTGTTTAAAAAAAAGTATTGTGCTTTTAACGGAAATTCTCTTTATTAAATAGAAGCGGAAAATGTGGAACCATGAACGACAGAGGAACAATAGGTGAATGGCATTTTTATAACGAAAAAATAGAGAATTCGTAAAAGTAAGAGGAATATGCGAATTGTTTTCTATCAATAAATGAGAAAATTTACATGCTGGAAAGCAAAATGCAACATGTAACTTGTACATATAATAAATAAGTTACTTCGTCTAGCTCATATTAGTCTTAAATCTTACCGCTATTCGATGCTTATCCATATATAATTAGTACATACGCGAAATATAGGCGTGGATAAAATTTTATGCATTTTAATTTAAGCAGTGATCGGTGGTGCATAAAATGTCATCGAGTCAAGGGATCATTGACAGTTCGCCTTGAATCGCTTACGAAACGAATCGATGTTGATTTAATGCTTGACTCTAACCCGGCCGCATTGACCTCAGTGTTAAACCGTATGCGTAGTATATTAATAATGATGATATATTGTAAATGTATTATATATATATAATACAATAATAATAATATATTGTAAATGCGCCACAAAGTATTCTAATAATATAATATTAATAATAAAGATAAAATTATATTATTATAATCATACTGTCGCGTAGCAATATAGATTATTTTTAGATATTACTTGCGATAGTCGGATCGACAGAAAATATTAATTTTGACGCGTAAGAGAATTACTAGCGATTGTCGAAATACTATTCGTGGCAGATCTTTACGCTGCGGTCGCCAGAAAGAGCGAAAGAGAGAGAGATAGTCGGATAGTTGCTAAGTGTACCGTTACTTCAAAGTTTGGCGTAGTTCCACCTATCTACAGCGGGGGTTACCTAGACGAAGACGAAGAGAAGCGAAAGAGAAAAGCAAAGAGAAAGAGAGAGAGCCAGAGGTAGAAAGGAAAAGGAGGGAGCGATTTAGCTGAGTGCGAGAAAGCTGTCGAGAATAAAACGAGAAAAAAGACCGAGCTAGCATGTATAGGAAGAAGTAACAGCTAGTCAGAAACAGAGAGAACGATCGTTTTTACGATTCGGTGTCGCGAATTACGAGCCTAGGAATTCATATTTCTCTGTTCGTTTGCACGAAAGAAAGCGTCTCCGTTGATGTAGCAATCTGGCGGGTATAAAGTGGAATCGATACTCGAATATTTGGATCGAATCGTAGCAATAGTCAAAATTGAAGTAAACCTAGCTTAATGCGATTGCCTGCTTCTTTCCAGATACATAATTCTTCTAATAGTCCTACATATGATGTGGCAGTGAAAGAAAAAAAATCAAAATCATCGTTGATTTTAGCTAAAGCTAACGTTAAGCCACGGTACTTAACTGGACTTTAAACTTGCGAGTGTCTTGATGTTCTAATTTCAAAGTATTGGTGAATCTCAAGTCGATTTTACTTTACGGAAATTTCATTTGAAACTCACTTGCCAAGAAAGTTAAATACATACTGAGAAGTTGTGAAATACATTGCGCGTGCAAAGAAGATCGCAACTTAAAATTTTCGTCAAAGAGAGAAGATATTTTTACAATATTTTTCAAGATAAATTTCAACAATTATTGTGACATTTGAACACGTACAGTATATTGAATGTACATGTTATAGACGATCGCGCTAACAATCTTAATTAAAAAAACTCGAAAACGGGCTGCACTTAAAGAAGGCCGCAAAGTGAAGAAAAAGAACGCCAATAAACGACACACAATACAGCAATAAAATGCAATAGAAATATTCATATTCGAGAAAATATCGAGGAACCCGCAATCTATGGAAGGAAAGCGAACATATACGAGATCGATGAAATTTGAATCGAAGTGGATGAGTCCACCCTTCCGGGCAAATGCGATAGTACGTAAGAGGAAGATTCTGGCTCCTCTATCCTTCCTCCCTTCGTTTCTGTTCGTCAGTATCGGTTAGAGCTAAATCGATTTCCAAACGCGCCGTTTCGAATCGACAGGATCTAAGCTTGAAAGAAGCTTATAGTACAATCGGATAGAATGTGGCACATTACTCTATGAAGGGCGGCGAGTGGTTGATAGTTCGGGTTGGAATTAACGGATGCGTAAAACGCAGGATAGTCAAGACAAGTCGTGTGGGCGGTGAAAGTATTAGTTAGGAATAAAGTTTCAACCGCGTTGCGTGTGCAATGAAAAAAATCTCACGTCACACAAACTCGCGTGGTCGAAGAAATTAAATCAAAATTTTGTACTCGCAAAGTCGCATCGCGAGCAATTTTCACGCGTTTCTCACTCGCTGGATGATATTAAGATCGGAATGGAGTTCTCTGGATTGGTCGCGGCGAATCAAGTTTCGAAGTATGACTCGGAAGCAGGAATATCTAATAATAAAATCACGGAAGGAAGAAACGGCTGGAACGAAGCCTCAAAGCGATATAATGACTTACTACTAGAGAAGCTTCGTATGCACAGCACGCCATGGAACTCGGGTTCAATAGGAAACACTATCTCTGCGATAAAGCCGGTCTCGAGATGTATATTACATCGATTTTATCTTAGGAAAAAGAGATTTAATAGACAGGGATGAGAACCGAATGCGCATAATGTCTTGATAGAGAATGCGTCGCTCGGGAAATTGGGACCAAGTAATTTCAATATCCGAGCGTACAAAAGCTCACATATAACGTCGATACATATGCTATAAATTTCATATTTTGAATATGCATTAAAGCAATTATTATATATTCACATATGAGTCTAATATTATTGATGTAATATATAAGAATTCATTATTTCACGAAAAACTAGAAGCAGATAAATATGTGCAAGTACCTTGTGATAAAAAATTTCCCAATTATCTATAATAATATCTTGTTGAAAAATAATACCTGCAGTTAGCACATAGAATAGGATGTAAGCTGTATTAAAATTGCATTAAAATGTGGATTTATTAGCATTCGCTTATAATTTAAATTAGCACGGAGAGAAAGAAGGGTCGAACCAGGAGCCACGACAAAAGTGAAGACTTGCGCATAAATCGCTCAAATTAATTTAGACGAGCCGCAACAGATGTGCTGTCAGACGCGAGCCGCTGCTGAATCTTTAAATGAATTGATCCGCGGACGGCAATCATACTTTCCAATCTTTCGCGAGAGAATTTTTTTCCCTCCTTATGTTTGTCGCTCGCTGATCCTGTCCTAACCTTTGGAGAAGGCCGCATTTTCTTCTTCGGAGCTAGTATTACGGAGAATATGTAACAACGAAGCCGATGGAGCTCCTTAATGGACGGGAGGGCAGAAATCGAAGGGAACTTCCGACGATGGTCAGGCCTGAAAAGAAAGAAGGCTTGGAGCGCGTGCTCTCCGCTCGCGTTCTGGAACCGAAACGAACCGAACGGAACTTCACGTGCTTTCTCTTCGATACTTTCTCGGGATCGCCGCCAGCCTTCTTCTCTTTTCTTCGCGGCACGACGTGCCGCCTTTCCCGATGAACCATACACGCGAGCTATCCTCGTGTATCTCTCAGCTAATAACGACTACGTTTTTTTTTCGATTTCATTTTTTGAAATATTTTCAAACGAATTTGTACCGTAAATAACAGATAAAATGTTCATATTTTTCTACGATTATGTAGGAGAAATTTTCGGCTTAACTTTGAAATCAATAATCTTTTGAATCTCGTTTTAAATATCAATTAGCGGCAGCTTTAATTCGCCATAGTAAATCAGGTCACGAAGCGATAAAATGATAGACGTTTACTCGGTTTACTTCATGGTCGCGATCTTGGCGTTGCGTTACGTTAGTAAGTAGTTTGCGTAAAGCCGAGGCGATAAATGTAAATAAAAGTAAATGGCGGGTAGTACGAAGGAAAAAAGGAGGACAGAGGATAATAAAGAAAAGACGGGAACGTATTATCTCGTCGCAGGAATGATACGAGCGAGTGTAATGGCGGGTAAAAATGAAAAAGGCGAGAGAAAGGAAGGGACTGCGTGTAGAGAAGACACGTTACAAAAACCTGAGATGATGACTATAGTTGCGAGACAAAAGGCGAGACCTGCCGTTTACAAAGTGAACGTTTAAACAAGTTTCAATCTCTCGAAGATAGGCATATCTTCGAAGATAGGACATGAATGCAGACATATCAAATGATAATTAACGATATCGGAAAAAGAAAAAAAAAATTTGTTAACCGGTTCGTTGCAGATATGAAAACGAGTTTCTTAGGAGCCGATGATGCATTTTCTCCACGTAACCTTCTGTATACTATTTATGAAGCCGATTATGTTCGATCCAGTCGTGTATTTTTTTATATCGCTTTGAATTAATGAAGCGATCTGAAATATTTATACATGTTTCCGATCACCATAAATTTTGCCGCCGGAACTAATCTTGTTACTTTTAATATATCTGTTATGACATATCGACATCTCAGAGCGATAACAATCTGCAAAGTTCTGTGACTTTCCTCAAATGTCTTATATCTGAGTATATATATATAACACATCTTTCTGCTTCCAGGGCAAAGAACCTTATTCTTAAGGTCGTAAATTACAAAGCTTCGCGCTCGTATTCCATATGATTTATATTTTTAAACTAAAATGAGATCAGTCCGCGACTAATCTAAAATGTCTCGAGTCTGTGTGTTTTCGCACGATTCTATTAAAAATAAGTTAGGAGATAAATTTTTCGACTGACGCAAAAGATCAGTACGCATATCGAGATTATAAAGATATTTGTGCGATTATACCTTTCTTATCATCCGATGAGAATATTAACGCAGTGCAGAGTGTTTTTGTGCGAACGGAGGGGATTCGAAGATTCTCTTTATTACATAAAAAATTAATAAAACATGACATCTATATAAATGAAAGAGAAAGTTTATATTATAATAATGATCGAAGATAAAAACACTTCATATATTTTACATAGAACATGCAAGCTTGAAATAAGAAACTCATCATCGATGTGGATAAACGTATATTCATGAGAAATATAATATAAGCTATTCCAAATAGATTTGCAAATATTTCAAGAAAACGCAAGAAAATAAAAGCGGAATGCGTAATATTCTTCTTTATTATTTTCTAAGAAGCACGATACGCATGGCTTTTGAAACGCATTGTCCATTGTGCGTCTCTACCTCTCGTAATAATTTTTCGCAACGATATTTTCACGCATAGTTTAATCACAGACTTTTTTCGCGACGCATCAGGGTGAATTAAAATTAGAGGGGGAAAGAGGGAAAGAGCGGAAATTTTTTCTCGCGTGATCGCGGACATTCCGTTTCGGCATTCGTTACTCAGCGAAAGAAAGTGCATTAATTTCCATCATTGGACTTTGACGTACGCGAGAGAGATCCACTCCCGACTATGACGTGGAGCATTTTGACTGTGACTGATGGCGCCTCATTTACCCTTCGTGTGTTTCCTACACGCCTGCTATGCGATTCTACATGCGCACGCGTTTCTTTTGTGCCAACTCGTCTTTTTTTGCTCCGTTTCTTTATTCGCAACTCTTGCATCTTGTTATGCAGGCGCGATAATTTCACAATTACGATAAGACAGCGATAAAATACGTAACGTGAATAGCATCGCGACTTGTTAATTTATAGAGGAAAAGATTTATAGAAAGAAATTTGAATAAATTTCTTTGTTTTATATACGTGTGTGATTTCACCTATTCTGTATTCACATTTAGAGTTCGCTTCAAATGTATATATATATAGTGCATAATATATCTTGATTTGTATGAAACTTTTAAAGCAATCATGCTTGTTAATATCACGTGAAAATAATTACATTTGAACAAGTAACTTTTAATGAGGGAGCGGAGAGAGATTAATTTGGATTTTCATGTATTTACGATTGAAAATGAAAACTCGTATGATCAGAATATGCATTTGTACGGAAGATGGATGATGCGAGCGATGTTGTTGTAAACAGCATGTAGAAAATATTTTAGATTTATCGAAGAACCTCTTATCGACAGATTTTTTGATAAACTCGGATTTATATCAAAAACATCGCGCGATGAAATTGATTGTCTCTCGCAATGTTTTTTCAATATTAATATTTAATTTACAGATTACTTTTTCGACGAACAAAAATCTCAAATGAAATATTCGTGAAAGTAAGTTCGACCTGAAATTACCCGAGTACAGACTTCTGTAGTTCATTTCTCTCCTCGCAGCTTCGAGTCTGAATTGGGGCAAACGTTCCTGAAAATTTTTCCGCGAGAGAAATTTTCTCTTAAGTTAAGAAAATTCGCCAAATAATCTGGATTCTAAAATATTCTTCGGTACAGCTGGAACATTCCGTATAAGCGTATAAACTAATAAGCGCTATTAATATTTTAATGCATCGCATATTATACAACGCGACGAGATGTTCCGTAGAAATGGCGAATTTCTGCGAAAAATTGGTTTTTTCCGCGAGGAAACTCGAGATCCCGAGGGAGCGACGGGTGTCGGCGCGGTGACGTCGTTGCGCGAGATGACGTTATCGAATGCAAAAGCCTCCGTTACACGGTTATCGAACACTTTTCGCATTTTCCATCGCATTCGCGCATCCGTCACATCGCGCACGCTCTCGCTTCGTACGCCACTGTATCCTCGCGTGGGATAAAAATAGAAGCAAATATTTTCGCGGTTGTTCTTCCGCTGGCGAGTTCGCACGCTTACGTCCATCCAAGGGATGTAGACGTGCGAACGTGTTCGATACCTTTTCGATCTAGCGAGAATCGCGGACCGAAAAGCGAGTCGGACAGAGAACGGCGGTCTCGCGCGAATACGTGTTTACGCGAAACTTTGGCGCGAGATGAAACGTGCGAGCTACCGCGCGAGAGGATCAAGTTCGGCCAAGGTTGAGAACCGTCATGGGAGCCTGGGTAATAAAATGAGGGCCCCTGCTCTCCCCTGGGGGTGGGGCCCCCTCGATAACCCATATTGTACCCCCCATCCCCTCGTTCTCTCCCTCCCCCCCTCACGCTCGTCCCTCGCGCCGCCGCCCCTGGCCGTATATACTCCGATCGGCCGGAAGAGTTTTGTCCGGGCTCGTCGCGCCAGAGAGAAATCCTACCAAATATATCTGCGGGCGAACCGCGTGTTCGAAATTTCTCAAAAATGATGGTCGTGTGGCGGGGAATTTTTCCGAATTTTCGATATAGGGCGCAGCCACTTAGCCCACGGATTTCCCTACGAAAAGGATTTTCGCGAGAAAATCGAGAGGTGGAGCGCGCCGACAATACTTTTGCGGCGGCGTATATACACGATCATATACCACCCCTAGTCTCCCCACACCCCCCTAACAACAGTGGGGTGGTACAGTCCCGACGAAGAACCGACAGCAACCCCGGCGTATAGTCCGCGCTGCCAGTCGGGACGCGCGAAAAATCACAAAAGTGAAGAATGGACGGATAGGATGAAAAAGGGACGGATTTCATCGGTCGAGTTCGCGAGGAATGGATTGAAAAAATTAGGATTTCGAGCTGATATAATTCCGCCGTGTTCGAATATAGCCGACACGTGAGAATATTCTCAGCGTTCATCCGCGGAGACTATGGAAACGGCGATGGTAAACGGCAATATACAAAAATTCATTCGCGAAACCATTCTTTGCGCTAAATTACAATAAATCGAGTATGCGATAGTTTTATAAATCGGCGAATCAGTTGTGTGTTGTACAATTTTTTCCTTTTTTTTTTATAAATCTGTAGAGTAATTAATTTTTCTACAACACGCTTTACGTCTGATTAATATAAAACACATTTTTTTCAGATGTATAAGATTCACAAACTCGGTCTAAATTATAACTATTAGTTTCATTTCTCGGAGAAAAATTATAGCGAGGACTAACATCTTTTTGCGAGAGACAGATCGAGATTCTTCTCTCCGCGTATTTAGCGCTAAATGCAATCTGATTTCGAACTTTATCGATCTGACTAGAGTACGGGAGAGTTTTAATATCAATATAAGACGAGGGAATCTAAATAAAATAGTCATAAGCGTAACCGTACTTAGCGTCACACGAGAGTGTACAGCCGAGAATTCGGGGACAAGGGCGAGAATTTTGGGAGTCACCCGGGGACAGAGGGGGGCAAAGAACGCATCGGTCGCGGGCAGTCTCGAGAACGGTCGACGCGGCCGAATCGATGAAAAGAAATTTATTCGTCGCGAGCGCCGGCGGCGGGTTTAAAATACGGCGTCGACGTCGAGACGCCGCCGCCACCGCCACCACCGTCGCTGCCGCCGTCGTCGTCGTCGTCGTCGTCGTTGCGTCCTCGCGTCCTCGCGTCCTCGCGTCCTCGCGTCCTCGGAGTAACGCAATGCCGTGCTACCTGGTAACACGGTGGAATTACATCGGATTCTTTCTCGTCGCGCGTCCGGTATGTCGGAATCGGACTGGAATTCGGGACGACTCGATGCCGGACATTTTTTCGGCGACCGAGCCGGGTCGAAACGCGGCGTCGCGCCGCCACCGGGTTATTACGACGCGTCCGGGGCGATTCAACTCGACCGTGGACTTTCGCCTCTTTTTTGTCGACTCCGCGCCCTTTTCGGCCCTGGACAAATTACATTTAACTCTACCGCTAATACGGACGCCAAAAAATGCGCGTGAAAATCACGCCGCGATTTGCGCCCGCGCTCTTCTCTTCTTACTCGTCCTTACTCGCCTTCTGGGATGTGTGTCGATCTCTTTGAACACGATATTATAGACGCCGTGGTGCGCTACAATATCAGAGTTTATTTTAATGAAAATACAAAGGCGTTGTGTATAATTATATTCTCGTCCTCTTTCTCTCTCAAATCCCCAATCTTTGCAAATAAATTAGAGGAGAGGTTGCGCGCATTAAACGCAAAGTACGGCGTCAAATTTTATGCAATTTGTTAATAATGTTCTTAATATTAATAACGTGCATTGTAGTATTTTTTGTCGAGCGTTTTTGTCAGGGTAGAGTTCGAGTTCTATACTTTTCGTACTTTCCGATGCATCGCAATTTTCGCTGTTATTAACTTGGGCGAATTGAAAGTACACGTATATATATGAATGTCGTTTTTTGTTATTTCCTTGTCATTCGCGTGATACATACATAGTTTATGGCGGAGAGAATCAATTTTTATTTTGTGGGAATAATATTGAATTTCGACAGTCTGCAGCGAGGATGATGCGAGTGCGAATTTCTTGCGCACTGTCGGAGGGACGGTTTTGTTCAAGGCGAGAGAATTATCGGATCGAATATATAGAATGGAATAGAATGGCCAAAATACAGATCGAACACGGTATTATTTCCTAGATACATTATTCACTTATAGATTCTATTTGTTAACTAGTATCTGAGGAACGCGTAAGTTAGAAAAACGTCATTAAAATACAAATTGGAATGAAATTAAAGCAATTTAGCATGCAAAACTATTATTTATTCATTTATTTTGCAGTTTTTTAAGTAAATAAATAGAAAACATAAATAACTATAAGATGTTGTCAAAATTTATTATATTTTTATTCTTAAAACATGTATGTTAGATTATATGCAGGCTATGTATTAAAGTAAATAAAATATCTTTAATATTAGCGTGAATTAAAAACATCTAGTCGTCACATCATATTATTGAAACGATGGTGATTGTATCCGATTTGTACCCGTCAGTCAATATGTTAATATTATTTTTTTAAAACAAGAGATTTTACGAAATATCATATATGACATTCTTTATACGTATTCGCAGAGTATATTAACAAGTTTAATAAATAACATATAAAAGAATCAATAAAAATTGTTAAAATATAAAAATTATTAATTAATTACTATAAAATATTAAATATTAGAATTTTTTTGCATATTTGTAGAAATATGCCAGAAATCTTGACTAAATATGAATTATATCTTTATTTTTTTATAGTACATTTTACTCTATTGGGTTTTGATCATCAATCTGCGAATATTTGATAATATAATGTTTTTGAAAAAAACATATTGATACTACTTAAAAAAATTAAAAATGATATTGGAATAATTAACGATCAATTAATTATTTCATTAAAATATGGTAGATATTAAGTTTTTACAATATTCGACAGTTTTTAAAATTGTGAATCTAATTGAAGGGTGTTGATTATGTGACTTTTGTGACTATTTTTCACTCGAGACAAGCTTGAAATTAACTCGAGGGAAATTCGAGAGTAATCATTGTACACGTTATTGAAAATGTATATATTGTTATATTTATTATAAGCAATATGAATGTTGAAAAAATATGTAATATAAATAATAAAGTTTTTACGTTAAAATACATTTAAGATATAAATTTATGCGATATAATTCGAAAATTAATTGTAACACTTTATCTAAACATATATTACATGTCGGAACAGATTATACATATTAAACATGTATCGAAATACGTGACATTTACATTAGACGTATGACAAAACACATATTACATATTGCGTAAATGCTGATTTCTCATCGTCTCATTCGAATGATTTTCCGAACTTGTAGCAATCTAGCTACAGCTCTTGGAGAGAAATATTTTTCTCTCTCAGCCTCACATTATTGAATATCACCTATTTGTCGAGCAACGTCTTCTTGCTCGTTCAGTTACACTTATCGTGTCACTGTTTCGCCTTCTACTCTAACTCGAGATTCCTCCATCCAGGCCGAGGCGCGCTTGCCAGAAATATCAATTTGCGCGGGAGTGGTAACAGTTTGCTTGATTTGGCATGGTGCAGCTTACGTCCGAAATAAATCTTCGCGAGTGCAGTGTCGATGCCCGCACCGGAAACCGATTGTCTATGCGGATTTGACACGAGTAGTATACTCGTCCCGGTTTCGCGAACGATATCTCATTCTCGCACAAGCCGATTCGCATCTTATTTATTTATTTCTGGTCGATCAGAAACACGTGTTTCAATACGCGAGGAAAAGCATTATTCATTCCTATTTAATTCTTCGCTTTAAAAGCACCGATGTCACATATAGAGCGTTCCTACCATTATGTTAAAGTTGAGTTTACTTTCCGATGCACAAAATTAAAAGGTGCCTATTGACAAGCGCAATAGTGGAAACGCATAATAAATTACAGTGACAAACATGATAATTGTTGTTCTGACAATGAGCGTTTTGTCACGAAAGTAAATGAACACAAGAGTTCAGAAAACAATCCATCCGAGTGTATTAATATTTCGAAATACATTTTGCATACTATCGAATGTTGCGTTTATTTGAAAACTTTTCTGTCGCTCGTAACGTACATTGTTTCTTTAATCTTTTAAGAAAAATATAAGATAAATATAATTTTATATTAAAATAATTATATTATAAACTACAATCTAACATTGTATCTTAAAGTTTTTTATTTTAATTATATCAAAGATAATGAGAGGCACTTTTAATTATTTAGTTTTTTAAATATTTTATCGAAAAAATGAAACAAATACATGCATTTCGATCTATTGCACATTTGCAAATTATCTTGTAAAATAATATCGCTAAAGAAAATTTATTTGTACATAGAAATATTTAAAAATTCCATTTAATTATAAATATTATCAGATTATTGCATATATACATAGATGTAAAAAAATTGTATTATTCTATATTAAATTTATACCAAATCTATCAGATAAAGATTACGCCTTAAAGAATTTAACGCATTACTCTTAAAATTGGCAAATGAAGAATCTTGGGTGATCGATTCATGATATCTGTGGCTTTTCAAATCGGGATCGTTATCATCGACGACAGCGATTTTTCGCGCGCGAGAAAAACCGATGAGCGACCGAGCTGCATGTGGGAAAATAATAATAAGAGGAGCGCCCGCGGGGATAGGTGGACTACTTGGTGGAAGGGCGCTAGGAGGATAGTGGAGGTGGAGATGCATAATTGAATGAAAGCGTGGTGAACAGCAGAGCCAAGGGGTAGTTCCTACGACTGAGAGGGGGCGGAATGCTATAATTTCAAGCCAGACAGTCATGCGTTATTCAGCGTCGAGGTACAGGCTCTTTCTCTTTCTCTCTCTCTCTCTCTCTCCTCAGCCTTTTCTGCGCCCTTCGCGCGCATCTTTGGGGGAAGAGGAGGAAGGTGTCACCTCTTCATTCTCTCTTCTCCTTTTCATCTCGTTGTATTTTTGTCCTCTGGCTAACCCTTCTTTCGCCGATTGTTTCCAATTTGTAATTCGTAAAATAAAATAATCATCGATGTGACAATATATGCGCCGAGAACAAATTTTTTTTCACATGATATCACGCAAGCTAATTTTTTCTGTATTTTTCTCTGTTTTATTTAGGAAAGTGACAACCTTTGGTGGGAGGCCTTCGCGAACGAGTTTTTCGAGGAGGACGCCACCCTTACCCTTCACGTCTGCTTGGAAGACGGACCGAAGAGATATTGTAAGTATCATTGATTACTTGAGCAGATTTGCATGTTTCACTTGGCGAAGGAATTTTTGAAAATTCATAATAAAATTAATAATTATCACCAATCAATCACTTTTTCCTTCGTTATATTTGTATCTAATTAATTGGAAAAAGATGCAATAAAAGTAAGACATCTCTACTTTATAAAATTGATAGAGAAGCACGTATGGAAAAAATTGAGTTACGAGGAAAATGTCTTGAAAAGCAACATGACATTCTAGAATAAAGTTTTCCCGACTTTCATTAAATACAATCGATTTTTGTGCCAGCATTTAATTTTTTACATTTTGACGATATCACGATCCGTTGTTATTGATGCTTAATCGTTGGCAAGCTCGTACAGTACTGCCTGTGTTCTAAATAATGACGTGCCACTGTGCGGCAATTTTGCAGTTGGTGGATTTTAATGTCACTTCTCACACACACCGTCGCGATAATATACGGCGACAACGTGATTACATGTCTTGCGGATGCATGTCGTTGTCGCCCGGATATAAACGACAAGTTTGCCGTAAGACGAGTTGCGGTAACGCAAGATGCATTATTTTGCAATTAAAAAGAAGAAGAAATTTTCTTTCTATTTTCTTCACTATTGTTATATAACAATTTACACATTTATACATATATATTACTTCTTGTGTCTTATTTATGCATCTTTGCCCATTTTTCGCGATAGATTGCAAAATCAAGATTTGGGACTTAAAGACGTAAAATTTTTTTATTTTCATTGGAAACATTTATAAGCAACTTTTCAAAAATGCAATATATATGTGCCGTATTTGAAGAAATTTTGTATCTAACACGGAACAACGCATCGATCGATCTAAGATAGAGCTGTCCATCTTAATAATCGCTTCGCCTCTTTCCCTCTTTCTCCCGCAACGCGTTTCTTGCATTTATTTCTAATTGTTTCTATTTTTATTCTTTCAGCGATAGGAAGGACGTTAATACCTAGGTATTTTCGCTCGATATTCGATGGCGGTGTTACAGAACTTTACTATACTTTGAAGAATCAGAAGGAGTCGTTTCATAACACCAGTATAACCCTGGACTGTGAACAGTGCACGATGGTCACGCAATACGGGAAACCGATGTACACTAAGGTACGAACAATTCCGCAACAGAATTTATATATAATAAATAAATTTGTTATAATATATCTATTATAATGTATAATATAATATTGTTATAACGTGTATAATATAATGTACCTAAATCTTTTATTTATCGCGCAGACATTAAATTCAAATATTCTCTAGAAATATCTTGATCTAAAAACTATATTTATAAATATACCTAAGAAATGTGCTTAATTCTGACCGAGACGAATATCTTATTAGCGAGACTGCTTAATGCGGAGTAATCTCGGTTTTGACACTCGACATGTTCGTACAAAAATGCATAAATTGAGTATCTCGTATCGTTTTTTGACAATTCTCGACCGCAAACGTTAGCCTTACTCTCTCAATCTATTTCTTTCGTCCCTTCTTCTACAAATGTAATTTATATATTTCTGACGGAGAGATATATGTTAGATCGCTATAAAAACATGCATCTTGTTTTAATTTGGCATAATTAGAAAAATTAATCGTTCTTTTGTTTTAAAGCAAGAAAAATATAGAGATTAAAGAGATTAAAGTTTAATTGGATTTCCGTAGTTTCTGCAAAACTGTTTCCTAGCTCAAGTTCTACGAATTCTCTTCTTCTCTTTCTTCCTTCCTCGACAGTGACGCGCGAAATCGAATACTCTTGAAATAGCAAGCCAAGACAGATATTGTTATTCGAATTTCTGATTTTAGGTATTAACGGAGGGTAGGTTAATATTGGAATTCACCTTTGACGACCTCATGAGGATAAAGTCGTGGCACATGTCGGTGAGAACGCATCGAGAACTGGTGCCGAGATCTGTTGTCAGTATGCAACAGGATCCGACGATGCTCGAGCAGATCAGCAAAAACATCACTAGGCAGGGCATGTCCAACTTCACCCTCAATTACCTTAGAGTATGTATCTTTTGTAATGCAAGTCTTAATTACATTAATGTTCCCAATTGATTGCGTTGAAATTGAAGAATTGAAAATTTATATATTAAATATTTTTACGCGCGATAGGAAACGATCGAATTTTTTAAAAATTACAAACGAATAGAAGAAATATAAATTAAATAGTTTTTTCAATAGTTTTTGGCGCAAATGAACAAAAGGGAGAACTTCTGAAATAGATTTCTGCCCTGCAAATTCAAAATAAAGAAAGATAATATGATTATTTTTAATTTTTATACATACACATACAGGGTGTCCCGAAACCGCTTGATATTTTAAAGACAGATTCTCTGGCCAATTTAAAAACGATTTTTCCTCAGCGAAAATGTCGCGGCACTAATAGTTTTCGAGTTATAAACGATTGAAAATAAAGGGTTTTTCGCAAACTAAAGCTTATGGGAATAAAATATTAATAAAGTCACATTCTTTAGTTAATTTTAGGTAGAGTTTACTTTAATAGAATTTTAATTTAAGGCTTAGTTAGAAAGATACATGATGACAAAAATTGGGAATATGCAAAAAATAATGATCTCCCTCGACATTTTCGCTGAGGAAAAATCGTTTTTAAATTGGCCAGAGAATCTGCCTTTAAAATATCAAGCGATAGTTTCGGGACACCCTGTATACATGTGTACATGAATATGCGTTAATTTAAAATGAGTAAATATGCATAATAATCAGGGACATAGATAATAGCAGCAAGGTGTGTCAATCCAAGATTAGATCGGAATATGAAATATATGCTTTTTCGAAAATATCTCCGGGTATCTCCGGGTATTGGAAGCACAATTTATTTCGAACCTACGTTGAAAAGCTCATCGAGTGTTATGTCTATCACAAGAACGTCTTTACTCATTGTTAAATTAGTACACGATGTTTAGAGATGCGTAACAACCACTTCTTGAATAATTTTTTTTTATGGATGAAAAATCAATGACAAAGAGAGTTGATTTGTAAAGGAACGTGTCGCGCGAAATTTCAGTTATTCTTCAAGTTGCTAAGTTTAATTGTTGTACACGATATAATGTACACGATATAAAGATATTAATGCATATAAAATATAAAAAAATTAGAAATGTTTGATTTTAATTTTACTGAAAAGTTTATTTGATTGATTTTTCTCTATTTAAAATATTAACATTTAGAGTAATGAGTATGTACAAGATGAGTCACAAGAAACAAACCATTTATATGTCTTATTCGAGTTTGAAAACATAAAGAAATAATTTTATTTATTTTATATACATTAATAATAATAATGTATAATATTTTAGATATATTTTTTAGAAATGTATATATATATATATATATATATATATATATATATATATATATATATATATATACATATATACATACACATTTCTATAATAATTTTACACATTTTGTTCATATATTTAAACTTAAAAGAGATATTTAAATGTAAAAGATTCACTTCATTGTGTATTAAATATTGTATCAAATTATAACATCGCATATATTATTTGATAAACTATTTGCAATGCCCCCAATTCGACTTATTAAAAGTATAGAGAAATTTTATATACATTCTCAAAGTTAAAAAAACGAGAGATAGCGCGATTTTTTATTATGGTTGAATTGAATACATATAGCGATTCTGTTACAGTTATGCGTGATTCTGGAGCCGATGCAGGAACTGATGTCGAGGCACAAGGCATATGCGTTGTCACCTCGCGATTGCTTGAAGACAACCTTGTTCCAGAAATGGCAGAGGATAGTTGCCCCGCCGGGTAAGAGAGGTAGACGAACAGTTGCTTTACATGAGAAGCACCAGCCAGTGGAGCCGAACGACCATCGATCCTGATAGACAACGAGATCGGTCTTTGCCATTCGCGAAACGACGTACTGTTGTTATCGTCGGTTTTCTTTGCCACTCTGTCGCGATTCTTGGTTCTACCGGTTTCCTTCTCATCGAGCGTGAGATTTGCTGATTTTGCATGGAATCTTCCAATGATTAAATTTCCTCATTGATGATTTTTAGGGTTTTGTTAATACGTTGCTTTATTTTTGATAATTAAATTTTACGAATATTTCAAATCACAATTAAGCATTATTATTATATTGAAATGTTAATTTACTTTTTATTTTGTAAATATGCATATTTATGATTCAGTTACTTTCGATTGCTTGACGTTGCGTACTGCGATGGACGTCTGTCTGTCTTTATCGGATTTATACGTGATTTTCTATTTCACTTGCAATATTATGCAATTCGAATGTACCCATCATTTCCTCTTGATATTTTTTTAAAATATTGATAAAACCGTGGAACCAAGCAGTTATGACACTATGTATTATCATGCTAAGCATGTTTCTCTGTAAAGGTCGCTTGAGAGTGCAAAGTATTTAGTAGCGCGTCAAAGAAATAGACCAGACATGTGTCTATGTATTTGTTCGTCTATCGATGCATGCTTGTGCTTGTACGTGTCAGAGACCTTTGATGATGAGAAAGGTCCACAGCTGGGTAGTGCTCTTAAGTTTATCAGTGTGTAGCTACACACGTGGCCAAGCGTGGCGATCGAGTGCGCGTCGTGCTCACGATAAATTTATCTTTTCCAGAATCTCAACGGCCGGCTAGTAAAAGAAGAAAGCGAAAGGGCAGTACATCGGGACCGGGTAACAATGCGCCACCCGCTCCCAGCAAAAAGCGTTCGCCAGGGCCAAATTTTTCTCTAGCATCGCAGGTAAATTAATCGATTAATTTCCTCGATTGATTATTGATGTTTCAAGAAGGGAGTATTAATTAGAGATGTTCTTCTATTTTGATACAGGATGTGATGGTCGTGGGTGAACCATCTTTGATGGGTGGCGAGTTTGGAGATGAGGATGAACGACTAATAACAAGGCTGGAGAACACGCAATACGATGCCGCGAACAATTTAGATCCTCATAGTCATGACGCGGCCGGCGGTCCACCGCCACATCCTCATCAGTTCCATTCGGAACCGACACCTGGTAATTCCTGGCCGCCAGATCGCGGTCCAGGTCCGCCACAGGGTGGTCCTGGTAGTCAGGTACATAATTCATTTATTTACAAGACTGTTGAAAGAATCAATATCATAAATGCTTGGTTTATCAAAATATTAAAGAAAAATTAATTTAAGCGAAAGATACTGATTCTACTATTAGAATAGAATAGAGTAAAATAAAAAGTTTGTTTCCCTCAGAGGATTACAATCAATATACATAAATACATCAGCGCTTTAACTTATTCACTAACTTATACAATAAATTCCTTAAAACTAATCTTACACTATCTCCACTTCTCTCATATAATATACATACACACAAATACACATTTTTTCCTATTCTCTATCTTAATCTATTAAGATCTCTGCTTAATGGTGAAACTTCTCACTCTCTTTCTCCCCCCCCCTCCCGACTACTAAATATATTATTTAAAACGCAACATGTCTTTAACGTCGCATATGTGCTGTTTTAGGGAGTCCAGGGTGGTCAAGCAGGAGGTGCGGGTGCGGGTGTACAGGGAACGCAGGACGCCAGTCAACAGCAGCAAGACAAAAAGAGCCCCGCGGTGAGCCAGTGAGGCCAGGAGTCCCCGCGCCCCCCCACCAGGGGGCGACGGGGGCGCAGGCCCAAGAACGTGGCTCCCTAGCGGGGCGAGAATCCTAACCTCCCCACTGCCGCCGCCTATCTGGCTTCTGCGGCCGGCTTCACGGCTGGCAGGTTGTCGTCACACGTTGGCGTATTTCCGGCGTTGGCCTGCCAACCCAGTCTGCCAGCATCAACAGCGGGCCATCATCATCCGGAGCAGTTGGGTCACGTAGCCGCCGCCGCCGCCGCCGCCGCCGCTGCCGCCGCCTCGATGGGCATGGAGTCCTCGGAGTTGATGGCGATGGCTCATTACCAGGCACAGCAACTGCAGCGACAGTTGCTAGCCGAGCAATCAGGTCCAGGCACCACGATGCTGCCACCTACGTCTGCTCAGTCTACTGGTGGAGGCTTGACGCAGCCGCAGGGACTCCAGGGACAACAGCAGCAGCAACAGCAGAGTCAATTGCAACCGGGTCAGGATCCGCTGCAGAGCCTGGTGCAGCAACTGCTCTGTTTACAACAAATTGAATATTTTCTTGCGCAGCGTGGTCACAAGTAATTACATTTTGGAGAACGTATGGATCATCTCGCGCGAGAACGAGGTGATTCGATCAGAAAGTGACGTATAAAACTCGTAAGCGAGAAATGCGTTTGTGCTAAAGTGCTCTGATTCATCGATAGGTAAATTCCGTGCCGAGTTGTCGAGCGACCTGCAATGCTGCTGCAATCAATGTTGTGACACTATCGAGAATGAAGACAAACTTACGTGCGGTGGCAGTTTACTCGAGCCCGTAATGTTTTTCTAATTTTTGGACGGATGGGGGAGGGGGGAGAGTGGCGCGGTATCTTCGAGTCTGTCATGATGATACGGCAAGATTACGAGAAGAAATCGAGGGAAAGGAGCGGTAGATAAATAAAAGAGAATTGAGTCCGTTTACTCGTGAATTATTGTATCGTTTCGGAATACCGTGCGGATGGACAATGATCTCCGAAGTAGAGGAGGTCAAGTGTTTTAGTGTGTGATAAAAACTTTATGTCAAAAATTATATTAAATATGAAAGGTGGGACATACAATGTGACTGAACAATGAAAGATCGCTTTTGGACAAAAAATAGAAAGCGAAAAAAAGGAAATGCTACACGCATCAGAGACGATTATCCGCTCTAATGCGAGCTGTGAATGAATCTCTATCCGTCAACAGTATTGATATAATTAATAGAGTAAATGAATATAAAATATTGTAAGAACTATATCGTAAGTACGTATTTGTGCAAATGTCGGTATGCAAGTTAGACAGAAAGCGCGGTATGACAGTGGGAGTATATGCTCGGGTTATATGAGAGAGAAAGAGGAAAAAATGAGTACGCGAGGATGTGAGTGAATAAGTCGGAGAAAAAGAGAGAGTGTGTGAGTGAGAGAAAGCTAGACAGAATTACTTTCCAAGATGTTTTTAAATGCGGGGATTGACCAAACGTCAATGCACACACAAATCTCGCTGATTATCCTGAGGGCTCGTTATAGAAGTTTATCTTTTATTATTATAATTATTTGACAAATCACGGAAAGTGTGAGATTTTGCACGTTAAGCATGTAAGAGAGACCTCGTTTCCAAACGTTCAACATTATTGGTATGTGTAACATAAATGTAAAGTATTCTTGGAATCGAGTCGACACGGTATTAATTTCCACAGTGCAAGAAAAAGAATGTAAAAGCGTTTTTAAACACAAAATGCTTTGCGTTTTATATTTACGGTACATCGCATCATGATACGTAGCACAGCACGTACTCTCGTTTTAGGAATTATATCTGTCTTTTAACTTTATATGTGGGATATATCTAGGTGAACACTTTACGTTCACTTGATCCGATCATGTTTCTACTTTTAACCAGAGCTTTTTTAACAGAAAAACATTAGGACCTTTATATAATATTATTTAATATATTAGTAATGTTTGTGCGTGTGGTGATTCGATACAATGCACACAATGTACGTCAAGTGAAAATATATATACACAAAACACGATACAGACATTTGTCTTTGAATAAAGTTCCTTGCGCGTTACATTTTAAACATCATGTATGTTCCTCGTTATATGTTTAGACGCGTCGCATTTGTTCCTATTTTTTACATCTTTGCGATTCATTACTATAAACATATAAAGATTATATATTATATTATCTTTATATGTATATTTTCATATATCTGTGTTCCTTTTTATTCAAATGATTTATAAAAAAAATAAATCATTTATATTTTTAATCATCAGTATAATACTTGATGATTAATGTGATCTTTGATTCTCGTGATTTTTTATGTACGACGATTATACGATTATTTAAAATTAATCATTGCAAATAATTTAGTCAAATCTCAAACTAGAAAAAATGTATAATATTTTAAATATTCGCATCATTTACATTGATCATGAAAAGACAATTTTGTGTTGATGAGATTCAAAGTTACACATTACTGCGCGTCGAAATGTAAGAAAAAAAGGGGAACATTGTTTTAGTTATAATAATTATAATACATCACGAATTCTCTGTAATAATACATCACACGAATTCTGCGATTCCTTTTCGCGATGTTTTTCCACATGACTAACATCATCATTTGATGAGTATATAATGCCTTAACATGTGAAATTGGTCATTTAGGGCTAGTATCATAATAACTAGACGCATCATGCTTTACACTCTTTAAAAAAGAACATTGTTTTGAAATTGTATCATGATGCATGAACAGCTTGGTGTGTCTAGTTATTATTGACCTTGAATGTGATCAATTTCATATGTTAAAACATTATTTAACGAGCTCTGCTTTGATTTCAGAATCAAATTTTTCGAATATATATAGATACATACATTTACAAACGTAGGCACTTATACTTGAGCATATAAACAATTCGCGTGTCACGAATTGCTCTATTGTCGCAAATATTTCTTATCATTATAAATCGCGAAACACAATCATCATTCGCACGCTGTTTTCACATCGGGTCAATCGGATAACAAGTCTGTGCTGTTGTGAGAGAACGAAAGAAGAAAGTTTCTAGATTTTATTTTCTGTTGCACGAAATTTAAGGTCAAATGTTTTTCTTACTGTTTGTTCAATTTTAATTGTAATCCAAAGAGCAATATATATATTTCTTCCTGGAAGATCAAAACGGTATGTCGCGCCTTCGAGATCTTTGAATCAGATAAGCCTCGGGTACAAGTGAATGAATCGAATCCGATTATCTATCAAATTTCACACAAAGAAGTAATGGAAGAAGAGACGGAGCATGCATATATATACATAAAAATCCATGAAGTTTTTATATTCTCTGAGAGAGCAAAACATTTTCTGCATTCTTGGCAAGTCGAAATCGCGCGGGAATATATTTTGAGACATGTACAAAGATGATCATCAGACATATTCGTGTGCATCACATGAGTATCAATCATTTTTATAATTTTTCTTCTTTTCCGAGAGATCGCCATTGTGTTCTCATTATTTTGTTGGTTTTGAATGCGAATGCGTATATTGTCACACATTGAGCTTATATCTTCTTCTTTTTCAGTTTCCTTTTTTTTTAGATTGAAAGTGGGCCACACACATGCATACGTACACAACACACAGATGAAAGCGAATGTAGCTTATACGTAGAATGTACCAAGAGCGAAAGACGAATCGTGTGTGACGAGAAAGGACACGCACATATTACACTTATATACAGTTTCATACATATACAATTGCTCCAAAATTACATACAAAAAGAATCATGAATTAGTTAGATAAGCCACGCGTGAAGCCAGTACAGTCCCACGGTGTGAGAGTGCGAAAGCAGGAGAAGGGTGTATTTCGTAAAATATACTTGTGCATATAGAGAGAGAAAGAATGAGAGAAAGCTAAGCGAAATCGCAGAGCGAGAGAGCGAGAGAGAGAGAGAGAGAGAAAGAGAGAAAACGCACGTGTATTAGGAGCGCGTGTGTATGCATGCATGTGCGGGAGAGTACGCGAGAGAATGTACGAATGATTTCGACACGAGCATGCGGTGGGTTTTAGCATAAATGATCTATTGACAAATGTTGTATATTATTACGAATTATAATGACACTATTATAATTAATTAATTAATTAATTAATTATTATACCCTAATAATGTGAATTGAATTTAAACGACAAAAAATACACGAAATGATAAGTAATAGGCGAACAAATTTTTAATTGTTAGCGAAACACGCACGAAAGCCGAAATTACAATGCCCCACGGGCATCCCTAGGCCGAAACTCGAAAGTAGCAGCAAATCGCATCCGCGCGACGTAGTCGAAAATAAAATACATTACACAAAGTACGCGGCAAAATCGCGCGGAGGCGAAACGATACTATACGGTATACTTGAGATCCTTGCCGGGAGAAAGTGCATCGCCCAGACCTCGAGCGGCACGATTTGCCCTCCGTATAAGGAAAGGACTGTGATCTTCGTTATAGTAGTCCGATCCGTATCCGCGCGGTTCACGCAACGCTTCGCTGCAAGCAAACAAGATCTCGACATTCCGCGGTATCGCACTAGTCACACATTCGCAGGCAAGCGCAATGTCATAAAGTCGAACATTTACAGGTCGATGATGATTAACTTTTAACCGCGGTATTTTTATCGATTCTTCGCCTCTTTCTAGCTCGAATCTCATAGAAGGGAATGAAGAACCGTTCCAGTCGAATTAACCAGTAGAATCAGTCCACGGATGTTGATGACAGATTGATAAAGATTTAGCAAACATCATTGTTGGATATCGTCGCGCGTTATTGCGTTAGATATTTTTTCAAAAATATATATCATTTACGTTAAATTCTCTCTCTTTCTCTCTCTCTCTCTCTCTCTCTGGAGAGCATATTGTTTTAAATGTTTATCCAGAGGTAAATCTCATCTGTGTTCCGTTCGAATAGTCGGCGATGCACTTTGAAACAGTGTTGAGAATAGCCACGAGATGCGAGACGAGACGCGCAAACTCTCGGCCGCATCTTTATTCAGAAGCTATTTTAATTTCAAACAATGGTTCTTCAACGAGTTGTCGCGCTATGGGGAACGTCTCGAGCGATGCTCCTTATGATTGTCATCGCCATATAGGGTCATACTTGTACGAGTCAAGTTTTTTTAATTATGCGCAAGAGGAAAGCGGAGGGACAACGGGCTCGGCGGGCTCAGTGAAAGTATCGATCATAATAAAGTGACAGGTCGCACACAAGGCGGATGACTTAGGGTCGTGCATTAATCTGCGAGAAAGCGGCTTTTGATTTCAAACGCATTTCATTCTTTTCTTTTTTTCCTATTTTTTCGAATAAAAAACGCGGAATTGCGTATATTTTTTCATACGAGAAAGAATATATATATGCCGAATATTTCGCTATGGCAATCAGAAGAGATTGGATAAAATTTAAATGCTTGCCTTTGAAGTTACGCGAAATGTGCAAAAACACGACGAACGTGAAAGACAACGCAAAATTTATTACGAATAGTCGTTAACATGGCGCGTATAATTTCTTAATTACTTAATGCGATCTAGCGTTAATTACTGTCTTTGTTGCGCGATGCTCGACGCTCTCGCGAGCAACTAAAAGACTAGTGCAATTCGTTAGTGAATCTTCTGTTTTTACTTGATTCGGCTGAGATCATGTTTGATTCGCACGCTGCATACTGCAATGCAGCTTTGATATATCAACGAATATGATTTACTTGTATCACGAGTAAAAGTTTTAACATTTTGTATGTTAGAATTTTAGATTCTAAAATTTTCGAACTATAAAATTATTGCTCTTTAATTTTAAACACGTATCTTCTTTTTCCAGAGACTGATTTAGAATTGCAGAGTAATTTTGCAAATTTTATATCAACGAAAATCATTGATTCTTAAGTGAATAGAAATGCTTAAATTAAAAATCATATACTTAGAATTTATTTTAATTTTTTGAATGAAATTATTTTAATTAAATATTAATTTAATTTGATATTATGATTGTAAGATTGATCAGCGTCTATGAAGTCTAATTTTAAAGATTTTATCTAATGATTGAAACTTTTATTTTAAAGTTAATGAGATATTATACATAACAGAGAAATTGAATAAATTTGTGCCGAATTCTTGCTGTAAACTGCATTATTAAACGTATTAAAATGATGACCTTTAATTAAATCTTTCGCGATTGTGCAAATCGTGTGTGATTCACGAAGCCATCGACTGATAAACAGCAAGCGTTCGATTAGCTTAATTTCTACTCATCAACAAGATTTAGTACGAATGACATTTGCCGGCCGCGATAATTCATGATTAATATTTAATAGACTGTTAATAAATGAATTGTTCAACTAGCATCCGTGAATAGAGTATCGTGCTCATTCAATTGACTTATTCGTTCAAACAGTACATTTTGTTTGATTAATCTACATGATAACAATTGGTATTTCATCGCATAGAAAATAGAAAATTAGAAAGGATTACAAAATTATTTGTCGAATCTAAGGATTTTTTTATGGAATTATTTATTTTTCTACCAAAGCAAAACACATCTTTTCTGACAAGATTAACGTCTGAAAGCATGATCGGTCGAATCATATACGATGCTGCTAATTTTGCGTACGAGATTCTTCGTCGCATGATGGTTCGATTCTAAGTCGGAAGGATCTCGAATATATTTTGGCTCAGGGAGAGAAAGAGTGTGTCGTATTCGAAAGCGTTACTTGGATTTTTGGATTGAATAGTCGAATGATCGCTGCGATCGTTATCGCGATCACTTCCTTCTCGTCGACTCGATCGAGCTATTCTTTAAATCGTAGGATTGATTTTTGCAAAGTTCCTCATTTAGTGATACAAAAGTTTATGTAGTGATACAACAATTTTGCACGAAATATTTAGACTCGTGTACTCTCTAATATATTAATTATTTTTATTGGATATACCGAGATCTTTGAACAGATCTTTTTGCTTTGAATTTCTGTTAATAGAGAAAGGAAGAAAGAGAATATGGAAATCGAGAAGTGTGCAATATATTCAGATCTTATTTATCTCGATAAAAGAAAATCTTTTGCCAAGTTTTTAATTAATCGTTTGTTTAAGCCGCATGTTGTACATTTGGGAAAATTGTTTCTCGATATCATCAATATATGGATATAATTTACGACTCGAAACACCAAAATCTCATGATTATTACGCCGTGATCTACGCAGAACTTTACAATTATCTTGGAATCAAATTGCATATCACCGACCGAATCTCAGGAGAAGCTGATTAGTATTACGGAAGCGATGCGGAATGTCGAATATTACGTAACCGCGATCCTAGACCGATTAGCATCTTACCCTGTTGTCCCCATCCGATGCTGTTTACCTTAAAGGATGATATTCCAAATAATTGTTGATAAATGGTCAGTCCTGTATATAATGCTAAGGAGGGAAAGAAAAACGCGTGCCATTCGTCGCTGCACGACGAACACAAGTGAAGGCAATACATCGTTGTTCCAAGTTCAGAGGACTCTTTTTCATTGTCGTCTTTTCGTCTGTCGTTTTTTTTGAAGCTTCGTCTCGTCCTCGGGTATGTCCAGTTTATAACTCGAATCGTTGAATCCTATGCGAAAAAATCGCAATTCTATATCAAACTGAGCGCTTTTAGTAGAATGATATTTTTGTCGAGTAATTCTTTCAGTGCAATTATTCTCTTCAATCAAGATTATTGATAGAATTAATATTAATTTTTGTTAAAAGAATTACACTGTAGTTAAGTTTACTACAGCAATAAAATTTTCTTTTTTTATTATTTAAAGCTAAAGAGAAGGGAACATTTAAGCATGAATTAGAAATAATTATATAATTGTGGTTTTTTGAACTGCATAAGAATCTGAAAGATAAGAATTTTTGCAGACGTCCTTTGCACGTTACTTGGTTTATCTGATAAGCAATGTAAACAATGCATAGGAAAGATACATTATTGTTCATAGAAACATAATATCACTTACCACTGCTATTGTCCTTTGAATTTGGTACACTGAAAGCTCCGAAAAGCCTCTCGCTGTGGTCGATGTGAGAAACACAATCCTGAGATCGGCGGGTCGATCAGATCTTTAATCACCGGACATCAGTCTTGAGCGACGATTGTGCACTGTTAGTGTGTAAAATATTAGCGAATTAGGGACGATTTAATTGCGATCAAGGATATTACCTACCTACCTACCCACTTAGTGGACATGGGCCAAACTCAGTATATTATATTAATATACATTGAAAGTGTTGGCCCATCGCCATGACCAATGAAGTAATAAGAAAAGAAAAAAAAAAGAAAATAAAAACAAAAATAAATTGTCATCTAATTACATTTTTACGCACTCCAAATTTTTATCCTCGTCATTTGTATCATAGCAACCATGTGTTTAAAGAAGGATCCACATTATATGTATGTAATCAAAATTGTAACTGATAAAACGTTAATAAAAAAACGATATCCGAAACTTACCTGTATATCCCACCATAGTTGCCGACCTTTATTTTCGCCTGTGCACAATACGAGTCCTTTAATAAGGAACAATATTTTGGTTAAGTCCAGATATAGTCTTTCGCGCGTGGCTTTCGTTAATATTACACTTGTTTCCGCGAGACACTAGCAACATCGTTAAAAGAAATAAGATCGATTATGTAATTATACACAATGTCAATTGTAAATATATATGATTATTAACAAACACTGATCACTCTGTTGTAATGACTCGTTTTTAAAAAAACTTAACGTGCCATTTCGAGAGAAGTGTTGTCAATACACTTGATTTGAAAATTTATATAGATCGCATGCGCGCACGCGTCTTGTCAAAATTTCCCCTAGTGGCCAGAATGGGTACTAAAAGCCCCTACCGAATGACTAGTTTTCGCACTACGGTAAAGATCCGGTTGCGATCGACATCATTCTTGTATCAATGAATACAAATTAGAGATGTGTAGTCAGCTACGTAAATGTTTAGAAAATTGAAATGCGCACTCTATCGTTACTTCTCGTCTTTTTTCCTTTCGAAAAAAAATCGGAATTGACACGCACACGACACCTTTGAAAATTCAAATTCTAGAAACCGCGATTGATCCTCCCCCCTCCCCCCCTTCCTGCCACATGCGTACATTCATGCGCAGCTTCTTTTCGTCCATTGATAATCGATGATTATGTATGCGCGGTGATTATGTATGCGATCGGTGACGATGATTCCTTAGCGTAATTAATTTAATTACAACCTTGATCGAGTGTACCTATCGACTTTAGAGAAAAATGCGTTTCATGCACGCGTCGTAACCTGCTTGCGACGTCTAATCGATAACGTGAAAGAGATCAAGATACCGACACGAGGTGTTACGTCGTCGCGACTTCCCGGTTATTTGTGTGTGGAATATTCCATGTGTATGTATACGTATGAGAGTGAATAGACTAATTAATCGTACTCTCCGTATGAAAAGTGTCCAGAATATAACGCAGCACCGATAACGTACGATGTACACGTGGAAATTGACCGGTCGTGCTTTCAAACGATTCAACACCAATTATAATAGTCACGGCAATAGCAGATTGGCCATCGTTTTGGAGCATTGCGGCCCAAAGACGCAAAATCGCGGCAAATTTGGCGTTTACCGCAAGAGGATAAGTTTATGGTTCCGCGAACAGGGCACGCAGGTGGCCCACGTTTGCAAGAAACAATTCGAGTTCGTAGCCGCTCAACGAATCAGACGATACATACAGATTTTTCAGCTGTACACGAAAATATGGGACGAGGTAGCGTTGAGGGAATTCATGCGATCATGGAGATTAAGACTCGCCAGAAACACCAAGAATTTCTTGATAAGCGCGACTGGCGTAACCATGTACAATTGGGATCGCGAAAGGATAAGCGATGAAGAAATTAATAGGTGGTTGACACAAACGTTTATGCTAATGACAAAACATATATATAATATTTCTATAATATTATGAATAATATTTTTCTAATGATACTTTATTTCTTGCAGACATAATCGTGAGATTGAAGGAATTTATAAATTGCGAGATTCCACTATAGTCTGTGCCAAATGTCACTTGCGACTTGTCATTGATGTTGTACAGCCCAATGTGAAATATTGTAAATGTAACGTTCAATCTTCCTGTATCTCTAATCAAGATTGTAAGTTGTATTTTTATTTATCAATTATTCAACATTAAGATGTTATATTTTGTACCTTTATATATATTTTGATATTTAAATTATAAAATAGTAGGTAGTTGGCAGCCTTTCATCGAACGTCAAGATATGTTAATATGGAGAAAGGAAGAGCCTGATTCTGGAGGATTATTTGCGTACAAAGTATATGGTTCATTCTCTGATGTTACTGCTGATGATTTTCTACAAGTACAAATTGATGTAGATTATAGAAAACAATGGGATCCCACTGCTCAGGAATTAAAGATTATTGAGACTGATCCAAAGTCAGAATTATCCATTAATCATAGTACTGATATTATTCATTGGGAGATGATCTGGCCTGTAAGTATGGCATAATTTACCATCTTCCATTATGGAATAAATCTTCTTATTTAATAATTGATTGATTTGCATTGCGTAGACATTATTTTCTAACAGAGATTATGTATATCAACGACGATGGATTGTGGATAGAGAGAAGGGACTTGTAATTATTGTTAGCCGAGTAACAGAACATCCTGATGTACCAGAAAGACGAGGAACTTACAGGTATAAAAAATTCAAGAAACATATATATTAGATATATATAAAATATTGTTAATTAAATTAATCAATGCTCTTTACTTGTGTATTTCATCAAATGATATAGTAATGATTTAGTTGAATGATTTAATGTATATGTATAGATTATCAAAATTAAATATTAATTCCACATTTTATATCAACAAATCAATCTGTATTTAAATTTTGTAATATGTAATAGAGTCAAGACATATTGGTCGTACATGGTGATAAGGCCTTATACAGAATTCCATGAACCAGGCATCGAATTTAGCCTCACTTATTTTGATGATCCTGGTGTTGTTGTACCGTCTACTGTTACTACATGGGTAGCATTGAGAGGTTTGTTTTCTTACTTTTTATTAAGGTAAATGATAAGACCTTTTTCAATGTTTGATAATAATTATATGTATATATATTTTTTTAGGTTTACCAGACTTTTTAGTTCGCATGAGGCAAGCTTCAAAAGATTACCAAAAATACAAATTGATGAAACAAAATGCAACTGAGTCTGAAAACAGCCATCTTACATTACCTGTGGAGGACGTTTCCAAAGAGCAAATTAAAGTTAATGTAGAAAATAATTTAGACGACGATAAAAAGTCTATGAGGAATTCCCAAGATCGACGAGATGATTCTGATAACAATACTAACAAATTGGATGTAATGCATGATGTACAACAGAATAATATGATGGAAACTGAAAATAAGGATACAAATTCTACATCCAAAGAAAAGCAAGGTTTATTACATTATTTTTACCTTGGAAAGTTATTTGCATTTCTGGATATTTGACAATTGGATTTAATGAAATAACTTTTGAATAGTAGATGTTTTAATATATTTCATACGAAGAGAATAATAATCTACTATTGATATAAGAAATAGAGCAAGTTCGTAGAATAAGTAATATTTCATTAACATATATTAGACAAATAGCATATGCTTTTGTGGAATATTATGAAATTGTGAATGTATGACAACCCATCCATTTTCCATTTAATTAATAATTTTCATCTTTTATAAAAACAACAAATAATAAGTAAATAATGAGACTGATTAAGTACGTCATTGTAATTTTAGTTTATTCATTGAAACTTTGCATCACATGTAAACAATAATGAATTAGAATAAACAGAAGATAATCTGCTTTTGGAAAAGTAATGAGAATTGAGCTGATTTGATTTGGTAATATATATGATATATAAATAGATTTCTATACAAAGCAAAATAAAGTCATTGTAACTCTCTAAACAGTATAAAACAAATAAGATATATTTGTATGTTGTTTCAGTTATATGTATATATGTGTCAAATGTATAAATTTGCACAAATAAAAATTTTAGTTTTTTTTAAAATACAATATTTTAAAAAAAGTACTGTATTAAAAAGATGCAATTTGAATAATTAATTTAAAATTTTTGTTATTGAATTCTTTTGTATCTCAAACGGTATTATTATTATTTGATATTTTTAAAATTATTATTTTTAAAAGTAATTTTATCTTTGTAAAAATTGTGCATAATATGTTATATATATACAAAATATCTTAAATGTTTTATATTATATGTGTATATACATACATACATACATACACACATGCATAATATATATATATATATTTGCACAGAAATTGTAAATACATGTAGAGTGTACAAGTATATAGTTATTTATATATTATGTCTGCGAATAAAAAAAAACCAAGAAAATATATAAATAACTCTTCAAATATATACAATATATAATATTTGTATAAGGAATTGTCATAAAAAATGCAATTTTAATAATTTTCATTAGAATAATCGTTATGTAAATAAATTGTATGTGTTAATTATATATCAATAATTAATATCAATATAACTGGCGTTTGTTTTCTAATGTTCTCTATTTCTATAATATAAAAACATATCATTTTTGATCATATGTAGATGTTAAAAGGTTTTATTCTTGAAGAAAGAAAATGCTATAAAAGAGATTTATTGAGAAATAAAAAAATATTTTTATACGAATTATATTTATGTGTATATATAAAAAGTGTAATAGTTTTTATTTTTTTTTTATTATATAATATTTTCATCTATTATTGCATGAGATATAAAAGCATCACCTTCTATATCAAACTTGAAAGCAATTTCTTCAGGCAAATTCTTTGGTGTAGACAAAAAACCTGAGCAGTCTTCATCATGACATTTCTGATACATTTTTTTCTTATCTAAATCCACAATCCAATATATATTGTTGCTTTTATGACATCTGCCAATGTTTTCACAGTATCTATAAAATAATATAGAAAATACATTATTTCTTCTATATGTAGCAATATATATATATATATATATATATATATATATATATATATATATATATATATATATATAAAAGAATAATTATTACCTGTTACCATAAATTTCATATCTCAATATTTTGGTTTTATCGGAATATTTAGCGATTCGTATTTTGCCGGGATCAACAAGATTGCTAACATATTCGTCTATTTCAGGGTACGGTGAAATCTGATTATCATTCATGTTATTATATTGCATTGGTATCTTTGAATAAAGTTGAGTTTTTACATCACTCCGATTAAAAAACTCGAGCAAAATTAAATTTTGCTTGTTTGGAAAATATGATATCAGGGAGTCCAAAAAGACTCCTAATTCCTTTTCTTTGCATTTATTTACTGGATTATGCATGCAATCTGCAGAGACTGTTAAATACGATTGTTTTCCCCATTTGGTGGAAAGATATAATCTAAACTGTCTATTCTTTGTATAAACGCCATTGTCAACAAACAACTTTTTTCCATGATTTGTTTCCACAAGTAATTCCTCGATATCTGCTTTATTAAATTGACTTAAAATTCCATGCGATTGTGTATCTGATTTTAGATAAAACATAATATCATTGTATATCGTTTTGATAAACTTTCCAACATGTAAATTATCCTTAAAAGCCATATCCTTCATGGTGAAAATCACATGTCTGCTGAATTTTGTGCTGGATGTAGAGTCCAGTATTAAAAAATTATTTCTATCACACAACAAGTGATAGTGGGTTAGTAAATACACACGTATAATATCTATTAGTGTTCTGGTCATGCGTGATCCATTGCATAGTGGATTTAATTCGACCAAATATTCTAAATCCAGATACAACCAACACGGTGAATCTTTTGGTATTACCTGTTAAAAGTTTATAACACTTTTTTGTACAATCTTTTTTGACATGTGCGTGTGTACTTTTTTATTTTTTATTCTTTAAATTTAAGAGAAATGTTTTAAATGTTCTAATGATTTAGCATATATTAAATGAAACTATACGTGTGTTCAAGTATTTACCTCGTATGAACATCTTTCTTCTTGCGGTTTTGCTTTGTAATACCACCAGTAGACTTCGGGATGTGCAACAACAAATCTGCGACTACCATCGCTAGGCCGTTGATACGCAAAGATACAGAGTGTGTCTTGTTTAGTGCTACATTCAGCAGCTGCTGTCAGAGCATCAACTTGTCTGTGAAATTCCTCCCAATATTGCGTTGGGCCTAGTATATGAGACGGCATAACCCGGTATGTTTTCACCCAATTGTCGTTGGAATGGAATTTGCGCTTCTGTATTTTATTGCCGTAAAACTTTTTCGTGGAAATCGTATCCATCATGCTCATCTTATGTATGAATGAACAATTTACGCAATTCCATTATCACTTCGTTATATTTTAGGTATAAAAGATATTTCTCGCATGTACACATGTTGCGTTCGAACAGCTGAGCTAAACTGTTTCCCGCCAATTTTATGACAGTTGTTATGTCACGTGTCATCACATTCTAATGCAAACGAGTGCGTTCACAAATCTTACCCGTGGAGTAAAATAGAGTTTAATTAATTAATCGAGACAAAAGAAGTAAAGATTTGTTTATCCCAATTGATCAATTCGATGCTGTTCTACTCTACAATTAGAATTTCCGATCGCATCTTAGGTTAAATTCTTATAAGTGGTGGTTATATGAATGAAAATTATTAATAATAATATAATTTTATAATATATGTATTGTTAGTTTAAAGTAATCTATTATATATATATATATATATATATATATATATATATATATATATATACATATATATATGTATGTATATAAAATAATATAAATAGATTGAGCATCGATGACATAATAACTTAAAGCTAAAAATAAAAATAGAATAAGATAAATTTAAATTTAAAATTTAAAATTTAAAATTAAAATTAAAATTTAAAAATTTAAAATAAAAAAAAATTTTAAAAAGAGATGCCAAGCGGATTATAAATTACAATTTTTTTAACATAAAAGTGGTTATAACTTGGAAACGACTTATTTTCAGACCTATGTTTATAAAGCTTTTTTTCTTTCTTTTTATGTCCCGAATCACTTCCCGAAGTACTGCGGACAATTTTCCAAACATCTTGTATATATTTATAATCGGAACACACGTAGAAATACATGATACCATGTCAATCATTCTAATCAAAGACTATTTCCAAAAACAAGCGCGAAATTAAAAATATAAGACATGTGTAATTAATTAGATAGATAAGAAAATTTTGAATATATATTTATCAGATTATAATAGAAGGCCAAAAGATATGTTTATTTTTTTAAGAGATTCTGGAAAATAGACTGTAGAGCTTAGCTTTTCAAGATTGCAATCATGAGAAATGTTTTAATACAGCGGGATACGTATATTGATTAAATAAATTTCAAATAGCACAAATATTATTTCAATAACAAATTTTGCATTTCATCATCGCGACTGCTCCGAATTTACAGGAAATCGGTCATATGTGAAAGTGGCTTGTCGTATATACGACTGGATTCGTGCAACGACATTGTAACATGATCGGCACATTTCGATTATCCATTGTATGCAAATTTTTTTCGAAATTTAACTAGAAATTAAGTGTCACATTCATTCATCCACATAACACGCATCATTTTCTATTAGCTATTGTATCCTGATCTTTTGTGTTTGTGATTCATAATTGCGTACGCACGTAATTTTGTTCTCATGTATGAGTATCCTAAATTAATCATATTTATGTCTAGATACAAAAATGTGCAAATAGAGGTAAAAATACGCGTCGATTTTAAAAAGAGGATAAATAGAAGTTATGACCATATATACCATATTTTGATAAAATTCTATTATTTAAATTATTTCATAGTTTATATTTATTCATACACAGTTATGTTAATATAATTATTATGTAAATTTAGTACAAAATTTGGAAATATATTCTATTAAAGATTGTGCGAAATAGAATACGACTCTGACAACCTGAGAGAAAAAGAAGAGCCAGGAGAGACGTCAGACGTTGACGAAACCTGAGTATTTATCAGTTTGTATATTATATTGTTATATAAATTGTGTGTATGCATCATAATTTGATTCGTTTATTTGAATCACTTAAAAAAAAAGCATTAAAGAAAAATACTTTTATATAAATTCTGTAAAAGTGTTTTTAAAGGAAAAATTAGTTTTTTAGGATTTATAACATTATTTCATATTACATTTAATAATTAATTAATTAATTAATTAATTTTTTTTTAATTATTCCATTACATATTGGCTTATTACTGTATCAATTGGAAAATTCGGATATATAATAAAAATTGTTTAAAATATTAATGATTTTGGATGCTGAATAAATTTTATTTTGAGATTTTATTTTATTTAATAGACTTACAGACTTGTAGATAAATCATAAATTGTAGATTGAGTATATAAATCCGTTATTTTAAAATGACTGGACAAATTAGAAATTGGAGTAACTTTTAATAGATTAGATCGATTTAACATATTAAATGACTTTTAATAAGTTCTTTCGATATATACGCAGAGTTGGGAAAGTTACTTTATAAAAGTAATTAGTTACAGTTACAGTTTTCTTAGTAAAAAATGTAATTAGTTACAGTTACAAGTTACCGATTCTGAAAAGTAACGCGTTACAGTTACAGTTATTTAAAAAGTAACGAGTCGTTACTTTGTAGTTACTTCCTTGGATTGGAAATAAAAATATTAAATCTGCACGCAGTAATAAAAATTTAATGACAATCTTATAAGGTATTAATTTAATTCTTGCAAATTATAGGGGATTTTAGAATGGCATTCACTTTAAAGAGAGAAATATATTTTATTTTAATTTAAAAACAGCTGAATAAAAACAAAAATTTTTATTTAATGTAAAAGAAAACTTATAAAAAATATAATTTTATTGCATCGCTCTTATAATTTCATTATTTTAAGATAGATAGTATATGTATATAATTAATCTTTACTTTTTTACTATATTTTTTATATATATGTATATATATACATCACGAATAATCCAAATTACAAATATTTATTACTATATTTTTTTAGTTAGTTTTTTTAATATTTATAACATACATGAAATACTCTACATATTATGATTAATACATATGTAACATATATCATGAAATACTAAGATATGTTAAATGATTCAATATGTTTAAAATTTTTATTAATAAAAAATGGGAGCATATGCATTGGATCATAAAGTATCGATAAAAGCGTTTATGCGCAAGTGCAAGGCGGTCCAATACGATTTGCAAAGATTTAAAAAAAAAATATATATATATATATATATTTTAAATCTTTATATATTATATATTTTATATCTTTATAAATATATATATATATATATATATATATATATATATATATATATATAAAGTAACTATTAAAGTAATTATTAAATTAGTTACTAGTTACCGAAAATATGTAACTGAGTTAAGTTACAGTTACAAATTGAAAAA
This sequence comes from Camponotus vicinus, assembly GCF_025532165.1. Classification (NCBI taxonomy): domain Eukaryota; kingdom Metazoa; phylum Arthropoda; class Insecta; order Hymenoptera; family Formicidae; genus Camponotus; species Camponotus vicinus. The sequence goes on along the minus strand of NW_028141945.1, from coordinate 6,283,904 downwards.
AAGGAACGAGTTAAGTTAGAGTTATCGAAAAAAAGTAACTATAACTGTAACTTCGTTACAAGTAACGAGTTACTTCCCAACCCTGTATATACGTATTGCAAGAGTAAATTAGGATAGTATAAATTAAGAAAGGCTAAGAAACATGTTTTTAAATAACTTATAACACACGTCGATTCTAATTTTTTTATAATTTGTTTACATTTACAGAATCAGAAAATATTATCGGAAAACTCTGCTTAAACTCATGTAAAGCCAAGTTATCAGTTCATTGAATTACATATAATGTGACAATAAATCATACAAACGTTTATTTATCATTATTAATATAAAATATTAATATAACATTATATATAACATAAATATTCATCAAAGTAAATTTTCAGAAATTAAATTATGTGATGATAATTGCTCACAGCGAAAAAGCCAATCAACATCACAGGAAAGAATCAACAATAATAAAAATTTCAAAATTTTCGAGATGATTTTGACACTTTGATATCGATTTATCGTGCTTTTTTAAAAATCGTGGATACGTAGAAAACGCATGCTTCAGACGGAATACAATAATTGCCGGTGCGAGAAGAAGTTACAATTTTCATAATTGTCATCATGGCAAATCGCTTATTCGAGAGAATTAATTATTAACATATGTACCGGATCTGTTTACCAGGCATAACTAGTGCCGAAGCCGCTGAAAGTGGCGTGCACCACGGGCGCGGCCGCTCCGTACGAGTAAGGGGCAGCATAAGCCTTGGCGACCACCGGCGCGGCCGCTTCGTATGAGTAAGGGGCAGCGTAAGCCTTGGTGATCACCGGCGCGGCGGCATGAGCGGCGTACGCGATCGGGCCTTTAGCCAAAACCGGAGCAGCGGCGTAGGCGGTCTTGGCGATGAGCGGAGCAGCAGCGGGTGCGTACGCGTAAGAGGCCTTGGCGAACAAGGGGGCTGGCGCCGGTGCCGCGTAAGCGGCGTACGTGGCGGTCTTGGCGACGATCGGGGCGGCATAGGTCTTGGTCAGGAGCGGGCTGGCATAAGCGGCAGGTGCGGCGTAGGTCGCCTTGGCCAGGATCGGTGCGGCCGCGGCGTATCCGTAATGTCCGTAAGCGGATTCGGTGATCACCGATGGAGCAGGATGCGCGGCGTACGCGGCCAGGGTTGGCGCGTAAGCGGCTTTGGCGAAGACTGGTTGTGCGGCGATCAGGGGCTTGGCCAAGGCCGGCGCGGCGTACGTCTTGGCGATCACCGGAGTGGCGTAGCCGATGGCGTGCTGCTCCAGCAGGTCGTTGCTCGCGTGGCTGTTGCTCACGCGCACCGACGAGGTCGCGGAGTCTTCGGCTCGGCTGTACGAGGTCACCACATTCTGACCCGCGTAGCCCTTCTGCGTGGATTCCTGGCTGTAGCCGATGCTGCTGTGATCACCGGACAGTGTGTCGATGTCGTAAGACGCCGGTCCGCCGGCATTTGCCACTGCCACGAAGACTGCCAGTATCACGAACTGAGATGAAGAATATTGTCATCAATAATATATTGATAAATAAATATGACAATCTAGAAATGTTGAGATAATTTTCAAAATCTAATGAATAAATTAATGTGTTTATGTACTAGATTTTCATAGATTTATGAAGCTTTTGACAATAGAGAAGTGAGGATAATCATCTTATATTTAAAAATTATTCCTGTTCGCAATCAATTTTCTTAATTGATTTATTAAAATACAAGAAATATAAATTTTAATAAATAACAAGATATATATAAAACAAATACTTTAGCTATATTATAACTGGAAGTATTTTGATTTAATTGATAAAATTTTGCAGTATCTTGTTTGCATGGAACGTTATTACTTGTAATATTTCAAAATTTGCATTCTTTGCACAATCTCTGTTATTTATTAATGCGCATGTGTGTGATAAAAAAAATACTGGTACAAGAGCTCTCGACAACGTTGATGTGTCTTACCTTAAATGCCATTTTGCTTGTTTGAAGTGGAATAACTACTGGATTCTGCTGCGAAATTGTATCTGCTGGCTACTATTTATATGCGGGTGAGATTGTAGGGGGTTCAATTGAATTTTGGGCACAAGCTTGTTCGAAGTGATTGGGCATGGCCAATGGGAGAGGGAAACGTATATGAAACTTCTTTGCGAGAAATCATTAAGAAAGCAACATATATGAAGGTGCAAAGGAGAGGAGAATAGTCGTTCGAAAAGGAACATGGACGAATTCCGGGCGTGGTCCTGAAAAAATTAAGATCGCGCATCTGGTAGCTTATTAGGAAACATCGAGAGCGCGACAATTATGACGCTAATAATTACTTTTCACTCTAGTTTGGCTTCTGGCATCCGATTACTTAACATGCGGAATATTTAATTATCTTTCTTGCATCTGAAGATATAAAGACATATGTAATTAATTATAATCAATAACACTTTCTTTCGTACAAAACAAATATAAAATTTATAATGAAAAGTATAATGTCCCTGACAAGTAACGTAATTTTCATAATAAAACGCAATTAGTCATAATATTTTAAGAATGGATATTAGAAAATTGCTGTCTTGGAATATGAGATATCTCGAGCTTTGTTTTTGTCAATATTTGTTAAAACTATATTATATTTAATTAAAACTTCTTTTTGTTTTCGTATATTAATTGCAGATATGGCATTTGACCATCACAATAAAAGGGAAAATTAGACAATGCGGTTCTCGTATCTTAGCCAGTCTTATTATGTAATATGATAAATTGATATAGATACATTTTTAGCATGATATTGTAGAACTCGTCAAGGACACGCTTTCTCCAAATTCTCGCACTGACATAAGCGTTGTCATATATGTAACAGTGGGAGATACGTAACACTTACTCTCATTATTAGATATGAAAAATGTGGGCGTGATCTTTATATATAATTTCATAATCTCAAAGATTAAACTCAATAACGAGTTATTTATACGATTTGAACTGTGTGCAAGTAATTTAAACTGTAATTATTATATATAGCTTTTAAGAGATTACTTCAGAGGAATAAAAACAGATTAATCAAAGTGACAATCAATTCTCCGGTTTATAAATTCGTTTCTTGTCTCGCCAATTTTAAAATCACTGATAATAGATACATCAGAACGGATTAAATCAGTAATAAATGTGATAAATGGGACAATAAAAATGAATGATTATGGCACACACATACACACACAGCTTTGATGTTCAATTTACAAATTAATTTAAATTTTATTAATTATAATTTCCTTTTTATTCTATGTTTTATAATTATATGAATTACTTGCACACAATTTGTATACATTAAATAAAAATATCTTGAAATATGAGATATCTCGATCTTTGTTTCTTTCAATATTTGTTAAACTATATTTTGTATAATTAAAACTGCTGTGCGCCTTTCTAACAAGTTCTATTTTTAACAAAATTATTTTAAATAAATCTAAAATATTAGGATCTTTGAAGATTTAATTGAAATATGTATAAATAACTATATAAAAACCGAATAAAAGGTTTATACAATGCGCATTTTCGCTGAAAAGCATCGATGCGGCCCTTTATCGTAAAGTTGGTCACCGCTGCTTTAGCAGTATGGTGCTAGGTCACGGACAGGCATACCCCTTCACATAAGTCGTTGAATTTTCTCCTTTGTAAAAGTATGCTTTATGCGAAGATTACGTCCTTGTTTCCGTCCATGACCTAATATCACACCCTAAACCCTTTATATTACGATCAATAAATGTAACACCGATAATTTTTAGTCTTTCATAAGAATGTCATAAGAATTAATATATAAAAATGTCATATAATTAAGAACATCTAATATCTGTTATATTAATGTTTCATATTTTATCTATTTTGTCGTAAATAAAAAGAATACATAAAAAGAATTTATATAATATTTCCATTCAATAAATTAATAATTTTATTGTAAATTCATAAGTAATTTATCATTGAGACAATTTTTTATTAGGAGGTTGATTTAATTTAAATTTAAAAAATATTAAATAACGTGAATATGAAGTAATTAAACAAATTAATATATATAATCTGTATACAAAATATATAACTCTTTTAATTTTTCCATTTCTATAGTCACTTCAAAATAGTTAATAATATTAATATTGCGATTTTCTTAGTCATATGAAATTTATATTATAAATAGAAATTATAAATATAGTAATTTCATGATATTGAGAATGTTATTTTACGCAAAAAATTATCAAAAAAAAAAAGAACGACGAGGATGGGATTCGAACCCACGCGTGCAGAGCACATTGGATTAGCAGTCCAACGCCTTAACCACTCGGCCACCTCGTCACGCGTAAGTTCCTCTTCGAAATGTTTATAATAAGGAATAATATATCGTTTTATTCGCAAGTACATTACTCAGCAACTTTCACAAATTGCATAAGATATAGCAAACAGGCAGTTTAAAATATGTCATATCAGCATTAGTCTGTAAACATCAAATATACAGTTTGTGTATCAGCAAGTCAATACAGTTTATATATTTATTTTCTTTTGTGAATACCGAAACTTTAAATAATAATCGGGATAGTTAGTGAGTAATGCATCTTATGTGTTATGAATTATATTTTAAAATATATATAAAATTATTAAATAAGTTATTCTTTGATTTCCAGAGTCAACAATTAAATAACAGCATGCAATATAATTCATCATATGAAATGTCTATATATACTATTTAATTAATTTCTGCAAATGTTAATAAATCTTTGATAAAATTTAAGTAAATATTGTGATTTTATAGAATTTATAATAACATATGTCAAGTGCTAAGTGTCAATTGATGAGCATTCCAGCTAATATTTTACTGCAATTATAATGTAATATTAATTATTATATTAAATTATATTAATGTCTGAATATAATAAATTGAAAATATTTAGGTATGTTAAAATATTTATACATAGTAAGTAATTTCGCAATGATCTATATTGATGCAACAAGTTGCAATAACATGAAATGCAACAAGTTGCAATAACATGAAATGTGTACGTCAAAATTTCTTGATAAATTTTTATCATTTATCTTTCTAATGAGCAACGATTTTGCATATATGATAATATGAGACATCCGGCGATAAAAGAATGTATATATATAAGATTTTTCTACATCATATTATATATCGTGTCGTTTGATAATGACATTTGCTTTTTTATCCCGCGTGGATCTTCTTAATTCGTGTCTTTATTCGCTATGATGCATTGTCAGTAATGTCGTAAGTTATTGCTGTTGTGTAAGTAGCTGTCACGCGATTATATCGATTCTCCCACTTTTTTTCTGGAAAACTGAATAGTGGGTAAACCCGATTGAGTAATCGTTTGTCTATTTCCACAACTTCCTTTAGTGTGTGATAATAAAGCTCTTGAAGTTGGTGTATGCACTATAGTAAGATTTAGTACAAGGATTGATCATGACAGAGACGTTGGAATTTACGCCGGTATACGACGATATCACTACGAAATTCCTGCAAAATGAATTTGCAAGACTTAAAGGTAATAATTAAGAATGTATCACACACGCATATATATTCTGATAAAATTCTGCTTATTATTTTACAAGTTATTGCATTAATAATTTCTTACAAAGGAATATATCTAATCTTTCCGCTTGTTTTTCGCATAATATGTAATAGATTTAACTCTGCTATAATAACGTGATTACAAGGACTCAAATAATGATACTGCTTTAATAGTATTAGATTCCATAATAGATTTTATTAGCTGCAGAATGTTTCAAAATTATCAAATATAAATATTCTTTCCACCGATTTTTATGGCTAATTTTGCAATTTTTTTATATTAATTCTTTTTGCTGTTTAATAAAATTTTAACAATATTTTAACAATATTGTTGAGTTATTACTATAATAAGATTATTCAATAAAACATTGTATTTTTTAAATATTCGCATGCATATTTAATTGAATGTGAAGGAAATAGATTAAATATGAATAATATTACACAATTGTCGCTGTTATCTTATTTACATCTTTTTTATCACAGGCGAATGTTACGTGGATCACGCGGGTGCAACTTTATACACAGATACACAGATTAGGAAAGTCGGCGCCGATCTACATGGCTCTCTCTATGCTAATCCACATTCTATCGGTATCGGGAGTTCTATGACACAAGATATTATCGAGCGTATGAGATATCGGTGAGACATCATATAATAATAAAAAAAACCGGGGATGATAACAAATTAATGTAAATTATTACTTAGGATTTTGAGTCACTTTAATACAACTCCTGATGAATACAGCGTTATTTTCACCTCGGGCGCCACAGCGAGTCTAAAGATAATTGCGGAAGGATTTCGTTTCAAGGCGAATGAAAATAACGAGACAACTCCGCATGCGGGAAATTTTGTTTACGTCCAAGACAATCATACGTCAGTTCTCGGAATGCGAGATGTAGTTGCTGCTAGAGGTGCCGAGGTCATTTGTCTCGATCATAATCGAGCGTTTCGTATTTTCAGCCAGCATGCAATCTCTCGCAATCCCGATGAAAGACAGAACAATAATTCTCTTTTTGTGTATTCTGCACAATGTAATTTTTCTGGAGTGAAATATCCCCTTAAATGGATCGGAGATGCGCATACTGGAGCGCTTTCCATTGTTGTTAGTGAACCATCGACTAGATGGTATGTTCTACTCGATGCGGCTGGCTTCGTTCCAACGAATAATTTGGATTTATCTATTTTCAAACCAGACTTTGTATGCGTATCTTTTTATAAAATGTTTGGCTATCCCACTGGCATTGGCGCCTTGCTAGTTAAGAATTCCAGTTCGGATATTTTGGACAAGATTTATTACGGGGGCGGGACCGTGGACGTTGCTCTCAGTTCTGAAATGTTTCACAAAAAACGTCAAGTATTACATCAAAGGTAAATAAGAATCGCATTTGCTTATAGAATAAAATAGAATATTTTAAAATGTCTTAATTTTTATAGATTTGAAGATGGAACCGTATCGTTTTTATCCATTGCATCCTTACAATATGGTTTTGAAATACTTTCAAAACTTACCATGGATCAAATATCAAGGCATGTTTTCTCTCTTGCCCAAACTTTGCATCATTCCTTATTAACATTACATCATTGTAATGATAAACCAGTTGTAAAACTATACTCTGATTCTGACTATGAAAATCGCAGCACACAAGGAGGTATCGTTACATTTAATCTCATCCGATCCAATGGTGAATATGTAGGATATATGGAAGTTGTAAATATGGCAGCATTATTCAAAATACATCTCAGAACAGGCTGTTTTTGTAATCCTGGTGCATGTCAGAGACATTTATCTCTTTCTACTAAGGCAATTCTTCAAAACTATGAAGCAGGATATACATGCGGTGGCACTGCAGATTTAATAAATGGAAAACCGACTGGAGCAGTAAGAATCTCCTTTGGATATATGTCCACAATTAAAGATGTTCAGACAGTCTTACTTATGATCACAAAATGTTTCATTGACAAACCATGTATCAGAAAATTTCCACAATGGTGGGAAGATTATAAAATCAGAATTAATCAAAAATACAAGCATTTTTTAAATTCTAATATCTCAGATTATCCAATTCCAAATATTACAAATATTACAAATACTGAGAAAAATAATGCAAACAATAATCTGCGAAATAATTATCATAGTAAAAATGGAAGTAATTGTATTATAAATTCTGATAAAATAATTACACAAGTAAATAAATGTATTTTGCAACGGTTATTTATATATCCTATCAAATCATGTGGAGCATACGAAATAATAGATTCATGGAATCTAAATGCAAAAGGTCTAGAATATGATAGAGAATGGATGATAATAACATCATCCGGAACTTGTTTAACACAGAAGCATCATGTGAATTTATGTTTGCTTAAACCTATTATTTTCAAAAAACAAGGAATTATAAAATTAACATATCCAGGTAATGTTTAATTTTTGCATGTGATATTTGACATTTTGTAGTATAATTTAATGTATCATCACTTTAGTGTAAATCATAATAAAACATTTTAAGGAATGCCAACAATTCAAATATCTTTAGAAAATATTTATGAAAAGTCAACAGAACATCCAATATGTCAAAGTAGAGTATGCGAGAGTAAAGTACAAGGCATTGATTGTGGATCAGAAGTTTCTGAGTGGTTAAGCTTGGCATTGGGCAAACCAAATCTTAGATTAATTCGACAAAATCATGAGAAACAAAAAAAAGGTACGATAAAAATATAAATGTGTGTTATTTGTATTAATTGAACTTAGTATTTTTTTTTGCAGGATTAAACAAGGCAGACCTATCATTTTCTAATCAAGCACAATATTTGGTAATAAATGAAGCAAGTGTGTCATGGCTTATTGATAAGATATCTGATGATACAGATTTCAAAAAAGATACAAGTGTACATAGATTTCGAGGAAACATTATTGTAAAAGGCTGCAATGCTTTTGATGAACTGCAATGGGAATATATTCGTATAGGAAATAATAATTTTAAAGTATGAATTGATCAAATTTTTAATGCCCACACGAGATATGTTGCTATATATTTAATTATTACAGGTAAATGGTCCTTGTACAAGATGTCAAATGATATGCATCGATCAAACAACTGGAAAAAAAGCCATTGAGCCATTAAGAACGTTAGCGGAAGAATTCCATGGAAAGCTGAGATTTGGAATTTATTTAACTCGATTGGAAAATACACAAGATGTGCTTAAAATTGGTGATCAGATTTGGTATTCCTAAATGTATCATAGAAAATGAATTATATGAAGTAATTTCTAAATGACTGACTATATATTTAAAAACTAACTATATATTTATAAACTTTATACACACATTGAAATGCAACATAAACAAGAAGAATCTTTAAATGTGTTCTATCAAACAGTATTCAGCAAATTATTTATAATAAATAATTAAGTTTTGTATATAAAATATTGTAAAATAAACTTATTTTATATATCCAATTTGTGATAAAAATATTTGCAATGTATACCTATTACAAATGTATTCATGATAATACACATTCTACAGCCTGTTGTTGGTCAATTTTTCTCACTGGTTTACCTATAGATACATCTTTGATCATATCTGCAACTGCAGCAAAATCAGGAAAGGCTAGCGTTTGAAGCTTTGAATATACTAGCTCATCATTGACTTGCACTTCAAAAGATGCTAAAGAGTAACAAAAAGTAATGTTAGAAGAGAATTTTAATAGTTTATATTGATGTGCTATATTTACAAACTTGCCTTGCCTTCCTGCTGCACCGGCCACAGTGGCATTGGGGACATTTTTTTTAATTTCATCTGCCAACTGAAGAAATTGTCTTTTATGTCCACACGAGCCACTGCAAAATTATAGTAATTTTTTTACCATATAATACAATGTATTTTTATATAATATTTATAAATATAAATGTATCCATACGAATTGTGCCATTAACAATATATTATCTACAAAAATGATAAAATAATGACAATTCTTTATGGAAAATACTTATATATGTACAATATGTACAATAGATTATTTTGAAATCGTGCACCTTCAGTAGAGAGAAAATTTAAATTCGTGTTTATTTCATAATCTAGCCTAGATCAATAGAAAATCTTGCCAGATAATAATACACTTACCAATATTCAACGTCAACTTTTATGTCCGTTTCTTCTGTCATCTTACTTTATTTTCTGTCATATAAAATCGTACTCTTAATCATACGCATATTAACTATCTCTTCGTTTGATTAATTTATTTGTGAGCGCTAAAAATCATAACATACAAAATACATAGACGGAGCATTAATCGCTGCTATAATCAAGAGGGAGGAACGACATAGATCTATAGAACGCCCTCTATAGATATTAAAACGTGGACATCAATTACGAAGCTATTGGCTGCTTTCAGCAGAAAAAGCTGCTTTGCAATTGTTGTAAAATGCGTGAGCTTGATTGGTGTATGCTCTTAATTTTGACTGAATCTAAAAGAGCATAAACCAATCAGATTCACGAATTTTACAACAGTTGCGAAGCAGCTTTTTCTGCTGAACGCAGCCAATGTCCAATAATGTTCTCAATGCGTAACATGTGCACAATTTTTTATTGTGATCCATGCTAGATCCTATAATTTTGTAGCACAAGATACTATCCTCCCCTTTCCTCTTATCATAAATCCTTCATTCGTCACAGAACAGGGTATGTATTTTATACATCTATGATAAAAACAGCATCTTATTCGCAGAGAAAATATTTGAAATATTTCATTCGCGAAAGATGGGTATTTATTTTTTTCCCCGCGTCCTTCATTTATCGCGCGATTTCGAATTTTCATCGCGACGCTTGTGGTAGCCCTGCAATTGTAGACGCCATTTTTTGCGCCATTTTTCATCGCGATTTGTTGCGGGCTGCGTCGACTTGATACACGCGACACACGTCGAATTCGCCGCGAATACGCGAGCTTTAAATCGATTACGTTCGCGGAATGCGATTGTCAAATGATGATCGAACAGTTTCGTCGATTGTGATCTAGCGGTGCGTTTAGGGGGGCGCGGATCTTTTGAAAGTAGCACACGTAGGCAACAGGTGTCCAACGTCAAATGCCGCACGCGCTTGACAGTTGATGACACGGCTATTCGCGACGACGAGAAACGGAGTATCGGGCACGATAACTTATTCGCTCTGCTAGAACAAAATTGTTCATTTCTCTTCGCGACAGCACCGGCAAGCATCGGCTCAAGCTCTTCTTTGGAGGATTCACGAGATTCTTAGCGAGATGAATTACGATTATTTGGTGAAGTTCCTGGCACTCGGAAACTCTGGTGTCGGGAAAACAAGCTTCCTTTATCAATATACCGATGGTACTTTTAACTCTCGATTCCTCTCTACTGTTGGGATTGATTTCAAGGAAAAACGAGTGGTGAGAAAATGTTTATATATATATATATATATGTGTATGTATGTATGTATAAATTTATGTGATAAAATTATATGTAAAATTTGTATGTACATTACATTTAAATAAGCTATTTTCATATTAAAAACAACATGCGATAACAGACTTTGAGTGATTAATGCTGCTAAATTAAGTGTAAACGTTAAGTAGACATTAAGTAAACATTACACATATGTTATACGTACATCAGGTACAGCAATGATAAATGAAAATTGTGTATTTTGCATGTTGATATTTTGTAATAAAAGCTATTTATGTTACAGATATATCAAACAGAAAATGGTAGAAGTCAGCGAGTACATTTACAGCTTTGGGACACAGCTGGCCAGGAACGGTAAGTGCATAAAGATAAGTTTGTAATTGGAACATGTAGTTTTTAATAGCATTTGATATTGATCGCTAATCTAGTAGATACGTATTTGTTGCACTTTGGGAAATTGGCATTAAATTAGCAAATATGACACTTGTGCATTTATGTCATATTTATGATTATTCAATTATTTATGATAGAAATAATATAAAAACGTATGATACTATGCTGCAATTATATTTTGCATTAGTAATCAAATGATAATTTAATTACATTATCGCAAAGCTTGCATATGCCAAAGCGCATGTTGCAGAGATCTGAGAGATGCAAATACTCTTATCAAATATATAATATATATATTTAACATAAGCATTATTGGTATTCTAATTAATATGTATGATACATTCTGCATGTATGCAAACAAAGACTTAATACTTCCAATCTAATATTCCACACAAGTAGCTTAACATTGTTAATATCCAGGTTCAGAAGTCTAACCACAGCCTTTTACCGGGATTCCATGGGTTTTCTACTAATTTTTGATCTGACCAATGAGTTGTCGTTTCTTGAAGTTAGAAACTGGCTGGAGCAGCTTAGGGTATTCATCATTTGTTATTGTAAATATTATACAAGATTGGAAGGTTTGGCTTAGCTAAACAATTCTTTGAATCAATCCTTTGTTTGAATTAATTTCCTCTCTTTTTTAGAGATTGTTGTGTATAATATTTTAATATTTATATTGATTAGTGCATGAATACAGTTACTTTAATTTATATTGTTTGATATATGATTTTGGAAACAAAATGAAGCATGTAGATGATTGGTGAGAAAGTGATTTATTACAGAGTATTAATGTATATGGCTCTAAATTTAGAGAAATATATTGATACAATCTATTTTAACTATTTAAAAAAGCAAATATTTATTTATTTGAGTAAAATGCTTGATAAAATTTTTAAAAGAATTGGCAAAATTCAATACACATAATTAGGAAGCTAAATAGCACTATCTTGCATTTATTTACATCAATTAGCATATTTAATATAGATAAATATAAATACAAAAATATATAAAACTATGTAAATATTACATTAATATGATCATAAATTGGGAAATTCAATTAAATACATCTAAAAATTTTTGCAAAAGAAGTGCTATTTTTTTCATGTATTAGCTTAAGCATCTGCAAATTTTTCAACTTATACTTTAATTACATATTAATTATTTGCAATTGTTTAAGCTATTGTTTGATTTAAAAATTGGTAGATATTTGGTAGATGAAAAAAAAAATAACATTAATGACTAAGAAATTCAATTATTGGATGAAGAAATTCGCTTTTTAACATTAACCTGAAACGTTATGTATATCTGAATTTCAAAATTGAATAATGCAATTGTAAATTTAGTTTGCATGAAATTTTCTTGTAGCCCAGTGCGCTCATAAATCTTGTAAAAGATTTTTACATTTATTGAGCTAATATAATATTTTTATATGTATAAATGCGCACAGACCCATGCATATTGTGATGATCCCGACATAATTCTTTGTGGCAATAAATCCGATCTTGAAGACAAACGCGTCGTCAGCGAGCATAAAGCGCGAGATCTTGCCGAAAGGCACGGGTAAGTCAAATTAGAAATACTAAAACGCATGTAATATTTAAAAAAAAATTATAGATACATTTTCTTCAAGTTTTGTTATATGTATATCGTATAATATTTTTTATATATATTTATTCAAGTGAAAATATTCTCTTTTTCAGCTTGGTTTATCTGGAGACGAGTGCCGCGACCGGCCAGAATGTCGAGCGCGCAGTGGAAATATTATTAGACCGCGTAATGCGCAGGATGGAGGCTACAGTGGACAAGTCGTTATTACCGCATCAAAAAGTTTTAAGATGCCACGAGCGCGATACTCCACCGCCCAGTAGTTCCTGCTATTGCTGACAGTGCCGGTATATGTAGTTATCCAAACTACTATGCCAAAATCAAAGAAAAGAGCATATTATGAAACTGGCACTTTACATTTGCGGAACAAATGTAAATTTTATCATACACTTTTTCAGTTAACATGTTCGTTGCGAGTCATTTGAAAATAATTTTACATTAATTATTTTTACATATGCTACATTTTTACAAAACAAAAATTTCAATTGATATAAATTTGGAAAAGTGTGAAAATTGGTGAAGAAATCGACCGAATTGAGAATTAAATGAGTTAGCAAAAATTTATTGACAATATTGTGTAATTGATAATATATTGATTGACAATAATAGATATCTCAGTATTATGTGAATCTCATTATGAATAAGCAAATATGCTAATAAAATATAATTCATTATTTTTCTGTCACATATTATATATTCTGTTAGGTATTATTTTCTATTTCTCTATTATATGTTATATATTGTATTATTTTCCATTTTTTGCTTTTTTTGTATATTGAATATTGTGCAAAATTAGTTATTGATTTTTTGATAGCATCCAGAACAAATTTTTTGGGTCCAGAACATATTTTAGGTGTAAATAATGTTAGTTTTGACTTGTCTCGAATTTGTCTCGATGTTTTAAGAATCTTCTAGTTATAGAAAT